>NW_020838033.1:4822343-4927835 GCF_003676395.1 Aethalodelphis obliquidens | reverse complement strand
GTGAGAGGCCCGCATACCGCAAAAAAAAAAAAAAAAAAAAAAACTTTTTCAATAAAAGGAAAGAAGATGTGAAAAAAAAGAAATCCGTGAATCTGTTTCTGAGACAACTGTGTAAAGCACTTGAAGAGCGCCCAGCAGAAGTGGAGCCTCAATACTTGTTGACTGTTGTTATCTGCTACACGGAGTTTTTCCTGATCCTTCCAGTAAAAATGGCCTCTGCCCCACCTTGAATTCATGTCACAGTCTGGCCTTATCTGTCATTTTCTGCCCTTGAAGGGAAGATCCCTGTTTGGTTCATATCCACAGCATCTAGTCAGAACTCAAATGGTGAGAATTTAGACAATTCTCATGTGAGAGGGAAGAAAAAGAAAGAACATAGAAGAATGATGTCTATGAGCAGAAATATGTAACTACTGCCAACTACCAAAAAAAAAAAAAACAGACTGAGTTGCTGGAGCTTGGAATTCAGCTTCCTGGACGTTAAAGATAGACGTGCTATGACTCAAGATGTGGCCCATGGGGATCACCTGGGAACTTGGGAGAAATGCAGACTCTCAGCCCTACGCCAGGCCTATGGAGTCTGAATCTGAATTTTGACTCCCAAGCATGATACACTCGAGAAGCCGGATAGACCAGAGGTTCTTAATCTTAATCTTAAACATTAGAATCATCTAAGAAGCTTTTTAAAATCCTGATGCCCAGGCTGTATCCCAGAATAATCAGAGTCTCATTTATCTTTGCAGCTCACCAGGTTATTCCAACGTATAGCCTGGGTTGAGAACCATTGGTTTAGACCAACCCTACAGTTTACTGGTCAAGAAACTAAGGTCCAGAGGGGTAAACTGACCTGCTCAAGGTCACACAGCAAGTAAGTGACAGCGCTTGGGACTTGAGCCAAGTCCTCCAACCCCAGGGCCCTCTTCACTCTACTTCACTTCCCTACGGCAGAGTTTAGGGAATGGGGGGGAGGGGAAGGAAGCACCGGGCTTCCCCTTCTGGCTTGGCGTCTTCATGGTTGAGTCCTGAAAGAGGAGTTTCCTGGACACAGGTGGCCTATGCATGGGAATTCCCTGACGGACTATGTCCGTCTCCATCCATCCGTTTCCCAGGAGGTAGGTCCCAGGAGCCCAGGCCAGGGGGGGTGGATTCTGCTTCTAACCGGTGGCTAGTCTTAGGCTAAAACAGCCCCCAGGCTCTCACCCAACCAGCCTGACCCTGCCATTCCCACACACCTTGTCTTCCCAGAGACACGGAGCATTCAGGGACTGTCCCATCACCAGGCCATACAGTTCTCAGAACTCAGGTGAGGTTTCTGAGCCCCCATGGCCTCAGCTCCCAGCTCCTCTCAGAACTGGCTGGGACAGGCCCCGTTCTCAAAGTCAGCAACCGCGACGGTCTCGAAACTAGAAGGTCTAGAAGCTCTCCCTTCACTTGTTTTTGCTCTCTTGTCAGGGTTTTAAGGGGGTGTGTGTGTCTCAAACCTCTGATTGTCTCTGCTCTCTGACTTTTTCTGGTGTGTTTTTGAAGTGGCTTTTTGTTATTCTGCTTCGGCTCACTCACCTTTCTCAGCAGCTGTGGAAAACACTCGGCCCCGCTCTGCTCTCCACTGAGCACTTGGATTCCGTGTAAACAGCTCGCCTACTGGCCTGCTCAGGAGGGCCTGGGCCTGTGGAGCCTTTGAGAACAGTCATGGGGCAGAAAACCCCCCCATGCTCAAGGAGGAGGATGGGGGAGACCTGACAAAGCAGAAGGAACTTTCTAGGCACACAGGTACCGATGGCCTAGGCAGACCTGGAGAGGACGAGCCTAGGGACCTCTCCTTTTATGAGCATCAGGACTGCTAGAAGGAGGGTGCCTACCCGCCAGGAACCTCTCCAGTCTCCTCTGCTGAAATTTGAGTAGATCTAGAACTGCGTTGCCCAAGATGGTAGCCACTCATCATATGTGGCTAGTGAGCATTTAAAATGTGGCTAGTGTGACTAAGGAACTGAATTTTAAATTTTACTTAATTTTATTTAATGTCCATGAAATTTAAATAACTACATGTGGCTCGTGGCCGCTGTGTTAGATAGGGCAGCTCACCAGCTGCGGTTCTCACAGTTGGCTGCACAGAAGAATCACCCAGGGAGATGTAATACTTGGATGCCTGCATCCAACCCAGTGATTCTGATCTACTGACATAGGGTGTGGACTGAGCTGCAGAGTTTGGGAAGCTCCATGGGTGACTCCAGTGTGTAGCCAAGTTTGAGAACCTCTGGCCCAAAGGACTCCCAACTGCTCTTCCAACCCCAACTCCCTATATTTTGATTTGTTTTCTAGGGTTTTCAGAATTTGAGGACCACAAATCAATGTGACACACCGCATCAAAAAAAGAAAAAACAAAAACCATGTGATCATCTCAATAGATATAGAAAAAGCATTGATATAATTCACATCCATTCATGATCAAAATGCTTATGAAACTGGGTATAGAAGGAATGCATCTCAACGTAATAAAAGCTATTTATGACAAACCCACAGCCAATATAATACTCAATGGTGAAAAGCTGACAAGCCTTCCCACTAAAATCAGGAACAAGACAAGGATGTCCACTCTCACCACTTCTATTCAACATAGTATTGGAAGCCCTAGCCACAGCAATCAGACAAGAAGAAGTAAAAAGTATCCAAATTGGTAAGGAAGAGGTAAAATTGTCATTATAGTGCAGAATTTTTAGACAACTTTATTGAACTATAATTGCTTTACAATGGTGTGTTAGTTTCTGCTTTATAACAAAGTGAGCCAGCTGTACATATACATATATCCCCATATCTCCTCCCTCGTGCGTCTCCCTCCCACCCTCCCTACCCCACCCCTCTAGGTGGTCACAAAGCACCGAGCCGATCTCCCTGTGCCATGCGGCTGCTTCCCACTAGCTATCTACTTTACATTTGGTAGTGTATATATGTCCATGCCACTCTCTCACTTCATCCCAGCTTACCCTTCCCCCTCCCCATGTCCTCACGTCCATTCTCTACGTCTGCATCTTTATTCCTGTCCTGCCCCTAGGTTCTTCAGAACCGCTTTTGGTTGTTTTTTTTTCCAGATTCCATATATATGTGTTAGCATATGGTATTTGTTTTTCTCTTTCTGACTTACTACACTGTGTTTGACAGTCTCTGGGTTCATCCACCTCACCTCACTACAAATAACTCAATTTCATTTCTTTTTATGGCTGAGTAATATTCCATCGTATATATGTGCCATATCTTCTTTATCCATTCACCTGTCGATGGACACTTAGGTTGCTTCCATGTCCTGGCTATTGTAAATAGAGCTGCAATGAACATTTTGGTACATGACTCTTTTTGAATTATGGTTTTCTCAGGGTTATTTGCCCAGTAGTGGGATTGCTGGGTCGTATGGTAGTTCTACTTTTAGTTTTTTAAGGAATCTCCATACTGTTCTCCATAGTGGCTGTATCAATTTACATTCCCAGCAACAGTGCAACAGGGTTCCCTTTTCTCCACACTCTCTCCAGGATTTATTGTTTGTAGATTTTTTGATGATGGCCATTCTGACCGGTGTGAGGTGATACCTCATTGTAGTTTTGATTTGCATTTCTCTAATGATTAGTGATGTTGAGCATCCTTTCATGTGTTTGTTGGCAATCTGTATATCTTCTTTGGAGAAGTGTCTGTTTAGGTCTTCTGCCCATTTTTGGATTGGCTTGTTTGTTTTTTTGATATTGAGCAGCTTGTAAATTTTGGAGATTAATCATTTGTCAGTTGCTTCATTTGCAAATATTTTCTCCCATTCTGAGGGTTGTCTTTTCATCTTGTTTATGGTTTCCTTTGCTGTGCAAAAGCTTTTAAGTTTCATTAGGTCCCATTTGTTTATTTTTGGTTTTATTTCCATTTCTCTAGGAGGTGGGTCAAAAAGGATCTTGCTGTGATTTATGTCATAGAGTGTTCTGTCTATGTTTTCCTCTAAGAGTTTTATAGTGCCTGGCCTTACATTTAGGTCTTTAATCCATTTTGAGTTTATTTTTGTGTATGGTGTTAGGGAGTGTTCTAATTCCATTCTTTTACATGTAGCTGTCCATTTTTCCCAGCATCACTTATTGAAGACACTGTCTTTTCTCCATTGTATATTCTTGCCTCCTTTATCAAAAATAAGGTGACCGTATGGGCATGGGTTTATCTCTGAGCTTTCTATCCTGTTCCATTGATCTATATTTCTATTTTTGTGCCAGTACCATACTGTCTTGATTACTGTAGCTTTGTAGTATAGTCTGAAGTCCAGGCGCCTGATTCCTCCAGCTCCATTTTTCTTTCTCAAGATTGCTTTGGCTATTTAGGGTCTTTTGTGTTTCCGTACAAACTGTGAAATTTTTTGTTCTAGTTCTGTGAAAAATGCCATTGGTAGTTTGATAGGGATTGCACTGAATGTGTAGATTGCTTTGGGTAGTATAGTCATTTTCACAATGTTGATTCTTCCAATCCAAGAACATGGTATATCTCTCCATCTGTTTGTATCATCTTTAATTTCTTTCATCAGTGTCTTATAGTTTTCTGCATACAGGTCTTTTGTCTCCTTAGGTAGGTTTATTCCTAGGTATTTTATTCTTTTTGTTGCAGTGGTAAATGCGAATGTTTCCTTAATTTCTCTTTCAGATTTTTCATCATTAGTGTATAGGAATGAGAGAGATTTCTGTGCATTAATTTTGTATCCTGCTACTCTACCAAATTCATTGATTAGCTCTAGTAGTTTTCTGGTAGCATCTTTAGGATTCTCTGTGTATAGTATCAAGTCATCTGCAAGCAGTGACAGCATTACTTTATCTTTTCTGATTTGGATTCTTTTTATTTCTTCTTCTTCTCTGGTTGCTGTGGCTAAAACTTCCAAAACTATGTTGAATAATAGTGGTGAGAGTGGACAACCTTGTCTTGTTCCTGATCTTAGAGGAAATGACTTCAGTTTTTCACCATTGAGAATGATGTTGGCTGTGGGTTTGTGATATATGGCCTTTATTATGTTGAGGTAAGTTCCCTCTATGCCTAGTTTCTGGAGGATTTTTATCATAAATGGGTGTTGAATTTTGTTGAAAGCTTTTTCTGCATCTATTAAGATGATCATATGGTTTTTCTCCTTCAGTTTGTTAATATGGTGTATCACATTGATTGATTTGCATATATTGAAGAATCCTTGCCTTCCTGGGATAAACTCCACTTGATCATGGTATATGATCCCTTTAATGTGCTGTTGGATTCTGTTTGCTAGTATTTTGTTGAGGATTTTTGCATCTAGGTTCATCAGTGATATTGGCCGTAGTTTTCTTTCTTTGTGACATCTTTGCCTGGTTTTGGTATCAGGGTGATGGTGGCCTCGTAGAATGAGTTTGGGAGTGTTCCTCCCTCTGCTATATTTTGGAAGAGTTTGAGAAGGATAGGTGTTAGCTCTTCTCTAAATGTTTTATAGAATTCTACTATCAAATGAAGCTATCTGGTCCTGGGCTTTTGATTGTTGGAAGATTTTTAGTCACAGTCTCAATTTCAGTGCTTGTGATTGATCTGTTTATATTTTCTGTTTCTTCCTGGTTCAGTCTTGGAAGGTTGTGCTTTTCTAAGAATTTGTCCATTTCTTCCAGGTTGTCCATTTTATTGGCATATAGTTGCTTGTAGTAATCTCTCATGATCCTTTGTATTTCTGCAGTGTCAGTTGTTACTTCTCCTTTTTCATTTCTAATTCTATTTACTTGAGTCCTCTCCTTTTTTTTAGTGATGAGTCTGGCTAATGGTTTATCAGTTTTGTGTATCTTCTCAAAGAACCAATTTTTAGTTATAATGCAGAAGATGAGGACCAAGGAGTTTACTCAGAGAATCCACTCAAGACACTGAAAACTTTTTCCATGTTCTAAACATAATACACACTCATGGTAGAAAATTGAGAAAATTCAGAGAAATAAAAAGAAAGTTAAAATGCCCTAAAATCCCACCACCCAAATAAAGGGTTAGAACGTTTAGGTATAAATTCTCCCAGACATTTTCCCATGGATATATCCTTCTGTTTTTTCCAAATTGGAATCATACCGTGAGTCCTGTTTTGTAATTAGCTTTTGTCACTGTGTTTATGTGATTAACAAATATTCATATATCATCAATTGTGATGGTTACATGGTATTTTATCATAAATATAACTACAGTTTATTCAAATCCATATTAATTTTAGCCCCATTTTTTGCTAGTGTTTTAAAAAACATTGCTGTGAATATAACAATAGCAATACTTGATGAAAAGCCATTCAATAACCCTTGGGAGGAGAGGAGAGGAAAGAAGAGGGATGGGAGGGGAGGGACATGAAGGAAGAAGAGAGAAAACAAAAATAATTAGGCCAAGAGGCATACAAAATTCTAAATAATTCAAATTACGCCCCAGAAAAGTTGAACCAGTTTACACTCGTACCAACAGAGTGTGACAGTACCTATTTTTATGCATGCTGGCATTGCACAGAATGCATTTGATAAGCATTATCAAGTATGCTTGCCAAATTTAATGAGGTATTAAAAAAACCACTACCCACAGGCAATAACTCATTGTTGTGAAGTTCAGTGTACATTTAATAAGCACTGACTCTGTGTGAGGTGCTGCCTTAGGTATGGGTGATAAAGATAAACAGAACCATCCCTGCCCTCTGAGAGCTCAGGGAAGGGGGGAACTCAAGGGCTTGGCTGTAAGTCAGGGAGAACGACATGGGTGCTAAATAGAGGTACCGGAGTCACAGTGCTGAGTAGAAAAGAAAAGCCCATGATGCTTCACAGCAATGCTGGGAAGTCTGGGGGGTGGGGGAGGGTGCACTTGAGCTGGATCCAGAAGGATGAAAACAGTCACTGGCGAGCATTAGGAGGTGGTGGTTTGGCCAACACCAAAAGGCGCTAGAGGCTCAGGGGACTGGAAAGCTGTCCCTTCTATCTTCCAGAGGCTCCTGCATTTATCAATCCCCTGCAGTCAGGAAGCTTGCCCTTGGATCTATCCCACAGCCTCTTTTGGCCACTTAACTCCCTTCTCTCTGGTTTTTGTGGTGGGAACAGGAGACAGCTTGGCCGCCTTCTCCATAGTCACCTTCAGAGACTTCCAGACCAACGCAAATACCAAACATAGTACGGTATGTTCTTATTTGGATTATCCATTCCTTTTCTAAAAAACATTGACATACAATGTCAGTATGTCCATTTTAAAAAAGAGTTGCAAGGAATTCCCGGGTGGTCCAGTGGTTAGGACTCGGCGCTTTCACTGCTGGGATCTGGGTTCAGTCCCTGGTCAGGAAACTAAGATCTCACAAGCTGCATGATGCGGCCAAGAAATAAATTAAAAAATAAAAATAAATACATTTGAATAAATTAAAATTTTAAGAGCTGCAGAAGTCAAGGTCATAGGGCAAATTTAGGGAGACTTGGATTCCCCAAGCCTCAGGTCCCAAGCCCAACTTGCACACCATTATTAGGATGGCCAATGCCAGACTTGTATAAAGAAGGAGGCAGCCAGTTCAAGCCCTGGCTCTCCCACTTAGGACTTGTGGGGCAGTTTGCTTCATCTCATTGAGCCTATCAAACATGGATTGCAGGAATAGTGAAAAATTAGATTTGAAGGGTGGGAGAGCATTTTGTTAAAAGTAATAAGAATAAGCTGTGACTCCCATCAATGTGGGCCATGGTCAGGTTAGCCAGTCTCTTACTTTCCCTCTTCATGAGTCCTTTTCCCACAAACACACACACACACACACAGACGCGCGCGCACACACACACACACACACCCTTTAAACCGAGACTCTGACGTACATACTAGCATTTCAGGAATAAGGCAAGTCCCTAGAGATGGCCTTTCTTCAGAAGCTCACTGAAAATGAATTAAGGGACTTGCCCAACCGTGATTCGGAGCGTGATGTTGGAAGGGCATGACAGCCACGGGACCTTTGAGTGTCGGGTCGCCTTTTCCACCCATTGACCGACACGCGCCCTTCCCCCAATCCTGCCCTATGACATCAGGGACAGAATTAAATTTCCCCCCTTCCCTGCCTTCACCTCCCCTATCCTGCTCTGTGACACACATCCCTGGAGAGTCCCCCACATCATCGCAGAACAAAAACAAAACAACAAAGAAAAAAAACACCAAACCTTCCCCCTTGCCACCCACCCCTCCACTATGAGTCGCCCACACCGTAGGGGTTCTTTAACTTGGGTTTCAAATACTAGAAATGAAATAGCCTTTTTTTTTTTTTTCACTTCTGCTATTTACACAGAAGTGCCTGCCCGGGCACCTCAGGCGCTAAACCCACCATAATTCAAATTTATTTTTAGGTTTCTCGGCTGTAGAAGTCTGCAGAATGCCAAAATGGTCTCATGGGAGGGGGGGTGAGCTAGGAGAACTTTTCCCGGCCAATCCACACCTTCCCCCCAGCCCACCCCGTCCTTTACTGATTCCACTTCATTTCAGCCTCACAGAGACTCATAGAAGAAACCCATCTATTATTGATCTATTTTCGCAGGTATTGAAACTGAGGTTCTAGGTAGTTAAGCAACTTGGTCAAAATCAATTAGTCAGTACCGGGACCTGGATTTGAAACCAGAACTGACTCAGAAGCCAAAGTTCTTTGTGCTGAAACCCTCCCCCTCTGCCTTTCTTTTTCTCACTCCCACAGCAAATTCACATGTACCTCCTTTATCTGAGTGTTTGCACGCTCTCTGCTCTAGTTATCTGCACCTTGCCCTTTTCTGCTTTGGAGTGAAAAGCAGGTCCACCAGAGAAGTTTCTGGAAACTTAAGTTTTCCTTCACGCCCAAAGCAGTGGCATACGCTTCACTGCAACCCATTTAAGTGACTGACTCCTTGCCCCCTGTGAATCCTGGTGGGGAGGGGAGCAGAGGCAAGTTGGAACTCTCTAATAGCAACAGGGGAGGCTTCCGGATTTGGGCTACACAGATCTGGGTTGGAATCACAGCTTGGACACTTAAGGCACTTAAATGTCACTAAGCCTGCACTTCCTCATCTAGAAATTGGCAATGATGTACGTATTCATCTAGCAGCGTAGTTGAGAGACCCAAATGAGATCATGTGAGGGAAAGGGCCCAGGTCAGATTCAGCCACAGAGCTGACATCCAATAAATGTTTCCTTCTTGTCTTCCTTTCTCACCAACGCCGCAGAGGAGCACAGGGCTACGACCAGGGAGCCTGGCCTGCAGGAAGCTTTGGTAACTGTCTCTGAGGAAGCTCAACAGATTAAGTAAACAAAAAGGTCCTACTGTATAGCACGGAGAACCATATTCATTTCATTTATCCTATGATAAACCATAATGGAAAAGAATATTTAAAAAAGAATATATAGGACTTCCCTGGTGGTACAGTGGTTAAGAATCTGTCTGCCAATGCAGGGGACACGGTTCGAGCCCTGGTCCGAGAAGATCTCACATGCCGCGGAGCAACTAAGTCCATGTGCCACGACTACTGAGCCCGCGAGCCACAACTACTGAAGCCCACGCACCTAGAGCCCGTGCTCCACAGCAAGAGAAGCCACCGCAATGAGAAGCCCGCAAACCGCCACAAAGAGTAGCCCCCCCTCGCCGCAGCTAGAGAAGGCCTGCAAGCAGCAATGAAGACCCGATGCAACCAAAAATAAATAAATAAATAAAACTATTTTTTTAAAAAAAGAATGTATATATATGTATAACTGAATCGCTTTGCTGTACAGCAGAAATTAACACAACATTGTAAATCAACTATACTTCAATTAAAAGAAAAAAAAAGAGTTTTATTAAGGCCAGCCTCCAACATTTACAGCGGCTGGGCAAGGGTACAGTAGAGGTCTACATACCACATGCCAGATATTTATGTCATATTGTACATCAAGCCAATAAACTGGTAAGTCAAATAGATTCTATCCCATTTTGAAAATATGTTTCCATAATGTAAAATATCATTTATGATGACCTAAAAGGCCATGTTTAAATTTAGAATTTTCAGACTCCTTGGAGAATTTGCCACCAGCCACCAGCCTCCAGCCCCAGGCCTGCAGCTCAGTCCCTTTTCCTTCCTACTCCCCGGCCTGCCTAAACTCTGTCTACACCACCACCCCCATACATAGCCAGCTTCTGGCCAGCTCTTAACCTAGGGGATTCTGGATCCTGGGACCCGGAGGGTGACAAAAAAGTGGGGACACAGAGCTGTTGTGGGCCCATCTTTCATCTGAGAGAAAGGAGTGCAATCAGAAGGACCTGTGGACAGCACTGCATTGGTCCGAGGTGCTGTTTGCCTGTCACTCTAAGTGGGAATTCATGCAGCAAGCTTGGGCCACAACAGTTACCTCATCCTTCTTCCTGTGTTAAGCCCTAAACCTGAAAGGAAATTGTAGTTTCGATTATTTCAATCGCTTTGCAATAAACGTTGTCTTTCCCCACCCCTAGGACAGGGGCTGAGGCAGGGAGACTCCAACAAGTGGACACTGATATTTACATATAGAATCTCCTCAGCTCTATTTTTGTCCTTTGCTCCAGGGAATTCCCTGGTGGTCCAACTGTTAAGACTTTGCCTTCCATGCAGGGGGTGCAGGTTCGATCCCTGGCAGGGGAGCTAAGATCCCACATGCCTCATAAAACAGAAGCAATATTGTAACAAATTCAGTAAAGATTTTTAAAATGGCCCACATCAAAAAAATCTTAAAAAAAAAAAAAAAGTCTTTGCTCCAGAAAGCCAGAAAGGATAGACAGAAACCAGATCTGTAGTTGCCAGGGGCTGGGGTGGAGGAAGGGTTTGACTACAAAGGGGTATGAGAGAATTTAGGAGGGTGATGAAACTGTTATATACTGTACCTTGCTTGTAGTAGTGGTTACACAACTGTATGCATTTGTAAAAATCCCTAGAACCATACACTAAAACAGGTGGATTTTACTGTATGTAAATTATATCTCAAAAAGTTATGTAGGGCTTCCCTGGTGGCACAGTGGTTGAGAGTCTGCCTGCCGATGCAGGGGACATGGGTTCATGCCCCGGTCCAGGAAGATCCCACATGGCCCGTGAGCCATGGCCCCTGAGCCTGCGCGTCCGGAGCCTGTGCTCCGCAACGGGAGAGGCCACAGCAGTGAGAGGCCCGCATACCACCAAAAGAAAAAAAAAAAGTTATGTAATAAAAATTCTTCCAACCACATTCTAAGAAAGGAGCAAGATTTGAAAGAGGAATGTGTTCAGGCATCTAAAATAACTTTCTTTGGTGTGACATTTAGGGTGAATCAGTGTAGAGGACATCTGTCACATTTGTAGCTGCCCATCTTCTTATGTGAATAGCCTTTCCTTCTGGAGGAAATTACCTTGTTATGGTCCTGCCTCCCCAGGTAGAAGTCAAGAACACAAACTCCCTGCCTCCCTTGCAGCTAGGCATGGGCCTGTGACCTGCTCTCCACCAATCAGAAGCATTCATAGAGACTTTGATTCAGTAGTAAATACTGTATGGACCGGGCTGCAGGGGCTTCCATTTCTGCTGATGTGGCAACAGCAGAGGCAACTGACTTTGGTGCTTTCAATGGTTGAGTTCCCGGTGACCAGCTCAAATTTGTGTAGGTCAGGGATGGGAGGGGGAAGTTCCATTCATTGTTCTCTGCTACTAGCTCTGAGTCTTCTTTGGGAAAGCCCTTGATTTCTCTGAGTCTCTATTTCGCATTTGTAGAATGGGCATCACAGGGCTTACGTTGTAGAATTGTTGTGAAATTAAATGAAGTGATTCAGGGTCTGGCAGGCAGTAGGTGCTGAATAAGTATTAGCTCCCGTCCTCCCTGAAACAGTAGGTAAGATCCTGGAAACTGGTAACTTGCCTTAACAGCCTGGGAGCTTCCCCAGAGCTGGGAACCCAGGAGCTTTATTCAGAAGCCAAAGCTGGGCTTCCCTGGTGGCGCAGTGGTTGGGAGTCTGCCTGCTGATGCAGGGGACACGGGTTCGTGCCCCGGTCCGGGAGGATCCCACATGCCGCGGAGCGGCTGGGCCCGTGAGCCATGGCCGCTGAGCCTGCGCGTCCGGAGCCTGTGCTCCGCAGCGGGAGAGGCCACAACAGTGAGAGGCCCACATACCGCAAGAAAAAAAAAAAAAAAGAAGCCAAAGCTGACACTAACCTCTGAGGAGCTGGAGCAGGTAGCTGTGCAGGTAGTTAGAGATGTATGACCATTCATCTTCCCTCCACTGCCCAGCTCCTCTCTGGCTGTACTAAGGAGTGGCCACTATTTCATGAGCTCTAGGTTGAGCCTTTTGGGGGTTAAATCAACAAAAAATGCTTCAACCCACTGGTTGAGCACCAAGAATAAGCCAGGTGCTATGTTAAGTACCCAAGAAATAAATAAGGTGCCACTTACCTGTAACCTGAAGGGGGGAGAAAATGTATAGATGCCTATGATACAAATTAGACTGAGGGATGCTACAGCAGGGTGAACAGCATGCTGTAGCCTTGAGGCATCAGAAATTCTTCAAGGGACTTCCCTGGTGGTGCAGTGGTTAAGAATCTGCTTGCCGATGCAGGGGACACGGGTTCGAGCCCTGGTCCAGGAAGATCCCACATGCCGCGGAGCAACTAAGCCCACGTGCCACAACTACTGAAGCCCGTGTGCCTAGAGCCCGTGCTCCACAACAAGAGTAGCCCCCACTCGCCACAACTAGAGAAAGCCCACGCCCAGCAATGAAAACCCAATGCAGCCAAAAGGTGGAAGGAAGGAAGGGAGGGAGGGAGGGAGGGAGAGGGAGAGAGAGAGAAAGAGAGAAAAGAAGGAAGGAAGGAAGGAAGAAAGAAAGAAGAAAGAAATTCTTCAGGAGGCTAGGGCTCTTTGAGCAGGGTCTTGAATGATGAGTTAGAGTCTAACAGGGGAAGAAGGATCCAGAGGCATCTTAGCCTGAGAGAAAAGCGTGTGGAAAAGCCCAAGAGAATGAAAGTGCATGGCGCTCTTGAGGGAATTCAAAGTTGGTCCAGAATGGTGGGAACACAAAGTGGGTACAGGTGGAGAGTCAGAGATTGAGGCCAGAGATGGCGACTGGGCCAGTTGAGAAGGGCTTTGACTGCCGTGAAGAGAGCACAAAAGGAGGATGAAGCAGACATGGTCTCCTTCCCAGACGCTCCAGGAGATGATCAACGGACTCCCCAAATGTGGATGACCAGAGAGGACATCCAGGTTCATCTGGTTCAATCCCCAGATGAGGAAGCAGGAGATGAGGGGCTCCTGGAAGCTGGGCTGGCTGAGCTGAGACCAGAACCCCATGCTCTTTTCCACCACAACAGGCAGTCTCGAGCTAAACAAGCATAAAGCCACCTGGGCTTTCTGATACCTACAGTGTACAAACTCAGCTGTGAAACTGCAGGACTGGCCCGATGGTGGGCCCGGTCTTGAGGGGTGGGGAGTGGGCTAGCTGGATTTCTCACTCATCACTTGTCAGGAGACCAGACATCACTTCCCCACCACTGCTTTCACCACACAGGTTATTTCAGTCCAAGTTTCTGGTCGCCCTCGCCACCTGCCAAGACAAGGATCACCACAGAAGTCAACACCATGTTTCACTAAGGGACAAAGGAACCACGGGGGATTCTTGGCAACTCTCAGCCACACACAGGGGCTCGGGCTTGGAGCTGTTGGGGACAGTAGGACAGTGTGGCCAGCCCCACCCTCTAGGGGGCCAAAACTAGAATGGCACGAGTTTCCACTGAGCAATTCTGGAAGAATAAACTGCCCCCCTGCTTTCCCTTTCACCTGCCCCCACCCTTTCCCTCAGGGAACCTGGCGACGTGAAAAACACAGACCTATAAACCCTGCCTCTCGATGCCCAGCAATGAACCACGTAGCAAAACAGGAAGCATCTTCTTGTCGTTGTGCTCTCTGTGCAAGCGCGTCCTGACAAGTGGCAGGAAACCACCACCGGGCCGTGGCAACAGGTGTCAGGGTGACCTGAGGCTTCCCGCCAGCCTCCTTCCCTTTTCTTCCTGCTGGAGAGTGGCCTCTTTCCTCCCTGCAGCCGGATAATCCCTCACCTCTCACCAGCTGGTCCTTTCCCTCTTGGTGGCCTGAGGCCTGATCATGACCTTCAAAGGCCCTCAACCCTAAAAAGATTATTATCTCTCTCCAAATATAATTCCTGAGACCGGCCGGCCAACCAACACAAAATGTATACATATGCTGAAATTAAAAGAACCTCTCTTTTAGATTTTTCTGATTACAAACTTCTAGGTGAGGGCAAAGCAAAAACTCTCTCAAATTTGGGGGTGCCCCTTGTCTGGCTCTGGGGCTCTAAATCTATCCTAAATCTGCCTGTTAGGTTACCCAGCACTGGTGGAGACTCACACTCCTTGGCTTCACATGGGGACAGACTGTTTCCAAGTGAAATAAAACAGGGATGAGGGCAGGAGTATAAGAGGTATGATCTCGGACTTTGCCCATTGAATTACAAGCCCAGAGGGACCGGAAACGGTAGGACACTCTGGGTTGGGCCAAGAAATTGGTACTTGGACCAAGGCTCCATCTGCACCATAGGCTACGTCAGTGGACTCTGGGTCTGCTTCTTTCTCTTGGGTCTCTCCAGATTAGACCTCCTGTAGGAGGTCTCTGTTCTTCCTTGCCCTGTTCAAGACTTACCGTGTTCTTTCTTATGATAATAGCGGGGCTGAGGTTATGGCAGGCTAAGTTGTTCTTTATCCTCAAGGTCACCAGGTCATCAGTGGATGGATGGAGTGAATGACTATAAAAGTTTCTTCCAGGTTCTGTCCCCTGTTCCTTCTCAGAAACCTTTGCTCACGGGCAGGACTTCCCCAAAGGCAGTGCGCACATTCTCAGAGAACAGGGCAGTGGGCAGGAAGCCTGGTCTGAAAACATTTTTGCCAGGAGTGGCCCAAGCCCTTTATGTCATGCTCCATGTAAGCCTGTCATGGTGCGAAAAGCCCCTTAGCTTGGAGTCAAAGATCAAGACACTTCTTCTCTTTGAAGTCTCAGTTTCCTCTGTCAGAAAATTGAAACCTACCAAACTGAGAAACCCTGAGAGTTGAATAAGATACAAGAAAGTGCTTGGAAACGTGAAAGCCCCACACAAATCTGGAGACATTGTCTTCCATTAATTGACACATTCTTTGGTCATTAACTGACCATGGTTTATTGGGTCTTCAAAGTCCTAGAACTTGACCCAATACCTGGCAGGGTAGATACTCAGTAAATGGATACTGGATGAATGGATGGACCAGTGAATGGACAGATGGACAAATGGACAGGTAGAGTAGTGGGGAATAGTCACCTATGGGAAAAACATTGCACACCATCTGTCTCACATGTCACAACAGCAGGGAGAGATTCACTCCAAAGACACAGCCAAAGCAAAACATATCTCGTGTGCCAAACACAAACAGACCACTGCACAAGTAACAAAGGTCAGAAACCTGGCCCACAGGCAGCATCTCCCCTGCGAGGAGGCCAAGTTAAACAGTCCGGCTCTCCCCATTCCTGAACTCTGAAATTGAATGATTCTGAAAAAATGAGCATCCTGTTCAGTGTGCCAGCCAAGACTCCTGGCCTTAGCACTTGCCACCGACCTCTCACCGTCACTCTCCTCCCTCTGTCTGAGCCACCACTGCTCCTCTCAGATGCCACTTTTTCCATAGCCTTCCTGACTCCCTTCTATGTGCTCCCATGGTGTGTTGGGCTTGCCACTCCCCACCCCACCCTGTTAGTTAGCTCTTACTATATTGTACTACGATTTCGTCTCCTGGTTTTTTTGTTTGTTTGTTTGTTTGTTTTTTGCGGTACACGGGCCTCTCACTGCTGTGGCCTCTCCCATTGCGGAGCACAGGCTCCGGACGCGCAGGCTCAGCGGCCATGGCTCACGGGCCCAGCCGCTCGGCGGCATGCGGGATCTTCCCGGACCAGGGCATGAACCCGCGTCCCCTGCATCGGCAGGCGGACTCCCAACCACTGCGCCACCAGGGAAGCCCTGTTATTTTTTAAATATTATGAAATATTGAATTCATAAAGGTATAAAGAACAATACAATGAGACATTTGTCCACCACAAGCCAAACATTACCAACGCAGTTCAAGCTCCTGAAAATCCCTCTCCACTGGCACCCTCTTCCTTCCCACCTTGAATTTAGTGTATACATTTCCATGCCTGTTGTTATACTTTTAATGCTTACGGGTAATTGCCTCTTTATTTTTCCATCTCCCCCGCTGTTATGGAGTGAATGTTTCCCCGCAGTGGGGTTTGAATCCCCGTTCAAATTCGTATGTTGAAGCCCTAACCCTCAGTGCGGTTGCATTTGGAGGTGGGGCCTCTAAGGAAGTAAATAAGGTTAAATAAACTCCTAAGAGTGGGGCCATAACCCAATAGGGTTACTATCCGTATAAGAAGAGATACCAGGGCTTCCCTGGTGATGCAGTGGTTGGGAGTCCGCCTGCCGATGCAGGGGACACGGGCTCGTGCCCCGGTCTGGGAAGATCCCACATGCTGCGGAGCGGCTGGGCCCGTGAGCCATGGCCGCTGAGCCTGCACGTCTGGAGCCTGTGCTCCGCAACAGGAGAGGCCACAACAGCGAGAGGCCCGCGTACCGCAAAAAAAAAAAAAAAAAGAAGAGATACCAGAAATCTTTGTCTCTCTGTGTCTGCCTCTCTATCTCTGTCTCTCTGTCTCTGTTTCTCTCTCTTTCCCTCCCTGCCTTGTACACTTTGAGAAGAGGCCACGTAAGGGCATAGGGAGAAGGTACCCATCTGCAGGCAAGGCAGAGAGGCTGACCCTGCTGGGCCTTGATCTGCGATTTCTAGGCTCTAGAACTGTGAGAACCACAGCTACCCAGCCTGTGGTATTTGATTGTGGCAGCTCGAGCTGACTGATACACCCACCATGCTCCATGTGAGCTTGGCAAGGTCAGGGACCACGGGTGTTCATCTTTGTATCTGTAGAGTCCAGTACCGTGCCTGGCACGTAAGTGTTCATCAAATACTTGTTGTTTGTATGAATGAATGAATGAAGCAAAGTCGGAAGCAAAACAAGTGTCCTAGGGTCTGTTCCGTGGGAGCAAGTTATTCTCCGCTCTGCCATGATACGGGTCTTATTCAAGCTGCTGCTGAGACCAGGATCTGCAATCAGCTCCTAACAATGTAAATTTAAAAAGAACAAAGGAATCCCCAAGAGAGAGGTGGAAGAAGTGGTGTCATCTTAGGAAAAGGTTGACGTCACATCATCAATCAATCAAATGTTCCTTAAGCATCTGATTATTAGGTGTTCAGTGGAAAAGCCTCCACCTCTGTAAGACAATCAGTCTTTGGAAGACCAAAGACCAAGTGGTCCAAAGATGCCCCAGATATACGTAAGCACAATGCATTTGCCTCTCTTATGGACGGGTCCTTTGTACAGACACCAGCCCCTGAGCATCAGTAAGGGGCTTCCCTTTAAAACCCCTGCTTTGACTTTTAAATTTCTTCAGACAATAAAAAAATTTTTTAATAAAAAAACTTTTTAAAAGATTCTCCAGAGGGAAAGAGGCAGCAGTCTCAAGTCCCTTGCTAGGCACGCAACATATGCTCTTAACAAGTGGGATGAGACAAGGGATATCACCTATGGGACCCATTATTGAACTAGACCAAACGAACGATGTTAAAAATATATTTTTAAAACCACAGCACCGTTTGAGGCAACGCAAAGACTAACCAAAAAAGTACACAGCACGATCTTGTTTCCAAGAAGCACAGAGTCTCTTCTAGAATAGAAAACAGTTCTCATGCTGTTGTTGTAAATGCCAATTTGAATGTCCCTGAAGTTAAGTGCTATGAGAGTTCAGAGGAGGGAGGGCAGTGAAGGTGGGCCTGCCTGGGCCTCGAAGGGTGGGATACAATTTGGAAAATGATACTGGGTTCCTCCTATACCGTCCCTCTCAGAGAGATGGATTGGCTGTGAATAGTTACTAATTGCACGCTAACATGCAGAGGGGAAGCTCACAGTGTTGAGAGATACTAGGGAATCCCCACTGTCCTGCTCAGAGACCAGCTAAGAAATGAAACTGAAGGCCTCCAGCCCAAAGTGTGCAATGTCTGCACAGCAAGCGTTGGAGGGATAAAGAAGGACAGTGAGAGGAGGAAAAGGGTCTGGGGTGGGCACTACGGCTTAGCATCGGTGTGAGGTTGCTGAGGGGATCAGAGTCAGGATGCTCCCTTTCTCTCCTAAGAGCATGGCGCATCTACCACAAAGCTCTCCAGTCCTGCCCTCTATTCTGTGGACTCTCTTGACCTGGGACCTTCTTTGGGGCCTACACTAGGTAGAAAACCAAGAAAATCCCTGAGGATAGCAAGGATTATCCTGAGAAGGGAGCCTGGAAATTATGTGGTCCAATCCCATTACTTTTCAGGTGGGCATCCAAGAATCAGAGAGAGGAATTGACTTGCCTGAGGTCACATAGTCATTTCTAGCAGAGGCAAGAGTGGGACACATGTCTTCTGCTTCTAAGCTCAATTTTTCTTAGAAGCATCTGGCACATGGAAAAGGGCTTCAGGAGGAAGCTTCTGGAATAGTTCCAAACTGAAGTTGCCCTGCCCTTCCTTACCAATGCCCTACAGAGATGTAACCCCCCAAGAGTCTTTTCCACCTAGTTCAAGAGATTGCCTGTATCCCTAAAAGTAAGCAGGCCCCAAATGCCAACGATGCGAGCAGTCAAAACATTTAGAATGGAAAGAAAGTTCCAGTTCCATGAGGGCTTCCCATGCCTCCATTTGGGGAATTTGGAATAACAGAGAGTGGTTAAGCAGTAGACAGGAGGCCACAAGAAAGTTCTACACTTCAGAGTCTCAGATGCTAAAGCTTAGCTATTTCCTAGGCAATCCAATATCCTCACTTCATACTTGGGAAAACTGCAACCCAGAGTGGGGAAGCAACTTACGCAAGGTCATACAGGGAGGTGGTTAAGAGCGAGGCTTACTGCACTACATCCCAACTGAATGTTCTTCAAATCTCTGGGGTGAAGGAAAACTATTCTATCTACTTGTCCATCTGTCTTCCAGCCCTATTCAATCATGGATTTCCTTTCCTTGTGTAAGGTAAGGCATCACATCATGCTTGGTCTTGGTCATAACTGGAGGCAACAGGTATATAATCTAGCCTTAACTTCTTCTGTACAGTAGTCCCCCCTTATCTGTGGGAGATATAATCCAAGACCCCCAGTGGATGCCTGACACCACGGATATTACCAAACTCTATATATCATACATACTATTTTTTCCTATACACACATACCTATGATAGAGTTTAATTCATAAATTATAAAGCATATAATTCATAAATTATAAGCATGGTAAGAGATCAATAACAATAACTAATAATAAAATAGAACAATTATAGCAATATACTGTAATAAAAGTTATGTGAAAGTGGCCTCTCTCTCTCTTTCTCTCTCTCAAGATATCTTATTGCAGTGTACTTACCCTCCTTCTTATGATGTGAGATGATAAAACGCCTACACGATGAGATGAAGTGGAATGACACGGGCATTGTAACATAGCGTTAGACTGCTACTGATGTATCATCGGAATGAGTATCATCTGCTTCAGGTGATCCTGGATCATCAAGCCATAGTAATGTCAATGGTTGGGAATCCCAGGTGGGACGGAGCAGGATGGTGCAAGATTTCATCACACTACTCAAAATTGTATGCAATTTAAAACTTATGAATTGTTTATTTCTGGAATTTTCCATTTAATATCTTCAGACCATGCTTGACCATGAATAAATGTAACCACAGAAAGCAAAACCATGGATAAGGGGAACTACTGTACCTTAAACTCCTTGGGAACAGGAATCACCTTCTATCCTTCAGGGTGGAAGCAAAAAAGACCCACTCTAGATATTTCAGACAAAAGGAATTTAACATAGGGAGCCAGTTATACAAGTGATAGAAGGGCTGAAAAGTCAAACAAGGGTTGGTGAGGCCACCAGAGATTAGCAACAGCAAGAGGTTGCCACCATCCCTAGAGCTGGAGAGACACAGGGAAAAGGTAGTGCTACCAGAGCCCAGAAACTAGGGCAGGAGTTGGAGCCAAGGTGGGGGTTACTCATCAGATGCTGGTGCCACAGAGGCAGGGGCAGGCTGATGGACTCTGGGGTCGAAAACATGTAGCCATGGCTGGAGATGCCACTGGAAGCAAAGAGAGGAAAGAAATACCCTAGTGACGAAAAATATATGCAAACAGTCCCCACCCCAAAAATATTGGACAGGCTATGCTAAAGAAAAAATAGACTTTAAGACAAAAATTGTTTATAGAGACAAAGGATATGTTATAATGATGAAAGGGTCGATCTATCCAGAAGTCATAACAAATAAACATATATGCATCTAAACAACGGAGACCAAAAACACATGAAGCAAACATTGACAGAAATGAAGAGAGAAATACCCAATTCGACAATCATAGTCAGAGACTTAATACCCTATTTTCAAATAATGGATACAACAACTAGGCAGTAGATCAATAAGAAAATAGAAGAATATTATGAACCAACTGGACCTATCAGCTATCTATAGAATATTCATCCAACAACAGCAGAATACACATTCTTCTTAGGTGCACATGGAACATTTTCCAGGATAGACCATATGTTAGGATATAAAACAAATCTCAATAAATTTTTTAAAATTGAGATCACACAAAATATATTCTCTAACCACAATCAAAAACAGAAGGAGGGCTTCCCTGGTGGCGCAGTGGTTGAGAGTCTGCCTGCCGATGCAGGGGACACGGGTTCGTGCCCCGGTCAGGGAAGATCCCACATGCCGCAGAGCAGCTAGGCTAGGCCTGTGAGCCATGGCCACTGAGCCTGCGCGTCCGGAGCCTGTGCTCCGCAGCGGGAGAGGCCACAACAGTGAGAGGCCCGCGTAACGCAAAAAAAAAATAAGAAAAACAAAAAACAGAAGGAAATTTGAGGAATTCACAAATATGTGGAAATTAAACAAAACACTCCTAAATAACCAATGGGTCAAAGAATAATTTACAAGGAAAGTTGGAAAATACTTTGAGATGAATGAAAATGAAAACACAGCATATAAAAACCTATGGGATGAAGCTGAGGCAGTGCTTAGAGAGAAATTTACAGCTATAAATGCCTATACTAGAAAAAAGGAGAAAGGTCTCAAGTAAAGAATCTAACCTTTTACCTTAAGAAATCAGGACAAAAGGAGAAAACTAAACCTGAATCAAGCAGAAGGAAGGAGATAACAAAGAGTAGAATGGAAACAAGTGAAATAGAGAATAGGAAAAAAATAGAGAAAATCAATAAAACCAGAAGTTGGTACATTAAAAAGATCTGCAAAATTGACAAACCTTCAACTAGAGTTACCCTGATACCAAAACCACAAAAATCACAAGAAAATAAAACTATAGACCAATATCTGCACTAAATATAGATTCAAAAATCCTCGCCAAATCCAGCAACATATAAAAAAAGATTATACACCATGACCAAGTGACTTATCCCAAGAATTTAAGGTTGGTTCAACATACAAAAATCAATCTCAGTTATACACCATATTTAATAGAATAAGGAAAAAGAATGATCTTTTCAATGGACATAGAAAAGGCATTTAACAAAATCCAACAAATTAGGAATAGAAGGGAATATGCATGATACTCAAAATGAATCAAAGATAAATGTCAGAGATAAAACTCTTAGAAGAAAGCATAAGAATAAATCTTCATGAACAGGAATTAGGCAATGGTTAAATATGACACAAAAAAGCACAAGTGACAAAAGAAAAATAATTTGACCTCAAAATTTTAAGGTCTTGTGCTTCAAAGGTCACCATCAATAAAGTGAAGGCAATCCACAGAATTGGAGAAAATATTTACAGATCATATATCTGATAAAGGACTTGTATCCAGAATATATAAAAAATCTCTTACAACTCAACAACAAAAAAAATACAATTTAAAAATGGGCAAAGGATTTAAATAGACATTTCTCCAAAGAAAATTTATAAATGGTCAATAAGCACATGAAAAGGTACTCATTATCATTAGTCATTAGGATAATGCAAATTAAAACCACTTAACACCCACTAGGATGGCCAGAATCAAAAGAAAAAAAAATAGACAATAACAAATTTTGTTGAGGATGTGGAAACTTCATACATTGCTGATGGGAATGTAAAATGGTGACACTATTTTAGGAAAAGTTTGACAGTTCCTCAGAATGTTAAACATGTAGTTACCATATGACCTGGCAATTTTCTCCTAGGCATGTATTCTAGAGAAAAAGAAACATATGTCCACACAAAAACTTGTATATGAATGTTCCTAGCAGCATTATTCATCATAACCAAAAAGTGGAAACAACCCAAATATCTAACTGATGATGGATAAACAAATGGAGTTTTGTTGGAATGTATGGATATCATACAATGGAACATTATTGGACCATAAAAAGGAATGAAATATTAATATATACTACAACATGGAAGAACCTTGAAAACATTATGCTAAGTGAAAGAGGCCAGACACAAAGGCCACATATAGTATAATTCTATTTATGTGAAGTGTCCAGAATAGGTAAATCTATAAAGACAGAAAGTAGATTCGTTGTTACCAGGGGCTGGGGGTGGGGTTGGAGGGGATATGGGGAGTCTTCACTAATGAAGAGGAGGGGGTTACAGGGGGGAGTGATTTAAAATGTTCTAGGGGCTTCCCTGGTGGTCCAGGGGGTAAGACTCCACACTCCCAATTCAGGGGGCCTGGGTTCGATCCCAGGTTGGGGAACTAGATCCCGCATGCCACAACTGAGAGTCCGCATGCTGCAACTAGAAGTCCACATGCCGCAACTAAAAAACATCCCGTATGCCACAAAAAAGATCCCACATGCCGCAACTAAGACCCAGCGCAGCCTAAATAAATAAATAAACATTTTTTAAAAACTAAAAAAGTAAATAAATAAAATAAAATGTTCTAAAATTGATTTTGGTGACAGCTGCACAACTCTGTGAATATAAAACACCACCCCCAAAAAACTGACTGGTACACCTTAAAAGGTTGAGTTTATTTGTGAATTATAACTCAATAAAGTTGTCATTAAAAAAGGAAAGGAAAAACAAACTTATGGTTACCAAAGGGGAAAAGTGGAGGCAGGGGGAGGGATAAATTAGGAGTTTGGGATTAACATATACATACTACTATATACAAAATAGACAATCAACAAGGACCTACTGTATAGCACAGGGAACTCAACTCAATCTTCTGTAATAACCTATCTGGGAAAAGAATCTGAAAAAGAATGGACGTATGTATATGTATAACTGAATCATCTGCTGTACACCTGAAACTAACACAACATTGTAAATCAACTATACTCCAATATAAAATAAAAACTAAATTTAAAAAAAAAGAAAACAAAATTAAAAAAGAAAGAGAAGAGGTGAGGGAAGAGAAAAGAAGGAAGGAGAAAAGAAACATCCTGGCACATCCCTCCCCTTCTACCTTCCATCATCTGTCAGTGCCGCCCATTGACCAAACCTACCCAAAACCCAGAGGGCAAAGTAGTTTGGGAAATGTAGTCCCTTGTGACACTGAGCAGGGCAAAGGAAGGATGGGGGTACATCTCTCACTTTTCTCTTGACTCCCTGGCACATGGCACTAGGCTATAAACATTTGTCGAATCACTGAATGGCCCCTGTTCCCCTGCCTTAGGCTGGGCCCCTAGTCTGCACAGGGGGCTTTTTGAATGTAAATGCCCCGATGATTCATGATCCTATGACCAGTGAGTGGGCCGTCACTCTGTCACCTTCTCATACCCCTCATACCCCTTTGGTCCCACGAGGCACCTGAGTCCAGACCCTTAGTGGAGCTGGATTGGACGGAGGAGCAAAGGTGGGAGGGGCAGGGAAGAGGGTGGTTCCTCTCACAGCTTAAAAGGGGCTTGTACGACTTCCTCCCCAGACAGAGGCCAGGCACAACCTTCCTGTGTGGTTTCAGCTGCCGAGAGTGTCATGGACCTGGGTGAGTGAGCCTCCCCCGTGTGAGAGAAAGCAGTACCAGCGTCACCTGGACACCCAGGCTGACTCTGTGGGATGGGGATGGAGGATGGGGGTGGAAGGCCTAGGGGAGCCTCCCAGAGAAATGAGGTGGCATTGCTGGGAATCAGCGGCTGCTCCCGGAGAGTGCCACCCTGTTCTCCCAGGCACGGAGAGTGCACCTTTCAGACCTGGGGAAGGGGCTAACCATTGGTTCCAGGAAAGATAAGGGGGGTCACATCTTTCAAGAACAGTAGGGACTGCAGAAGGCGGCAGGGCTGGGGTTGGTGGAAATCTGGACAGCACCTGTTCTGTCTCAGCCTGGGGTGATGGGGGAGGCTCTCAGGGACCTGTTTCATCAGGGAAATTTCTCCTTGGAGGGCTCAGGACCCTCCACTCGCCCTCCGATTCCCACCTTTCTCCCAGGCTAAATAGGGATGAGAATGTCTGCTCTTTTAAGGTTATAACAAGGAGCAGATTAAAGGCGAGAGCATTGTGTAAATGACACTACACACAACGCAATGCAAGCTGTGCTTATTGTCTCTCTGCTGCACATCCCACGGGCAAGCTGTTGCCTCTTGCTGGTTAAATGTTGGGTGGACGACACTAAATGAGACCACAGGGAGCCTTCAGCTGGGAGAAGTCACAGCCAGGGCCTCCAGCACAGCCCCCAGCCTCACTTAATCACTTTTTCTACCCAGGAAGATGATTCATCCCTTTCAAAAGTCTAATCTCGGTCTTAACCAGAGCGAGTCCAAGGGAAGCCCCGAGGAGCTTCTGGGAGTGTTTATCCAGCTCCAGAGACCCCATTTATAAATCTGAGCTGAGGAGTCAGACCCGCCTGAGGCTACGAAGGCCGGGTTCCTGAACTGCTCGTTCTCACTGGCAGACAAAGCACCACGGCAGCCTCAAAGCCGCAAGGGGTTGGCTTTAAAAAGTGAAGGTTCCCGTTCACCCTCTGCTGTCCTCACCACCCGACCCACCACGCCACAGCCTCTTGCCTTCATGTCTCCTTTTTCCACCCACCCAGAACCCTGGGTGGACCCAGCAAACAGATCCTAAAGGGCTAAAGTGGCCATCCCACACACCGACTGAGAACCCCTGGAAGCCAGGGTCTGATTCTTGCACCTCTGATTTCCAGGTGCTTTGGGGGTATGAGCAGAAAATGTTTGTGGAATGAATGAGTGAATGAATGAATGGCATCAAGAACTCTGATTTCAGTTTTTAAAAATCTCTTCCGGGCTTCCCTGGTGGCGCAGTGGTTGAGAGTCCACCTGCCGATGCAGGGGACACGGGTTCGTGCCCTGGTCCGGGAAGATCCCACATGCTGCGGAGCAGCTGGGCCCGTGAGCCATGGCCGCTGAGCCTGTGCGTCCGGAGCCTGTGCTCCGCAATGGGAGAGGCCACAACAGTGAGAGGCCCGCGTACCACAAAAAAAAAAAAAAAAAATTCTCTTCCAACTTCCCCTCCTCCCTGCAGCCTGCCGTCTAATCCCACTCCCCAGACAACCAGCCCCACTAACCACCGTCCCAGAATGCAGCCGTCATCCCCTGGAGACCCCAATCCTGCCTCTTGGTTTGACCTCTGTGAAGGAAACCAAGCAGGTCCCCGTGGTGCGCTGGTAAAGGCTAGAGAACCGGCTCCCCGGAACAGACTCTGACATGTAGTGCTTGCCAATTTCCATAGTGTAAATTCTTCCACCATAGCTGACTTCAAGCCGTCAGCCGATTTCAAGCCATGAAATGACTGAGCACAGAGTCGGAGAGAGGTGTACACCACTGGCTCGATGAGCCCTCAAGAGCAGCCCCAGCACAGCACGGGGCAGGGGGGTCTCCTCCCAGGACTAGGTTTGGGGGTGCTAGACTCACAGGTGTTAATGCAGGGAGGGAGGTCCCTTTAATGCAGGAAACCTGATGCAGGAAAAGGGATGTTCTTACTGCTTCACTCAATTCAAGAAAGCCCCAACGGCTGGCCAAGCCCTAAATACTGGTAGGAGGGGACACCACTGAGACATTTTGCTCAGATCAGACTCCAGGCCGTTGGTAGGACGGGTGGGCCACAAAGGATCTGTTTCTCTCTCTTTGTCAGCCCAGCAGGGAGCCCAAGGTGGGTGAGGGGCAAAGTTTCTGTTACACAAAATGAAAACCCCGAACCCGGGCTGAGTTGGCCTTTTTCATGATTTGAATGAGCAGCCCCAAGACACCTTCCCCATCTTCAAAAAATGGGGCCTAAGACTTCGGTTAGAATTTTCCAAAGCAGAGAAGAGAAAAATAAGCTGTTAAGATACTCATCTCTCACAGCTCAGCCAGAGATGGTGGCAGATGGGGATGCTAAAGAGATTCAGGGCCAATCCCTCCTGGCCTCTGGGGAGCCTGGCTGGGGAGGAGGGGAACCCTGCAGCCTGGGGGAGCTGTTGGGAAATCTCTCCTCTTTGCTTGGTACTTTCAGTCAACTGTCATTGATGGAGGAATTCAGGCAGGACCAGTCTGGTGGGGGAGAGACACATATGTCAATAAGCCACCGCAAGAGAGGGAGAGAGAGTGCTGATGGGCTAAGAGCAGGGCGATTGTGAAATCTAAAGAAATGAACAATGAATGTGAGTCAGGGGAGCATTTAAGTTGGGTTTTGAAGGACGTGTAGGAGTTATCAAACCAGAAAACAAGGAGCAAGGGGCCCAGGATGTGGCAGGGATAGCAAACTCAATGGCTCAATTGTAAATGAGGGAATGGGAGTAGATGTAGTAAGTGGAGGGCAGTGAAGTGATTCAGAGGGTACAAGCCCCACCTAAAGGTATCCAAATCCAATTTTTTGTGAACTCCATGTAGCCAAACAGAATATCCTGGAGGCTCAGCCTGCAGGCTCCCAGCTGGTCAGCTCTGACAAAAGCTAATAGAGACAAGAAAGAAGCAAGTTGAGGAGGGTGTAAAGGACCTGGCCGTGCCAAGGAGGAAGGGAGAAAGGGAGGCAGGAGGGACAGGCAAGGGCCAATCGTTAAGATTCCGTGTGGCACTGCTAAAAATTTGGGCTTTTTGATGAAAGCAATGGGGAGCCAATGAAGATTTTTCTTTTTCAATTATGTGAGTTAAATAACGTGATCTGTGTTTCAGAGGAGCTCCGTGGCAGCAAAGCCTTATGTTGGGGTAGAAGCGGGGGCAGATCTGAGATGTTAGGAAATGGAAGCAGCAGAACTGGGTGACCAATCCTCACTCTCCTCCAATGGGATGGAGGAGAGTGATGATTCCCGTTATGCTCCACAGAGGTCCGTCTACACAGCAGCCTCAACAGAAATGAAGTAATGAGAGCTCATTAAAAAAATCTCAGATCCATCTCTCAGCAGCTGTGTGACCCCAGACAGGAGACCTAACCTCTCTGAGCCTCTATTTTCTGGAATATGGAATGAGCCTCACAAGGGGTAACTCACAGGATGTTAGGAGGGAGAGGAACATAAAGCCTGAGAGGCAGCATTGAAGAGCATTTAGGAGTGTGGCTTCTGAAATTAGATGGATTCAAAGCCCAGCTCCACTACCAGATGGTTGTGTGACTCTGGGAAAGTTACTCATCTCTAGTTTCTCTCACTGGGAGCTAAGGTTGGAGTTCTAGGGAATTTCCTTTTCGTTGTGATCATTACTAGAAACTCAAGAACTCAGAAAATACCCAACACATAAGTCAACCACTCCTCAGCCCTTGAGATTCCCAACTTCTCTGGTCCCACCCAAGCTGTTGCCCAAAGCGAGTTACTTTACGACTTTGTAACAGACAGAAGTAAATTGAGTCAAGGCTGTTGACCAGGCGGCCTCTGCCACACACCTGAGTTCCCCTAAGTTCCTGTTTGGTCACCTTTCTTGAAAACGACCTATTCTGGTCCTAGAAGATCCCTGCTCGAGGACCCTCTCCAACACACCCGGAAGGAGACCTCACATACACACACCCTCCAGCCCTCCCTCCCTTACCCCTCCCCCAGCCAGTGGCAAAAGGACTGAGACGGGGCCAGGAAAGGGGGTTGATGGAGTGAACTAGAAACACAACTCATGCTCCTCGTATTTCATCGTTGTGACATCAAAACCTTGAGGTTTCTCAGTTCTCACTGACAGTCAGAGCAGGCTTTCTCTAGAGTAACCGAAAGACGTGTATGTGTTTAAAGAAACCTCGAGCGCTTCACATCAAGATGAGTCCATGGAGGATGGGCAGCTCATTGGACCATGAAGAGAGTGTGCTTAAGGGTAGAGATGTGGACTCAAACTCAAGCTCAGGGGCTCACGGGTCAATTTGGCAAGGAAGGGGAATGAGAGAGGGGAGCCATGATGTTGTACAGAGATCCATTCCCACCCAGGACTGCAAATACTCAGGTGCAAGCTGGGGACAACGGGACAGTGGATGCCTGTCCCCAGAAACAGAAGACACAACTAGAAAGGCAGGTCCAAGTAAACAGTGGAAAGCTTGACTGCCACGCTCAGCATCAGGGCGTCATCCTTAGGGCTGCGTAGAGAGGTCCTTGGGGCTGGGTAGAGAGGTCCTAATTTAGGAAGAGGGCAGAGTGGGGGTCGGCATCAGAGCTATGCTTTAGGAAGACGCAGCTAGCAGTAGCGTTCAGTATAACTTGGGAGAAATGCCTGTTTATTTCTGTGGCTCGATGCCCTTCTTCCTTCCCCTAAGACTCCCCCAAGCCCAGAATCCCTGCCCTAGGCACGCTCCCTGGAGCACAATGCCAATTTGGGTGTCATGCCACAAAATTTCCAGCAGGTGGCGCTGTGGCCAAGCACACAGACTCGCTGGGCCTGTGATGTTGCCTCTAGGAGGAAGCAGAATCCCTTGTTCGCTGGAGGGAGGCCCCCAGCCTCCAGAAGGTGCTAGAAGCAGGATCCCAAGGATCTGCTAGAAGCAGGATCCCAAGATCAGGAGGATCTACTGACCCTCCTGAGACTGGTGGTGCGGTGGACCAACAAGTCCTGCCTTGTAGTCATTCCCGGCATCACAGTTACTGACTCTTCTTTCCTGTGGTCCGGTCCAGTTAGGGGAAGGGAGGCTACAAAGGTGAAGAGGGCACAGCTCCCAGACTGTTAAGTGAGATACGACTTCTATATAAATCACCCTATGAACTGTCCCCCCGGCTCAGCCTTTGGAGAAAATAAGTTCCAGTTCCAGCCCTCAGCTCAACCACAAAGCAGGACTGAGCCGCCAGGGCCCACATCAGGCCTCGTGAGAACCTGGGGCCTCAGCCTGCCGTTCAGCCTTGAGGGGTGGTCTGGGCCAAGATGGACTTTCCAATTCCAGAAGAGGCCCTGAAGGGCCAAGGAGAGGGGAGGGGCTGCCCTGCATTCCGATCCCGCTCCTTTCTGGGACCCCTCATGGAGGGGAGGAGGGGAGGGCAGTGAGGCTGGGCAGCTGGCCAGGTGCTCCAAGGCACAATCTGGTTCTCATGTTCTCAAACATGGTGTCTGGAGAATGTGATGAAAGTCCCCTGGCTTTGTGGCTTTTTGCCATAACGAAGGGCCATCCCTGCCAAGCAATAACTTTCTCACCTTGTCTCCTGCAGGGAAGCCAATGAAGAGCGTGCTGGTGGTGGCCCTGCTCGTCATCTTCCAGGTAGGTGTCCCACCAAGAAAAGCTCCGTTCCCTTTCCCATACGCCCCTCCCCAAGCCTGGTCCTTCCGAAGTCCAAGCCCTGGGTTCTGGTGGAGACGCTGGGCATTTGCCAGAAAGAAATAGACCCAGACACAAATCTGTCATTCGTTAAGCTGATAGCCACCCCTCCTCTCCATCTGCTGAGTGACCCTAGAAAGCCACGGATGTTCTCCGACATTCCTTTACTCCATTTCCATTAAAACATGGGAGAAAGCAAGTTACCCCACCTTCCCCACCCCGCTTCCAATATCCCCATCCGGGAGGCAGAAAGGTGGACTCCTGAGTGCTTGGAGAGAGTTCTTTGCTTTGCAAAAAGGTTCCTGGGTTTTGCACGTATGTGTCCACACCCACACATGTAAATCTTCATATATGGACTGAGAAAAGAACCCGTGGCCTGGTGGCTGGTAGCTATCCTATCGCCCCAAACCTGTCTCCCTCCTCCACCCTCCAGCCGAAGGCTCCCCTCGAAGCCCCAGTTCCCTTCTGTGAAATAGAGACTGGCCTGAGCCTCACTATGGGGGAGGATGGAAGCACATCCTTTAGAGGGGCCCAGAGCGCTGTAGGAGCAAAGATCCCCAGTTTACAAGTTTCGGCGTCTCAACCCCAGCTGTGGAGACAGAAAATCTGCCCCAATCGAGTACCAGAGTTAGAAGAAACTAACTCGTGAAGTCGACTCTCCCCCGTTTGCTGGGGTTGGGAGCTCTCTTGGAGGGGGAAGGGGGGCTGAGGTAGGAGCTGGAGAGGCAGCACTTCAGAATTTGGCTCTTACCCAGGTCTGGAGGCCAAAGGGGCAGCTTTCCAGGAGCTCTGGCCAGAGGCAGGCCCCAAGTTGGGCACTGTTCCCGAAACCCCATCCCAGAGGCCCCCTGGAGCTTGGGCTGTAGCCCACAGCTTGGCGCCCTTCCCCAGCACCACTCCCTCCCCTCTCTCTCCCCTGTTTCCAGGACTCCAGAGGGGCTGGAAGGTTGGGGAGGGGATAAGGGACAGCTGGGCTCATCCTTCTCTTTACTTGAGGGGATGGGTTCGGCTCAGATGGGGCAGGATGTGGTGGGGCTTGGGGCTGCAGAGACACATCAAGCCTGGTGGCCCCTGGTACACGGGGCGGATACTAAGCAGGGAAAGAGAAGGCAGAATGGGGTGGTGGGAAACACAGGTCACAGAGGCTGGGTATACTGCCCTCCAAGGCCCAGAGCCTCCTTATGTCCAGGAACCCTGGACCTGAGGCCTTGGACATTATCCTGGGCGGCCAAGGGCAGCCAGCCTCTTCCAGGCCTCCCAGGCTGCAGTCATGCCCGGAAAAGAGAAAAGTGGTTGCCACTGACTTTTCTTCTCGAGATAGCAATGCCCAAAAAAGCTCCTGGGCGTGATTTGGTCCTTGCCCTGTTGCCAAGCAGAATAGCGATGAATCCAGAATTTGGAAGTGAGAAAGAGACAGGATACAGGGAAGTCAGGAGACTGGGTTCCCCTGCTGGCTGAGCAACCTTGAACAAGCCACATCGCTTCTCCAAGAGCCCCCCTTTCCTCATCTCTACACTCCCTCCAGTTCCCCAATTGCACGAAAATCCATCATGTCGAGCTGCCCAGGGCCCCATTCCCAGAGGAGGGACCAGGAGCTTCCTGAGGCAGTCTTCCAGCCCAGCTCCCAGCCCCGCACAGCTTAGCCAGCCCGAGTGCCCTCCTTCATTGATAAAATCACAGCAGACTGCCTGAACCTTCACCCTGCCCCGCAGATAGGCTAAAAAAAGCCCTGAGCAGCTGAGCTCTGCTGACTGGGATCTGCCAGAAGATACAGCAGGAAGAAAGAGGAGAGAGGTGCGGGGAGAGGGTTCGAGGATGGAGGGAGGGTGGAGACGGGGCCGTGCTTCCTTCCTGGGCCCGAGAGAACTCAGTCACAGCTGAGGCTGTGGCCCCGCCCTCCACTTGGCCCTGCATCACCTGAGCTTCTGCCTCATGCTGGGTGCTGTGCCCCGGGCCGCAGGGATCCATCCGTCTTCAAGTCACTGACCACCCCTGATCACGGCAGCTTGCCCCAAACCAGGGCTTTCTGGCTTCTTAATAGAGCTTTGCCTTCCTCTCTTCTCACTCCGGGCCCTCCTCAACCTTAGCCCAAGTGGATTTTCCCTCAAAAACTGGGGTATTCGTGTAGGCCCCCTCCCCTGGAAAGTTCTTTCTACCAGGTTCCAAAGGAGGCTCAAAAAGAAAGACACACGATCCCACTTTCCTGGAGTTTCCAATGGGCAAAATAAAACCTCCATGGAGACGAAATGATGCCAGAATCGAGTCAGGACCCTCACAACCACCATGTGGAGGAGATAGTATTCGTCTCCATTTCACAGATGAGAAAACTGAGTCTTAGGGAGAATGAAGTGTATTTAACAAGCCCAAGGCTCGTTTGGCCCCAAAGCCCAGACTATTTCTAGTCCACCGTTAACACCCGTTAAGGTCAAGTCTCTCTGAAGTGTTGGCAAAATCAGACGCTTGCTCCTTAGTAGAAAGGCAGAATCCCAGGCTCCACCCCGGCCCACTAAATCATCTGAACAAGATCCCCGAGTTCATGTGCATGTTAACATATGAGAAGCACTGATTTCAAATGAAAGAAACACCTGGAAAGTTTAGAAAAACAGATTCCTGGGCCCCAGCCCCTGAGATTCTGGTTCAGTGGGTCTCACATGGGGTCCGAGAATTTGCAGGTGATGCTAACTGCACCTTGAAACCACTGCTCTGGCCAATCCCACAGCAGTGAGATTGAGACCCACTCAGCTAAGCTGGAGCGTGTTCCTTCCCCACAGGTGTGCCTGTGCCAGGATGAGGTCACAGACGATTACGTCGGAGACAACACCACAGTGGACTACACGCTGTACGAGTCCGTGTGCTTCAAGAAGGACGTGCGGAACTTTAAAGCCTGGTTCCTCCCGGTCATGTACTCCATCATTTGCTTCATGGGCCTGCTGGGCAACGGGCTGGTCATGCTGACCTACATCTATTTCAAGAGGCTCAAGACCATGACCGATACCTACCTGCTCAACCTGGCCGTGGCGGACATCCTCTTCCTCCTGACCCTTCCCTTCTGGGCGTACAGCGCGGCCAAGTCCTGGGTCTTCGGGGTCCACGTTTGCAAGCTCATCTTTGGCATCTACAAGATTAGCTTCTTCAGCGGCATGCTCCTGCTTCTCTGCATCAGCATCGACCGCTACGTCGCCATCGTCCAGGCCGTCTCGGCCCACCGCCACCGTGCCCGCGTCCTTCTCATCAGCAAGCTCTCCTGCGTGGGCATCTGGCTGTTGGCCGTGGTGCTCTCCAGCCCAGAGCTGCTGTACAGCGGCATTCAGAGGAGCAGCACGGAGCAAGCGCTGCGGTGCTCCCTCATCACCGAGCGCGTGGAGGCCCTGATCACCATCCGGGTGGCGCAGATGGTGGTAGGCTTTCTGATCCCCCTGGTGGCCATGAGCTTCTGCTACCTCCTCATCATCCGCACCCTGCTCCAGGCGCGCAACTTCGAGCGCAACAAGGCCATCAAGGTGATCATTGCCGTGGTCGTGGTCTTCGTAGCCTTCCAGCTGCCCTACAACGGGGTGGTCCTGGCCCAGACGGTGGCCAACTTCAACATCACCGGCGGCACCAGCTGCGAGCTCAGCAAGCAGCTCAACATCGCCTACGACGTCACCTACAGCCTGGCCTGCATCCGCTGCTGCGTCAACCCTTTCTTGTACGCCTTCATCGGCGTCAAGTTCCGCAGCGACCTCTTCAAGCTCTTCAAGGACCTAGGCTGCCTCAGCCAGGAGCGGCTCCGGCAGTGGTCCGCCTGCCGGCACGCCCGGCGGTCCTCCATGAGCGTGGAGGCTGAGACCACCACCACCTTCTCCCCATAGGAGCCTCCTCTGCCGGGACTAGAGGGACCTCTCCCGGGGCCCCTCAGACTGGGGGCAGATGACCCAACAGCTGCTGAGGGAAAGGCCATTCTGGTCATATAGTTTTATCTCGTGGTGAAAACCCAAGCCACAGAAGACAGATGGAACCCAACCCTAGCTAGCTACCTCAGCAAAGGCTGCAAAGAGACGTGGTTGATAAGCTATCCCAGAGCCTGCAACACTCCAAAACCAAGGCTGTCGTCCCCCAAACCCCAGACGAGAGGTGACAGTCAAGAAGCGGTTCACACCTCCTGGAGTGAAAGGGCAGAGGCATTGGCGAGATCTAGGGTGGTGGAAGGGGCCTGGCCATTGTTCCCATCAATCTTCTAGAAAGAAGTCCTCCCTGAGACTCAGGGTGAGGGCTTCCAGAAAGCAAGGCTTTGTCCCCAAGACCAGAGTCAGTGGGGCAACTTCTCACCTGTGCAGGGGAAGGGGGATGCCAGTGGGTCAAACTAACGCTCTGAATCCCTCCCTCCATCTCTCTTTTCTCCTGTCATCTGAGCCAGCAAGAAACGGCAGCCTCCATGGCCCCTCACCAGCCACCTTTCCTCAGGCTCTCCACGCTGAAGGGGTGTGGTGTTTCCCACAGGCCAGGCCTGGCCACAGCCATTTTCCCAGCCCGGGCGCTGGGGCAGGGATGACGCGTGGCTGGCCCTTCTCAGGTCTCAGCTCTGCTAGGAAGCGGGGAGAAGGCATGCAGAAAGTTTAGGGGCCAGGGGTGGGGACGACGCTGGCTGCCGCCAGCCAATGAGCTCCTTCTTTGTCCTTTGCCACGGGGACAGAAATCTCTCATCCTGTTCTGCTTTCAATTCATGAAGAGAGCACATTTTACTCATACACAAATAAAAGTTTTCCCTTGAGGAAACAATAGCTTGAAAAGAAAGGGAAAAAAAATTCTTGGTAAATGGCAAACGAGTGTGTTCTTGTTTTGCAAACCCCACGCCCCACCTGACCACCCCCATCCCTTTCCTCCCCCAGGCTTCATTGTTCAGAGATGCTCAGAGCCACGAGGTCTGCTGAGCTATGCTCTGAGCCCTTCCAATGACACAGGCCCACGAGGCTGAACAAGGCAGGAGGGGCAGAAGGGCAGGGTGTCCAGCTTGCAAACACCCTTCTGGAGCTCACAGGACGGGACCCAAGCCTGTGAGGTCAGCAGTGACCCAGAGACACGGTCTGAGCTGAGCTTTAGAAAGAACCAAGTTGTCTCTTGAACCTCTACAGCTGGGAACTCTCCCTGACCCTTAGCGGCATTTACACACTGTCCTGTTCATCTGTCCCAACTCAGTCTGGAACTGGAGCCCCTGACCCTTGGTCAGTCCCCCTGGGCTCCCAAAACTGGTGTTTAGAGGGAGGGCCTCTCCCTGACACCCATCTACCACGGCATCCTGGATCCAGGGGGGCTTGGGATGGGATCTGTATGATAGGCACCCTTTGTTGGATACTTAAGAACCAGGTCGGCCCTTGACCCTCCCTGGCCACTACTGCAGCAATGGCCTTCTGTGGTGTGGACACCCATCCCGGAGGGGCATGGATGGAGGAACAGCCACTGTCCCCACCACAGGCCCAGGATCCGTGTCACTGGGTGCCCTGATGCCTGCCCAGTCCCCGACTTGTCCAAAGCCAGAGAGGTTAGTCCAACCTGTGATGTAAGAGGAGGTTTCTGAAGGGCCCAGCACTGCAATAACTCAGGGTCTGCGGGTGGGAGGGAGCTGAGACACTCATGAAAAGGTGATTGCATCCATTTTCTGAAGTGAAAAGAGCCTCACTGGAAATGGAGCCCGCCTGAAAATGAAGCCCATTCTCTCATCTCATAAGCACGTTACCCTCCTCCACAGGATGCACTGGGCTCAAGCAGGGAACCAGCGCCCTGAGAAGGATGAGGCTGGCACGTGGGGCAACGGCACCTGCAGCCACTTTAATATTAATAGGATCCGCTGCTCATGGGCTGTGCACGAGCCGTGGGGCGCGAGGGGGGACCCCAGCATGCCTGGGGCCCTGAGGGGAACGTGCCCGGTGTGTGTGGGTATGGGGGCCGCTGGTATGCACAACCTAATGAGCTTACGGATGGGAAGGCGATCATTCTCCGTTCCTGAAGGGAGGAATGTAACAGAGCAGCCGTGAACAGGGCGCCAGGCCAACCGCACAAACATGCCACCTCGGCTTCAAATACCTTTTTTGTAATAACTGGACACCTCCAAGTATTTACAAAACCCCCAGCAATGTTCATTCCCCAAAGTGCTGTATCTCAGAAGCTCTGACCTTGCCTCACTGCTGGCCTGGTCCCTGCTCCCTTGCCCAATGCTGTCATGTGCCTACCCTGAGTTTGGGGGCGCCCTGGGAAGAAGGAAGAGACTCACTGGGGAGCCCCCAGGGCCTCTCTCTCTCTCTCTCTCTCTCATCTGCCTCATACAACTGGCCCACCTTCCCGGGTTCATGGCCCCATGCCCCCTCCGAATTTCCCCTTCTTTCCGTCACCAGCCCCTCGTCCCCTCTTCCTCCCCAGGCTATAACCTCAGGCTACAAATCTGCCCTTGTAGCCGAAAGGCCCACATCTCTTGAATCATGGACTAGTGGAGCTGCAAGGAACCTCAAAGATCAGCTGGTGCAACCGCCCACTCATTCTCTAGTTGGGGAAACTGAGGTCCAGGGGGAGGAGCTGACTTGTCTAAAGAGACATTGCAACATGGGGATAATGGATAAACTTGCTTTGGGGGCCTAAGGATCTGGCAAGAATGCAGGAGGCGGGCGGGGGAGAGCAGAGGCTCTGGAGCCCGGCCGACTTGGAATCTCATCTCTGCTGCTTCCCAGCTGTGTGACCTTCAGCTGTTGCTCAACTGCTCTGAGTCTCAGATTTCTCAACTGCAAAGCGGAGATGATCTGGAAAACATTTAGCACAATGCCTGGAATGTTGAGTGCAGTGTGAGAAGCACAGATTCTGCAGGCAGATTGCCTGGTTTGAATCTCAGCTGCACTACCTGGGCTGGTTACTTAGTCTCTCTGTGCCTCGGTTTCCTAATCTGTATAATGGCAATGATCATAATACCTACCTCCTAGGATTGCAGTGAGGGGTAAATGAATTCCTATATGCAAAATGCTTAGAAATCCTTACCAAAGTGTTGTTGGTAATCATTAAGATGTTTAACAAAAGGGAGCCTTAAAAAAGTTGTTAACCACAAGGAAACCAAATTCATTTCCATCCCCATACAATTTTTTTTTATTGGAGTATAATTGCTTTACAATGTTGTGTTAGTTTCTGCTGTACAATGAAGTGAATCAGCTACTATATGTATACCTATATCCCCTCCGTTTGGACCTCCCTCCCACCAATCCCACTCATCTAGGTCATCACAGAGCACTGAGCTGAGCTTCCTGTGTTTTAAGCTGGAGGGCAACTTTTAAATTAGTCTCTGCTTCTCTCCCATTGTACAGGTGAGTCAACTGAGGCTCGGAGAGGGAAATGACTTGCCTGAGGTCTCCCACGAGCTCTAGGCAATGCTAAAACATGAACCCTGGTTCCCGAGCTTCCATCCAGACCTCTTGTCCCAGCCCTCCCACACTCACTTGCACACATCCACCCTGGCACACTCTAGCCTCATCCCAGACCATCCAGCTCTTCTCTGACAGGCACTGTCCCTCTTGTCCTTGTTCTCCTTAAAGAGAACCTTCCCTCCCCACCTTCAGTAGTTCCCGTCCTTGACATTGGGCCAGGGAGAATGACATGCAAAAGAAATATGGTAGCAGGTCCAAAGGAAATCAGGCAACTGATCTTTTTTAAGAAAGGATCCTCTCTGGGAGTTAGGTTCTCAGTTGCATTTCTGTGTTGAGGGTGAACAGTTGGAGGGAGAAAAACTGGCCTCTGGGGGTGGGGGTTAAGGCCTATGAGATGGGGAGGGAGCAACTCTGAGTGGTGAGCAAAAGGCAGGGGAAGGACGGGAGGGGTGGGTCCTAAGGATGACGCAGCTGGGGGCCAGACTTGCAGAGTATTCTCAGTGTGTAGAAAGATGTCCCCACCTACACACACACACACACACACACACACACACACACACACAACGCGCCCACATTTCCCCGGGGTCTCCCAATCTCAGGTGGGGAGGAAGGGGCTATATTAGTCTTAGAGACAGGGGGGCCCACGGCCTTCTTTGCCAGGAGGGGGGTAGAAATGGCCCAGTTTCCATGGTCTAAGTCTGTAGAAAAACCTCGGGGAGAAAAGGAGGGGGGATCACTCCCTTAACTCAAAAGAGCAACCCTGTCAGCCCTCCTAGCCCCCATCCCATGGGAGAGGCACTGCAGGAAGTAGAAGCCTCATCACACACACACACACACACACACACACACCAACCCCACACCATCACCACCACCCTGTCATTTGTCATTTGTCTTGTCTCAGGCCCAGAAAGAGACACAGACAAGGGTTCCACTGCAGAGAAGAGTCAGAGACCTCGCTCACCAGCCAGAGCAGCTTTAGACTAAGAAGGAATCAAACTGGTCTCGTCCAGACTCAGACACGAGGGGACGTGAATTCCCCCTCGGGCTCTTCTGTGTGCGCGCGAGCATCTGTGCGTGCGTCTCAATTCAGCCTTCTCGGCGGCTGTCCGTTCTCTCCTTCCCACATTCACTTTGAAGGTGGATAAAACCTTATTTGTGTCTATTGTTCATCAACCCCAGGGAATTCACTTGCTCGGCTGTTCTATGCGTCACCACACCGTGTGGCCTCTGGGTTCTCATCTCTGGGTAAATAAACATCTCCCTTCAGGGCAGGGTTGGGGGTAGGCCTTGCCCAGTGCTGAGGGCCCCATTCGCTCTCGGGCCCGTGGGTCCCAAGGTCAGACAGCAAAAGGGCAAGAGGACAGGTGAGGAAACACATCTGGTCCCAGAGTCCTCCCGAGCCTGGCTCAGAACTTGCTTAGGACAGAAAAGCTGATCATTGTTCTAAGTAAATATCTGACATTGTGAAGTTCAACAGATGCCGCAGATGAAATGCCCCCACACTCTTTCCCAATGTTTACAAAGAGGCCCGGGAACGCGCGCACATTTATCTTGTATGGTTTATGCAAACCTCACTCAGTGCCGAGCGGGAACACGATCACATGCAAAGGCTGAAGGGTGCGTTCTTCTTCCCCGGCTGGGGGTGTTCGGGGGGTGTGGCCAAAGGCCTGTGGTCAAGCCGGGCACCAAGAGTCACCCACAGTGGCACCACCACTGCCTCCTGCCCATCCTCGCTGACAGCTGACTCCCCAGGCACCGCCCCTCTTTCCACCTGCTCTGCTCACCTCCGTTTCAGGGATGCTCACCTGCCCATGCAGTGCTGCTGGCAACCTCTGGACTCGGGATTCCAGGGAAACGGGAGCAGGGAGAAGGACGGGGCCTGGGCGGTTCACAGACGCATCCCTCTGCCTGCACCTCCCAGAGCAAGACCCACCTGGAATCCTCCAATCCCGTCAAGGGCAGAACTCGGATAGTTGTCCAAGAGCTACACCTGCTCCGCCCCCAGCGTCCTTCTTAGTTACCCCACCTCCACCCAGGTCCCCTTACCCCCGAACCTGGGGAGGCCGTGGACTACTTTGGAGCTTGTGACTCTGGGAGACTCAGACAGAGCCTGGGTGACAGTGGGTGTGGGAGGGGAGGGTCATGCAAGGGATTGCAGGAAACACAGAGCCTCGGGGTGGAAGAGACCTCGAGGAAGGGGAGGGGGGCCTAACATAGGAGGGGAGACGGGCTCACATGTACTGTGTGCCTATGATGTGCCAGGACTGTGCTAGGTATACCGCCTCCTGCTGAATCCTTATGACAGCAGGTGAGGAAACTGAGGCTTAGAGAACTTGTGTAGCTTACCTGAGGTAACGCAGCTAGCAAGAGTAGCTACAACCTTATTAGGATTTTATCATATGCTACACACTGTACTAACCATCACATCTTATCCCATTTAATCCTCACCACAACCCTACTCGAGTCCCATTTTACAGAAGAGGAAACTGAGGCTCAGAGAGGTTAAGTAACTTTGTCAATGTCACACAGCTACCATGTGATAAAGCTACTAAGTGAATTCAACCAGTTCTAGCTGGCCTTCCAAGCCCGCACTCTTGCCACTCCACTCCACTGACCAACTAAATAGCTCTTTATTCATCACCAAATATATACAGAGCCCCTACTTTGTACCAGTCATTGTGCTGAGCACCTTCAACACAGTGGATGCAGAACACTGACCCAGGGAGAGGGAGAATCAAATGACAAAGACACAGCCCGCTCTGCCCAAAGGGATGTAACCCCACAGCTGGGCAGCAGCCAGGTCTTTGCTGCCCGCTGTGAGTTTTGTCTCCCCTTGTCTCCTCCGGGCCCTGCTTTCCCCACAGACTTCCTCCACAGGCTAATCCTGCAGGGCTATATGCTTGGGAGGCTCACTGGGCGACACTGGCAGGTCATCTCCCCTCTCTGGGCGTCCATCTCCTTAGCTGTGAGATGAGGGAGCCGGACTAAATGGGTGGGGTCAGCCAGCGGGGCTCTGGGCACGCTGATGCCTGGAAGAGGTGCAGAGTGGATGGGTGAGGGGGCTGAGGAAGCTGCCCCACCCCCAGCTGTGGTTTCTGGTGGGGCCACCTTGGCAGCATGTGGAGGGAAGTGCTTGTCACCCATCCAACAAAGACAGTAAAACAAAAGGCTCCCGGGGCACTGTGGGAGCAGGCGGCCAAAGCGCCAAAAATAAAACACACACCTTTCCCTTGATAGACCCAAGCTGAGGAGGGGCCTGGCCTGGGGGCTGCAAGGAAGGAGCTCAGATTTCATGCCCAGCCCACACCCCACAACCCCTAACACCCGCCACCCCCCCGCCGGCCTCCCGCCCGGCGCACGCGCACACACACACACAAACAACACACTCACTCATATACACGACCAGCTTCATGGGTCTGAGACCCGTGCAACCACACAGGGCATGCACTCAGGAGGACCCACACCTGGTTTAATGCTCAGCTGTCTCTGTCTTGAAATTCTTAATAATTTTTGAACAAGAGGCCCAGCATTTTCATTTCGGGCTGGGCCCTGCAAGCTCTGTAGCTGGTCCTTCGGGTAGGCATTCATAAGTACGTGCGTTCACCAAATGTTTAGGAAGGACACCAACATTTATATCGGAGAGTACATACACTGCACGCGTACACACGGAAGTACGAATACATGCACACACACACCCACGCCCAGCAACAGCCCCCTCATCCCTCACGCACACTCACCGTAGTGCCCACACATGACCCAGAGGGCCACGGACACTCACAGGTGACGCTCAGACACCTGCAGCCCCGTTGGCACAGTTTGATGGACTTTAACATTGGGGGCAACAGAGCAAAGCACTAGGAAAGGGGCCCCGGAGGGAAAAGAGATTTATTTCCTCTGCGCCCCAACCTTCCCAACGGCTGCAGCTGGCTTCTCCCATCAGCCTGGGACCAAAAGAAAGGAAGAGCTTGGAAAGTGGAGGGATCGATGGGGAGGGGGCAGGGCCTGGGGGGAGAGCGAGAGAAAACAGCAGGGCAGGAGCCGAGTCTCCCGGCAAGTGAGCCCGAGCGGTGGTCCCATAAGAGTTTAGAAGGTCTTGGACCCAAAGAAGTAAGAACAATGACCCTGACCTTCCCGAAAGTACAGCACCCCTCACCCCACCCCAGAAGAGAGGCAGTCCTAAGATCCCCACCTCTGCTTCTTACCAGCCACGGGGCCTTGGGCAAGGCACCTAACTTCCCAGCCTCAGCCCCCTCCTCATGTCCTCACTGCAGGGTTGTCAGGTAGGCACGGATACTACGGCCTCGCCTCCTGGATTCTCCCCAGCGCTGGACATCTGGTCTCCTCGTCAGGACTTGCAATCTCATCCTGGGTTCAGAAACTCCAGACCCGTCTGTCCCTTCCCAGCCAGATACAAACGTTAGAGGTGGACCCAGCCCAGCATCCTCTCGGGTACCGTCAGCATCCCTAGGTTCCTTTTGAGCCCACTGCCCCTCCCCCACCCCGAGCCAAGAGGACCCCCAAGACCTGGAACTGTTTTCTTCCTCTTCTACTTTCCACCCCCAAACCTAACCTTCCCTACTTAAAACTGTTCCAGGCTCTACCCCTTCCCCGAGAGCCCAATAATCTATTAGGTGGCACCAGACACCAAGGAGTTAATCAGGAAACGAATCAGTTCTAAGGGGAGTCTACCATGCCATTGTGCCCCGTCCCCATGGCAGTCACCCACGTGGAGAGAAGAATAGCCACCCAAGTGGCCGCCATAAGAGCCTTGAGGGCTTCCCTGGTGGCGCAGTGGTTGAGAGTCCGCCTGCCGATGCAGGGGACACGGGTTCGTGCCCCGGTCCGGGAAGATCCCACATGCCGCGGAGCGGCTGGGCCCTTGAGCCATGGCCGCTGAGCCTGCGCGTCCGGAGCCTGTGCTCCGCAACAGGAGAGGCCACGACAGTGAGAGGCCCGCGTACCGCCAAAAAAAAAGAACCTTGATTTCACTGGAATTCTTACAAGGCCGTAGGTCGCTCAGACCGCATCCCCCCCATACCCCCACACCCCGCCAACATACTCCCTCGATTTAGTGAGAAGGAAACGGAGGCATTGAAGAGTAAAAGGATGTGGGCAAGCAGCACAGTTGGGGTCTGTGGTCTTTCTGATCTGCAGCCCCGAGGAGACCAGACACAGAGCGGTCCCTTCCCCGCCACCCAGCCTCTCCAGCGCACAGCAAGCTCCTACGCCCCAGGCCAGCCAGGGCAGGGGTCTGGTCATCAGAGGCCCCTTGACAGGGAGGAGGGAGCAAAGCCAAGCCTCTGGCATCCGATTCCCATGCCAGCTTCACCATTTACCTTCCGTGTAACCTCAACAGTACCCTCTCCTCCCCAGCCTCAGTTTCCCCATCTGAAAACGGGCGCAATGTGGTCCTAACAACTTTCCTAAAGCTGTTGGGAGAATTCCATTCAATGAGATCGTGGACGGAGAAGCTCTCTGTGACCGCAAAGTGACAGGAAAAAAAAAACCTCTTTTTTATATTGGCTCGCTTAATGATTCTAACTGGGAAATTAACACACAACAAGGGCCTCATCTTGGTGGTGACCAGACATGAAAGCCTCCAGCCTAGACATCGGTCTTTGGGGATGGTAAAGATAGACACTCTTCCCACAGCAATCAATCACTGGAATAATCCCCTCTCAAGGCGTGGGTGCCAGCTTTGACCTCTTAAGGGTAATTTTTTCCCCCGAGATGTAGGAGTTAGCTCCCCTGACACGTGAGAACAGAAGTCACTTCCTTTGGCTGCAGGGGGAGGGGAGCCGCACTGCTGCACCTATGTGCCCCAATAGCGTGTGGTCTCCGACAAGTCCCCGCTGTGCCCCTTTTCGACCACAGTTCCTTCCAGGAAAGGAGGTTTCAACTACCAAACTTCGCAGGTACATACCAACTCCTGATTGGCTGGCCTAGCCCAGTGCCTGACACAGAATAAGTCAAAACCGTTTGTGGAGTCAATGTAAGAATAGCGAATTTGGGGTCTTCCCACACCTTTGACTCATACGTTTTCTATCTACCCAAAAGCCCCTGCATTGCAGAGATACGCCTGGGGCCAACGGGTCCGCTATGGGAAAAGTGCTGGTCAAGGGCAAAGGTAAGGGCGCGCTTTCAGACTTGCTGTCCTGGGAGAGTCCCGGGCAGTAAATAGACGACCTTGACCTCCAACGTCCACCCCCGCCCCACACAAGCACCCGGTCAGAGCAGTCCAGCTCTGACGCGGACTTCTTTGCAAATAGATGCCGTTTCCATGGGAACTGAAACCCCTGGGGGGTTTTTTCCCTCTAAGACACTCTGTAATTTCCAGCTTGGTCTGTGTAACGTCAGGATCAGAACCTCGTGGCGAGCTGCTCCTCCGAATGTGTATCCCGAGCAGAGCAGCTGAGTTGACCCGGAGAGGCCACGACAAGGCTCCCGCCTCCACCACACAAGAAGGGCCTTCAGTGGCCGTGGTCCCCAGCCCCCCGCTCACCTCCCCAAGAGGCTCACAGAGCAGGCAAAGCCAGAGATGAGTCCTTGAAGCTTCCCGAGGGAGGCCTGGCCGTGGCGGGGGGAGCGCTGACGGGGGCTCATTTCCAGTAAAAAGTGGGAGGGAAGCAAAAGGGCTCAGTCTGGCAGCCTGGGCCCCAGCAATGGGTAACAGATGATTTCTGGCTGCAGGGGGAGGGGAGGTTGTGCTCTCAGCGGCTGAATCATCAGCTTCTATTGTCTGAGCCTCTGAGGAAACAGCACAGAAGCAAAAGCAGAGCGGAGCGGGGGACTTGGGGCGCTGGGAGGGTGGCAGTGATCAGTGGACGAAGGAGCGGTGAACTTAAAGGGCAGGATGAGAAGAGGGTGAAGGGGCTGCCCTTCCCGGAAGATCCTCTGCTCTCTGTCCCTTATCCCATTCAGGCTCAGGGCCTGGGGAGGCAGGTCCTTCCCCAGTCGAGCCCTGAGAACACAGCCTTGGCCACAGCGTGCGGGAGACCCAGAGCCGAAGGACCCAGCTGAGCCCGCTCGGACTTCCCTGGCGGCCGTGGCCCTGTCTCCTTACATCTGCAAGGGCAACAGGGAAAGTTCTCTCTTCGGGCCCCTCGGGGTAGAAGGGCCCAGGCCCTCGCGGGCCCCAGGAGGGGAGTGTGAGCCGGGGCTGGAGTCTAGATGCCTTTGATCTCGACCTCACTTCACTCAGAGCAGCCTCGTCAGCAAATGGGGCATAACTCTCACTCACTCCCCTTCCAAGGCTGTGTTGTGGGCGAGGTGAGGAAACCGGTGTGAAAGTGCTCGGGGCCTGGAGCCCTTGTTGTTGTTGTTATTATTACCTGTGAGGAGAGTTCCACCCCACCCAGTTTAACCCCAGGCTCCACACTGCCCACCCCTTCCTGTGGAGCCCCCAGCCACAAGCCAGGGCGCTCAGGCCCTGTTCCCCAATTACGCAACAGGGTCCAACAGGGAGGCTTCAGACCCGGCCAGCAGGCGCGGGAGAGGAATGCTGGAAGGGAAACACGATGTAGCTGGCGATGTCCTGTCCTCAGACTGGCAGCTGCTTTCGGGGGACCCCGTGGCTGGGGAGCCTGACCCCAGTCTTCACCCTCCTGCCCTCAGCCATCAGCGCTTGCTGAGACCATGCCAGCTCAGGTCACCTCCCCACTGCACGGAGCGGTTAGCAACAGCAAACCACTGACCTGATTTTCTGCAAAAGGGAAAAGATAATAGGGCACTTCCACGTGGGCGGCACACACACACACACAACACACACAAACACACACAATGGAAACTTTCTCTGTCTCCTTGACAGGAACCCAGCCCTGAGAGAGAGAGGGAGAGGCTGAGGCATCTGTGCCGGGAGCTTCCTGGGGTACAAAGCTAGGTGTTTACCTGCGGTAGGAGGCCTGAGTTTCCGGAGCCCTCCTGCCAGGGGACAGCGCCTCTAAAGTGATCTGAGTCTCTGTGAGACATCTGCTTTCCCACAAGGGCGATAAGCTCCCACAGGGTAGGGCCGTGGGCCAGGCCCCTGCAGACCCCACAGCTCTGGCACTGAGCTGGGCACCCACAGAGGGATTCCTAAGAACTTCAACCCCCCTCCCCAAAGGACCAGAGAGGTCCTGGGTGGAAATGTTTGCTAAATCCACAATGTCTCTCATTCCTGCACTTTCTCTAAACCCCGGGGTCCCACGGGCCTCCAAAATACCTTGGGGCCAGATTCTGCCATCTGTAAGGGCTGAGATCTGCTCACAGTAAGTTCTCGCGGATGGGTAACTGTCTTATTATCAATCACCCACAAAGGCAGCCACCTTCCTCTGGACCTGGGACAGCACCCAGGGGAGCAGCTGAGGGGATGAGCTCAGCACTGGCCACCCACCAACACGCGGTGTTAGAGATGCGCAGCAGCAGAGCAGAAGGGACACCGGAGGGCACAGGCCAGCTCCCTGGGGACATGCCCGAGGCCTGGAGAATCCTTAGCCCCCGCTCGCAGTTACCCACCCTCACCACTCAAGCTGCCCGTCCTGATCCAGCAGCGCCAGCAGCGCCAGCAGCAGCCGGGAGCTTATAAGACGTGCAGAGGCTCAGGCCCCAGACCTTCAGACTCAGGACCTGCCTTTTGACAAGATCTCTAGCTGATTCCTCAGCTCAGGCCTAGGCCTCCCAGGAGCTACGTTCTGCTGCAGGGCCGTGGCCGAGAGAGGCTGCAGCCAGCCCACCTGAGGCACCACTGCTTTCCTCTCCCAGCCAAGACAGTCAGATGAGGTTGGCACCATTATAACCTCAGAGGGTCCTAGCTGCCCACGTGGAAGGTGAGCAGGATACAACAGCCCCCTCCTGGGCGTGGAGAAGCTGCAGGCCCTCTCCTGCCTCTCACCCCACCTCCTTCCACCTTCTAGACTTTGCCCTTCTTAAACCAAAGGGCAGTGGTGGGCAGGGGGCCACACACAAGGTCTCATCTGGTCTGACCTAAACCCTTAAGGCCTTCTGGCTCACCCACTCTCCAGCAGCTGATGGTCACAAAGGTTCCAGTTCTGCCTGCCCCTGCCCCTTGGCTTGTGTCCCTTGGTTAGCCCTATTCCAGACCCCAGATTAGAGCCCAGACTTGGGCCTCCGCTCCCCGCAGGCAATCAGCACTCCCGCTGAGCCCTAGCCGGCTTCAGGGAGGAGAGCTGTGCTGGTGAGAAGGCAGTTAGGCTGAACCAGAAAGTCATTAACAGCTATCAACACCCCTAGGGTGTGAATATCATTGATTCATTTATTGCTATAACATCCTAGTGCAAATTAACTGCTGGCCCTTTTTCAACTGGCTGGCAGAGAGTGGGATGGGACATCTGGACTGTCAAGTTTTGATAGAGGAAGCTGGCCTCAGGAAGGAGAAAGTACAGGTCCAGCTCGTTTCCACCCCTCCCACCCTACTCCAGCTGGCCCCATGGCTTGTCTCAGCCCCACTCCATCCTAGGGCGATGATGCAGGAAGAGTCTCCACCCCAGAGGTCTGCACCTGTGGGTGAAATTACCAGTTTCCTGTTTTCTCCAGTCTCCTGGCCTGGGATTCTGAGGGTTCTGTGGAAAGGGGGGTTGCCTCCATCTACCTATGGGTCACCCGTCTCAGGGCTCTGCTTTTAAGGCGGCCATCATATTCCCCATGAAGGAGGGAGGAAGGGAGAAGGGAAGGAAGGGAGGAAAGGAGGGAGGGAGGAGGAAAATTATATTTAAGGGACTCAATATGTGTCAGTCATATGCTGACTGTGTAACCATTAGGTCATTCAGTTCATTAGGTCAACTCACAACACTGCGGGTTGGTACTGTTATTATTCCCACTTTACAGTCAATGAAACTGAGACCAGAAGAGGTTAATAAGGTGCCCATGGTCACCCAGCTAATAAGCGGCTGAGCCAGAATTAGAACCAAGATCTGTCCATCTCTCCCACCAGCTGCCAGGTCCAGAGAGGCGAGGCCGTGAGTCTGTCTGCTCTTCCTCTGAGACCAGAGGAAGGAGGTGGGGGCTCTAACGCCTCCTCCTCGTGGACTCTGGACGAACACTGGCAAAATGAGGCTTCATCCTGAAGGCTCCCTCCTACCATCTCTCCTCCCGGAGAAAGTTAACAAAGGGAAAGGGAGATGGCAAACCAGACTGTGTAGCACGGTCTGGTGACCTGGATTCCTGGCCCTTTTCTAGACCCAGTGGCTATGCCAGCATCGGCCTGGGGCCCAAGGATGCCTGAGCCCCTCGTATTCTCATTCTCGGCCTGTCACTCCTTCTAGGATGGTCACTCCCCGGGGCCCACGTGCTTCTGGTGCTCCCTCGGGCCTGATGTGACACTGGCCAGCATGGCACAGACCCCAGGTCAGGTGGAGGAGCCAGCTGGGCCTGGGAAGGGGCCAGGGCTCCCCGCAACCAGGGAGGGCACAGGACGAGAAGGAACAGGGGCGGCCTCTCCAGACTGAGCTGTCAGCACCACCGAATAGCTGATCCTCTCCCCCTCCCCTGACCTGTGCCAATCCCAATATTTAAGAAACTAATATTTACTGAATGTGTGGTTATCACAGTTTACCATGAGTGGTAGGTGCTGTTATTCCACATCACTTCGAGGAAACTGAGGCCCAGAGAGGTTTAACCACGCACTCAAAGTCCCGCAGTGGGGTTGTGGGGCGTTTACTGAAGCTAAGGGGCAAGCCCAGGCCTCTCTGCTCCCCCCTCCCTCTGGCCTGATACCAGGACCAGAGTCCTTGAAAAGTGAGCCTGACTTGATTCCAGAGATCAGAAGCAGAGTCTCCGTGCTCCCAAGTCCTCCGGACCCTTGACTGTGGTCAGTGTCACCCTGAAGGCTCTCATCGCAGGGTGAGGGCAGCTGGGACGTTGTGTCCCACATAAAAAGCTGGCTGCCAGCTACCTTATTATCCTTCCTCTGCTCAAAAACCTCTCAAGGCTGCCCATCGCCTGCTCACTGATGCACACTTCCCATACAAGCCCTCCTCCATCCATTGACCCCCCCCCCAATCATCTACCCAGTCTCAGCGCCCCCGCGGCTTCCTACCACTCCTCTTGTTTCAACTAAACTGGACAGTTCTGTGTTTCCCCCGTTGAGACCTGTGTTTCCCTCTCCCTCCACTTTTGCACGTGCCCTTTCTTCCCCCTGAAGCCCCCTCCCAGCCATTGTCACCTGTTAGAATCCCATGTCTCCTTTGTGACCCATTACAGATGCCGCTTCCTCCAAGTACCCTTTTCATTTGAACTTGACCCTTTCACAGGGTTTATAGTTCTCTGAAGAACATGTCATTCCCCCAGTCGACTATTTGCTTCTGAGGGCAGAGTCCTGTCTTGTTCCTCCGTGTACCTCTCACGGCGCCGGCTCGGGGCAGGTGCCTAGCAGACCTGGTGGAACGGAATCACCAGAGCATCTCTCTGAGGCAGGTTTTGCACCTAGAGCGCTGGGGTGGCTCAAAAGAGACTCGGCTTTCCTGGGGTGTGGGGTTTTCTTAAGCAAGGTTCTATGATGTCTTACCAGCTCTGTCACCAGGAATCAGGAGGAATCTGGGAACAGTGAGCAAAGCCAAGGAATGTCCCACCCATGGCATCTGGAGCCAGTTCCTTCCTGGAGGGAGAAGAAAGGAGAAAGGGGAGACCCAACCTCCCCCTGCAGGGAGGGTGTGGAGAGCTGGGCTCCAGGTGGGCAGTCCTGCGGGAAAGGAGGCTGCCTGGTGACAATCAGGGGCCCTGGGGGACCCCTTCTCCCCTTCTCTGCTCCTTCCAGCCTCTCCTCTGTGAGCCCCAGACTTTTGTCGTCCACCCCTTTTCTCTCTCCTTCCTCTCCTACTCCCCCATCTCTCACTCCTTTACCACCATGAGCACCACTCCCCCGGACTCCACTGCAGAAAGATCACGCATGGCTCTGAATTTCTGCCCCTTATCTTGCCATTCCACGCCTTCCTAGTTGCTGCCAATGCTTCTCCACCCCTTCCTGCCGCCGACTCTCCCCCTCCCTGAGCTTCCTCGCTTCTTGACTCTGTTCCTGTGATTCCTTCTGCGCACAATGACCTTCCTGCCCTGCTCTCTCCATCTCACCCTGTACAAGTCCTGCCTCTCTTCCAAGGCACTGCCCGACCCCCCGGTCAGAATACATCCCTCCCTTTCCTAGGCTCCCACCATGCTTTCACGTCCCAGCCAGCACTTACTATACTCTGCCCTGGATAGAAATAGTATTATTACAATAAAAGTAATAAAAGTCTTCGTTTACCAAGTCCTCTTCCCCTTCCATAGTATAGAGTTGACCCTGGGAAGTGGCTCCCCACTGGGGGAATTTCTTTCCCAGCCCCCATGGCACTAAGATGGGGCCATGCGATGAGTTCTCACCCATAGAATGTGAGCAGAAGAGGCACTTAAGAAGCTGGTGTGCCTTCTCCACTCTCTCTTCCCCATCCACTGCTTGGATGCCAATGGCCAAAACGATCCTGGAAGCCACATATTAAAAAGGGCAAAGCTGTCAGCAACCTGGTCTCTGGATGAGCACCACTGCCAATCTGGCATTTCCTAAGACCATTACGAGAACAAGAAACAAATCTCTATCATCTCTAACCCGTTATACATTCTGGGCTATTTGTCATACCAGTTAGCGTATCCTGACCAATACAAGTAGCTGCCAGTTTACTGAGCACTTACAACATGCCGGGAAAAATATTAAGTGCTTTTGCATCCATTATCTCAGTTAATACTCACAGCACTTCTAGGAGGGAGCTACTGTTAAGTCCCCATTTTATAGATGAGAAAACTGAGGCTTAGAAAGGTTAAGGAACTTGGCCAAAGTTCTCCAGTCAATAAGATGTATTGTCGCTGGAACCAGAGTGCAGAGCCACCGATGCTGAGTTTGGTACACGTCTGATATCCTGCCCTCGATTACTGTCACTGGGAAGGTCCAAGTGGTGTTATGGTCACACCTTTCCCCCCTGCAGAGACAAGGGTCTGACCCACACCAGATATTTTTTTAATGTGATTGCTTTTTAGCTCCCATCTTCTGAAACTGTTAGGTCCTACAGAGAGTGGAGGGCATGTCACAGTTGTCACTCGGGTCATCCCAGAAGCCCTGCCAGGTGGGTATTTTGCTGATCTGGAAGCAGACTCTGGGAAGCTAAGGGACCTATCCCAGTAGCCCAGTGAAGAAGGAGCGAGGTCTGTTGAGCCCTCACCTCCGTCCTCCATCCCATGCCTCCGCCTGGTCGGGTCCTTTCTGACCGGAGAGGCAGCGGCGGCGTGGGGTTGGGGGCTTCCAGCAGGACGGCCGTGAGGGTGGAGAAGCGCATGCATGCAGTGCGTGCACGCACATGTCCTGCATGTATCAATGTTCCTCCGCTTTCCATCGCTCAGTCTGGTTTTCACTTCTTCAGGGAAGGAGGTGGAGTATGACAGAAGAGTGGCAGGAAAGAGAATTCCTCAGGCTGAGGGAATAAAAGATCAGAAAACATAGTCCATAGGGACTATAGGTGTCATAGCCAACCCACTGGCTTCACCCAGGAGGAAAGGGGCCCAAAGAAACAAACTTGCTCAGTGAGTTGGGGTTAAAACCTGCACTTCTAAAGCCCCCACCAGTGCTCTTTGCACCAACCCCTCTGCCCCAAAGCAGGGAAGAGCCAGAGCACCCACTGTTACATGGCTCAGCTCAGGGGTCGCCTCCTCCAGGCAGCATTCCTTGGCATCTCTACAACTCCCCTGCACCTCAGTGGTTTACTCACCCACTAGACTGGGAGAGGGCAGAAACGATTCTGCCTTTGTCACTGGTGCCTTCCCCGACCTCGGGAGACCTGGCACATGGTAGGCACTCGATAAATATCTGTGGGACTCAATGTCCAAATGAGTGCATGGCTAAACCACATGATTACACACAATAGTGGCCTCACACCCTCACAGTGCTTTCATTTATCAAGCCCTATAGTCTCAGCGGAACCCCATAAGACCCCTATGACAAGAAGAGCAGCATCAAGTATACGCACACATGTGCACGTACACACACACACAAACCAGCACGCGTGGCTCCAACCTGTGTATGTGTGTGAAGTATAGAGACTCACAGACACATCCCCTTCCTAGCCAGCAAGGAGGATGCCATGACATGCCATTTCCTGTTTTATCTACAGAGACAGAGGCCTCCCCGACCCCACCCCCCCCCCCCCACACACACACACACACACAGACCTGGTCCTTCGCAAGTGTAGGGCCAGTTTTCCTTTTTAGCTGGGGGTTAGCAAAAGAAAGCCAGCTGTCCACAAGGGGGCATCCAGAGACCATCGACTCCGTGTACTACTTACTTGGCCTCAGAGAGAAGAGAAGCACAGGAAAAACAGAGGAGCCTGGCTGGGGTCTCGTGCAGGAGCCCAGAAGAGATGGTCCACCACTGGCGTAACAGGACGGAGAGATGGAAACAGAGGCTCAGTCACTAAATAATAGAAACGCTGATAATGGTTGCTCTTAATACTTATTCAAGGTTTGCCTGATCAATGCGCTGTCCCACGTGCTGTGATCACTTAACGTATAATAACTCATTTCATCTGCATCTCACCTCACAAGATGCAATATTACTATAGTTCCTGTTTTATAGATGATAAAAACAAATGAGTCAGAAAGATTAAGTAACAAGGTCAGAATTTGAACTCAGGACCTGTTGGCCATCATGGACTCTGATAACGACTCACTCCCTTGGCCCTGGCAGGACTTCAGACTTCCTACTTCTAACCCAGTACTCCTCACTGGACTCCTCTCTCTGAGCTCTTTCTGGTAATTTTGGAAGGGCCTGGAAGCTGATTTCATAGGCATGAATAACTTGTTGCCCTGAAGTTACCCCCTCATACGCTCTAAACTGTTGATGTTGGGTTGGCATAGCTCCTTTGAAAGCAATAAAGCAATTCCTAGCAACACTCATAAAGCCGTTCCCCCCCTTGGACCCAATCATCTCATTCCTGGGAATTTATTCCAAGGAAATAATTCAAACAGAAGCCAAGTGTTATCTGCATAAATACATGCACTGGAGTCTTTCTTTAAAGGTCAAAAACTGGGAACCAGACTGGGGAAGTGGTTTAGTAAACTGGGACGTCCACACAATGGGCAATCAGGCCTGGAAAACCGCAGCTGTATGACTGTGACGGGAACAGGGAAAAGGCTTTTACTATACAATGCGTCACCATCGTGCTACCCCCGAACGAGCTAATTCAACAAATCATGTTTATCGGAGAGGGAGAGAGAGGGAGAAATCTCTGTTCCTGTTCAAAATAGATTCTTAGCCTCCACTGCCCCCAAAGAAATGGAAGAGAAGCTGAAATACAACACCAACATCAAAATTAAACAATCTTTGGCTTTGGAGTTTCCAAGGCCCCTGCTCCTGACAATCTACAGGATTTGCTGAGAGCAATTTTCATGATTGGTTATTGGTGACTTTCACCTTTCACACTGTACTGTGATGCAATTCTTCACATTAAATTCTGTAAAGATAACTGATGTGGTTTTTGTTTTCTGACTGGACCCTGATGGACACATACACAGTCCATGGACCCTGAAGGATGATATCTCTCCCACATTGATAAGGAAAAAAGAGAACTTCAAAATTAGAGTGCCCACCAGGATTTCAAACTACGTGAATATATGTACTAGGATGTTGACAGGTATGGCTGGCCTTTTCCAAATTAAACTAAGTATTTGTTACCTACTGCTGCAACCTATCCTAAAGCTTAAGTGCTGAAGGTCAGGAATCCAGGTGCAGCTTAGCTGAGTCCTCTATTTCAGGGTCCCTCGCAGGTGACAATCAAGGTGTTGTCCGGGGCTGTAGTCATCTCAAGGCTCCACTGGGGAGGGGTCCACTTCCAAACTCATCCACGTGGCTGTTGGCAGGATCCAGTTCCCGGTGGGCTGCTGCACGAAGGCCTCGATTTCCTTGCAGCCTGTTGGCTGGAAGCCACCCTCAGCTCCTCGGCACATGGGCCTCTCCATTAAGCAGCACCATCGTGGCAGCCAGCTTCGTCAGAGCAAAGGAGAGAGTCGTGGAGAGCGAGCGTGAACAACATGGAAGGCACTGTCTTCAGTGGCCCCATCTCAAGACTGTCATCCTCTCACTTTTGCAGTATTCTATTCATTAATAACAAATTCCTGGGTCCAGCCCACCCTCAGAAGGAAGGGACCATACAGGACACGTGGTATGCCTACCACATACTTCAACATGTATAGCATTTTCTCAATAACAAAAGGAGTATTTTCAAACATTACTTGTCTAAATCTGTGAACTCCCATTCCTCGCCAGCCACAGTCCCCCTGCCTCCATGGAAGGAATAGCCACAGCATCAGTCTTAGCAGAAAGCCCCTGCCACCCCCGCACAGTAACCTTGGAGGGAAGGGGGCAGCTGTGGGAGCACAGGGGCAACTAGGCACTTCCAGAAGCCAGAGGAGTCAGAGGAGGGCAGCAGCCCAGGGCTCCACCTTCGAAAAAGGCTCAGATGGTCCCTGCCACCAGTGCATTCTCAGTGCTTTTATTTTTCATTCTCACTACTTTTCTTTTTTTCCATTCTCATTGCTTTTTTTCTTAACCAGCCCAACAAGGCTTGGCCAGAAGTGGCCCTCATCTACTCTCTCCAGGCTCAACTCACCTCTTTCTTCCCAGCTGTCAACACTCCAAGCACACCGGCCTCTTCTCTGGTCTCGGGCCAGACTCTCCCCCTCCTCCCTGCCTTTTCCTGTGCTCTTTCCTCTCCAGGCTCCCCATCCTGTCCCCAAACCTCACCTGCTTAACTCCTACTGAACCTTCAGCCTCAGCTGGACATACCTCCTCTCAGAGCCCTCGCCTGAGTCTCCAGACTAGGCCACTTCCCCTCCCTGGAGATTTCTGTTTCAGACCGGGGGTAGTATTTACCAGCCCCGAGCAATTTTTTAAATAGCGCACTTTGGGAGACCCTGCCCACCCCTGTCACAGGCTCTCGCTGCGCACACCTGGAACGGGTTCCAGTCTCACTCGGCACACCTGGAACGGGTTAGTTAGTTCCTTAGGGCCAGGTACACATCTGTCTTGTTGGAGCTCAGTGGGGGTGAGTACTGAAGGGAGAGGCAGATTGGAAGGAGGTGAACTTGGACTGCTAGTGTAAAGGGGGCGTGGAGTGAATGAGTACGTTGCTTCTGATACAGGCAGGAGAGGGGCTCAGCCTGGTTCTGAGAGAGGCAGGCACTGCAGGACATCTAAGTTTCGCTAGGAACATCAGGGGGCTAGGGGAGAGGCAGGATCCAGGAGCAGGAGAGATCTTCCAGAGGTCCTGCAGAAAACCAGCATCTTTGAACTCCTTCGGGTACAGTGTGAGTTGCCCACAGACCCACTCTTTGGGATTAAAACCGGGAGCCCGAGATTTAAAGTTGCCCGATTTAGCAAATAAACATGTAAATGCCTATTAAATTTGAATTTCAGATAAGCAACAAATAATTTGTTAGAATAGGTATGTCCCAAACAGGACACGGGCATCTTGTGTTTCATCTGGCAACACTGCCAAGGTATGAATTGAGTCTAAGACACCACGTCTGGGGTCCGTGATTGTTCCAAGGGATTTCTGGAGAATAGAACAAATCCTAGGGCTCTAAACAGGCCAGTCCCCAACCATACGGCTCAGAAAGTGGCAACAATCACTACTATAACAGTTCCACGTTGGAATCAACCTAGATATCCTTCAAGAGGAGTGTATTCGTTTCGTAGGGCTGCTGTAACAAATACCACCGACTGGGTGGTTTAAAATAACAGAAATTCATTGTCTCACAATTCTGGAAGCTAGAAATCCAAAGTCAGGGTGTCAGCAAGGCCAGGCTTCCTCTGAGACTCTGGGTGGAATCCTTCCTTGCCTCTTCCTTGCTTCCAGTGGTGGCCATCAGTCCTTGGTGTTCCTGGGCTTGTGGCTGCATCACGCCAGTCTCTGCCTCTTTCATCACGTGGCATTCTCCCTGTGTCTCTGTCTCTCATCTTCTTGTAAGAACACCAGTCTTGTTGGATGAGGACCTGCCCTAATGAAGTATGATCTCATCTGAACTCATCAGTTGCAAAGGTCCTATTTCCACGTCCATGGTTACCAGGAATCAGTGTTTACACATATCTTTTTGGGGGACACAATTCAACCCATAACTGGGGAAATGGATGAATTAGGAATAAATTATGGAAGAATGTCCATTATGGGCCTTTGATTAAAGAAAAAAAAAGCAAGGTGCAAGAAAAGAAACATACATAGCGTGATCCCCTTTTTGATCTTTATTTATTTATTTTTTTTTTGGCCACAATGCATGGCTTGCGGGATCTTAGTTCCCTGACCAGGGATCAAACCCATGTCCCCTGCAGTGGAAGCACAGAGTCCTAACCACTGGACTGCCAGGCAATTCCCTCCCTTTTTTGATCTTAAAAACAGAATTTATATATGAGCCTTTATGAGTGATTTTTAATTTTCATTTATTCAGTCAACAAATATTTACTAGCTCTCACCAGGGATAGAGCAGGTATCGCTGCTTGGGACTAGGGCAGGTCCCATTCCTGCCCTCCTAGAGCCTACAATTAAGTATGCAGCTCGCTGGAAGGATGCCCATTGTTTCTATTTCCAACTGACCTTGTAAGGAGAAAGGGAAATATTTTAAAATTTATTTTTTCTGTATTACTTGAAGTTTTGTAAAAAGTATGTTATTAATTTGCAACTTTTTAAAAATGTTTAAACTTCTTTTTAATCCTGAAGGCCAGACCTTTGGAAGCTTCTTTGTATGTCTTCCTGAGCCCAGTGGCCCTGACACAGCTGTGTAAGTAGTGAGACCACCATGTGCCAAAGGCTGTTGGACCAACCAGCCAGGCTTTCCCTGAGTGTGGGTAAGTGCAAATTAGTAGGAACGTTGTACACAATCCAATCACTCACTTATTAAAATTTTATTGAACTTGTAATTATACATTTACATATGTGTTTATTTGATGTCTGTCTCTCCTGCTAGATTCTGAACTTTGAGATAGTGGGGCCATGTTGGTTTTGTCCAACAGTGTATAACCGGTCTCCAGCACAACATTCAACACCTATTAGCTACTCAGTAAAAGTGTGTTGAATGAATGAAAGAATGTCAAGCCTTGGGTTGGCTCCTACCATTGTCTAGTCTAATCCACTTATTTTATAACTGATAAAATTGAAACCCAGAAAAGTCAAGCCACAGAGCAAGTTAGCGGTAGCCAACCTCAGAAGACCCTTATCGTTCCCAATCCAGACTCTCACCTTAAAGAAACAATAACGTGATACACATCTTATAGTGAGATGAAAAGACATATAGCCAATTAAGCACAGAGACATACTGTCTAATAATAATCAAAATTGTAAACCATTCTTTTCATCCAACTGTGCCTTTTCGCACTGGGGCTAAGTATTCAACAGATGTTGGGGTTTGTGGGTGCTAGTTAATCACACCCCTCACTTTTCCAAGTTCTGATCCAATTAAGAAATAGTCACAGGAGACAAGTAGGGATTAAAAATGTCAGCTTTACTGCTGGTCCAGAGGGGTTGGAGGAGGTGGCTTAGACCCAAGGCCCAAATGGGCTTCCTTTCGTTCTCTCCTGATTTGACCTTACCCACCCACTCACAGCAGAGCAGCTGGACCATTGAAGTCCTCCTGAGAAGGGGCTGGGCCTGCCCTGGTGTTCATTGCCTGGAGGAGGTAGGAGCAGAGAACACACGCTGCTTGTAGTTCGATCAGTTCTAGACAGAGAGCCAGGAATGGGCTGAGCAAGGCACACTTGATACCTTTTCCCAACGCTGCCAACCCAGGAGGTCACTCCTCCCCTCCCAGTGAGGAACAGGAAGTGGGTGCCAAGAAAGTCAAACAAGTTTCATCCCAGAACTTCCAAGAGAATGTCAGTTCCTGTGTTATGGGCTGATAGGAGAATGCAGAGAGGAGAAAATTGTCCCCCTTAATGACAGCCTTCAATTCACTCAATACCTTTTCATAGAATCTAATCTCTGTGTTCCAGGAAGCATCCTTAAGGTTAAAGGTTATGTCAATTGAAGGTGAATTGCTGAAAAAAAAACACAAATAATCAAACAAAACAGGAAATTAAACAATTGGTAACTTAAACTAATCAGGGATCTGTTTTTCTTAATAACAGGAAATGCAGAGACAGGCAGTCTTGGATCCGTGTGAAGCTCCAGGACCAGGGCTCCTTCTGTCTTTCTGTCGCACAATCTTTACCAAGTGGCATTTGCCCTCACGCTCACAGGATTTCTTCTCCACCTCCAATCATTCTATCTACATCCCAGGTGAGAGGAAACGTTAAGGGCAAAGGGACAGCTAAGTCTGTCCCTTTTATCAGGAAAATAATAACTTTTCTGGAAACTCCATTCAGAACATGTGTGTTTTCATCTCATTGGCTAGAACTGTGTCACTTGCCCCACTTCTCTGCAAGGGCCTTTGATTTAATTTCTAACTTGGCAAAATTGCATTCTTTCAAATAAAGGAAGAATAAGGATGAATATTAGATAGCAGAATGACCTGCCAGAAAGGTCACAAAACAATGCTGAAAGAAAACATAGAAAATATTGTCAAAGAATTGCTTTTTTAAAAAGATCTAAATGGGTTGGGTTTGTGTATATATGTGTGTGTGTGTGTGTGCGTGTGTGTGTGTATATTTCATTTTTATTTTTTGGCAAACGTTCAAGAAAGAGATTATTCCCTGTGCAGATACTTTCAGAGCATAAAAAGATAGAAAATTTAGTTCATTTTACGAGCTGGCATAACCCTGATACCTAACAAAGAGAAAACACACACTAAATAAACAAATTAATTAACTAATTAATTAAAACTATATACCAAGCTAACTTGCAAGCTGACAAAAATCCCATGTTTCCCCCCTCTCTTGGTTTCTCCTTTGCTTTATTGAAGCACATCCTCAAATGACTTCCTAAGAAAGAGTATGTGGGAAGTAAACTCTCTTAGTCCTTCTGTGTCTACAAATGTCTTTGATCTGCCCTGGTACCTAATGGACAGTTTAGCTGGGTATTGAATTCTAAACTGAAAGTCATTTTCCCTCAGAATTTTGAAGATATTGTTCCATTGTCTTTTGGCATCCAGCACTGCTGTTGAGAAATCTGGTGCCTTTCTGGTTTTCATTCCTTTGTAGGTGAATTTTTTCTCTCTCTGGGAACTTTTAGTGAACATCTTCTCATGTTCCTAGGTATTCTGAAATTTCAAAATCTTGTTTGTTCTTTATGCTGGGGACTAGAGGAGATCTATTAATCTGAAGACTTGAGTTTTTTTGGTCTGGGAAATTCTGTTCAATTATTTATTTGAATATTCTCTCCTGCTTTCTCTCTTCTACCTAAAATACCTATTAATCAATCCTAGACCTCCAGCACTTTTTTGTGTCTTATCTTTTCTCTAATGAAATTCTGTTTCTTTCCCTTTCTGCTTTATTTTCTGACAGATTACCTTGACCTTAACTTTCCATCTTTCCACTGAATTTTAGTTATATTTTTTATGTCCAGGGACTTTTTTTGTTCTCTTAATTGTTCCTTTTTCATAACACTACTCATGTTTCATAGATATAGTGTCTTCTTGAATTCTCTTTTTAAGTTCTCTTCTACCTATAAATTGTTTCTGTTTGCTTGGAGGTCTCTTTTTCAGTTTGTTTATCTTAGTTCTTTCTACTTCGTATTTCAGGTTTCCTCAAATAGCTTCTGGCTTATGGTTGCCCATTCATAGTTAAGAATGAAGCAGTAGAAAAGTTTCCTGAAAGCTTTGTGTACACAGATAAGAGGAACTGAATGGCAGGCTTTGTTTCAGAGTGAGCTGGCCTTTGTGTTTGGGGACTTCTAAATGTCAGCCTGCAATATGCTTTACTCTAGGATACCACCTTAAAACCAGCTCTCCTAGTCTTCCTCAGACAGTTTCATTTCTTTAAAGAAGACCCTCCCTTTTAGTGGGGAGGAGGAATATTGGGAAGGGAGTGGCAGAGCTGAGCACTCTGCATACCTGGCTGAGTACTCTGTGTACGAGGGGCAGAGAAATTTTTTGTCCCATTTATAGACTTTCAATTAGATCCCCATTTTCAGCCACATACCCACTTCCCACCCTTCATTGCACCGAGTATATCCACATCTCAAACTTCTTCAGGCTTCCATGGATGGCTCAGCTCCCATCTTGGCTGCAGATCCTGCCATGTGCCTCCAGCCTGCAGCATCTCCATCCTTCTTCCTCAGTCATAACTCTTCCATCAAACCACTCAACCAGAAATTTGTTGAGACTTCTCTTGTCCACAAAAGCCCTCCCCCCAACTCTTTTCTTTGGAAAGACTTATATGTTTATTATTTATTTCTGAGACATTTCCGAGGAGGAGGAGATAAACCCATGTGCATTTGGTTGGCCATCACAAACTGGAAGTCCCACCTGCCTTGTAATGGGGGGTGGTGGGTGGTGGGCATGGGACTGGGTTCTCTTTTACAATTTTACAATTTTACTGAGCAGAGTGTGAAGTCTTTCTAAGAGATGACACATTTACAAGAAATTCAAAAATATGCAGAGAGATGCATAAAAAAAAGGAAAACTTTTTTTAATTACATAACACATTTGAGTGTGTTGATTAAAATATATTTTAAATATGAAACTAAAATCAGACATGTCCCTAAAGCATCTCCTCAGAATCTTAAACATTTCATAGAATATACTCAAGAAACCACTGGCCTAGTAAAAAGAGCATGGAATTGGGAGTCAAATAAACCTGATTCAGATCCTGGCTCAACCATCTGTTCTCTCCAAATGTTACTTCACTCATCGGTACCTACCTCCTTACATTACTGGGAGAATTGAATGAGACAGTATACATGCAAAGTACCTGGCACAGAACCTGGTGACTAGTAGGTGCTCAGTAAATGCTGATGACTATTCTTCCTCCCCACTTCATACTGAGCTTCTCACCACGCTCCACTTTGTTCTACACTATTTGCACCTCCCTCCTTCTCTAACTCTTTGAGAGCCTGCTCAGTCTTTAATGTTCAGATCACACATCCCCACATTTACAAAGTCTTCTCCCACCCTCCAGAAGGTTCACAGTTCTTTCTTCTGTGCCCCACCCAACCCTAGCACTTGTTCACACCTCCGTTGTAGTTCTAATCTCTCTGTGACAGAGAGAGCTGTGTGCACATCTGTCCCTCTGCTGGAGAAGGATTCCCCAAAGGCAGCATCCTGATCTTGTTCCTAAGTTTCCCCCCAGCACCCACTGTGGTAGCTGACACATAGTAGGCACTCAATAAATGTTGGAATCTAATTGAATTGCAACAACCTAACCTGAATTAGGGACAGCCTGAAACAACGGCCAGGCTGAGACACAAAAACCAAGCCATGACCCAGAAAGACAGATTCTAACTTGTCCATGACGCAGACACCTTGTTCCTTTCCTGTTGGAGTTTCTGAGCTGTTGTCATCATGACCTCCGCCCCCAGTCCTGCCCATGTGCCAAACACAACACGTTCAACTCCGGGAGACAGAACTTTGGTTTGGCTCGTCCCTTTCCCCACCCCATGAGACAAGAGTCAGGAGGACCAGACAGAGCTCACCTGGATTTATGGGAACCCACTGGGTGGGGATAGGATTTTTCATCCTCCAGAATGACATGTTTTAGCTCTGGGGCTGGGCTGGGGCAGGATGCCTTCTCCGTTATTCTCCTTTGCCTTCTTGGGAAGCACATGACAGAGGAAAACATTTGGGGCTCTGGCCTCTCCCCTCTTCCTCCCTCTGCCTTCACCTCTGACACAGGCAGGGTCAGGCCATGCATCAAGCAAAACCTCTGTTTTGTGTCATATCTCTCATGACACTATCTGTAAGCGGGACCCTGTTCTGGGGCCTCACACACACTACCCATATTGGGGGTCACTGGTGTCGTGAAGAATGCAAAGTCCCTGTCCTTCAGGAACCCCTGGTCTAATGAGGGGTGGGGTAGGGAGATACAGTATAGTCCCAGCCCTCGAGTTGCTCCCCAGCTGATGCGGTCACACCCACACTAGGGAATACCCAGTCCAGAGTGGGGGGCTGCACAGGTGCACACAAGCATCACCCAAAGTTGAGTAGATACAGCCCCAGTCATGGCACCTACTGTGTACCAAGCATCTGACATATGTACATGGTCATACCCCAGGGGTGCGGTCTCAAAGCTGTGCTATCATCAAAGGTGGCAACCAAAAAATAACAATTTCAAAGTAACTCGGTTTGTTGACTTGAAATGCCTGAACCCGAACAAAAGGGCTTCATAGATCCCAGAGATGCTTCTTCAGTCTTCTTGCCCATCCGCTCTTCTCCCTCATACACGGCAGCTGCTCCCAAAGCCTCCTGCTCTCTTCGTCTTGCCCCTGCTCTTTCTTCTTCTCTCTATCCTGCCAACTCTATGCCGCATTTGCCCAACGATCTTTCTGACAAATCAGCCCCTTCCTTAGAGGCCAACGGAGGCAAAGAAACCGAGTCAGCCAAACCAGAATTTTCTCCAACGGGCAGGGAGAAGGGAATGCCTGGGAAAGGACACTCATACACTAGTAATTTCCATCCTGTCATATATATATATTGGTTGACACATTGTCCTTATTCTGTAGATGAAAAACACTGAGTTTAGCAAGTAACACGTGACCAGTGGCATGCCACTGATCCATGAGGCAAGAGGGACTTGAACCCACGCCTTCTGGCTTCTGTGCAAGGGGAGATGTGGTCCCTGAAAGGACAAATATCAATTAGCAGGGTGCCCAGAGTGAAGGAGTCGGGTGACTCATGGCTCTGTGGAAAGCATCTCCAGGGTGAGGCAAATTTTTCTTCAGTACCTCAGGATACGTATGTGTTTGTGTCTGTGCATCTGGGGAGTCAGTGAGGTGACCACGGGGAGTTCCCCTCCGCCGTTGTCCACTGCCCACACTTCCCAGTGTGGGAGGACATTCCACAAGGAGCTGCTCATTCCGGGGAGGTTCAGGGAGGACTGTGAGGATGCCTCCAACGCTAAGGAAGATACACAGGGTCAGAGTGGGCCCGGGGGCTCCTGGGGACCAGCCTGAAAGCATAATTCACTCACGGGCGTCGTGTTACAGAACGTGAAGGTTCTGTCTTCAGCAACACCAGGCTGGTGTAGCAGAGAATTTTGCCAATTTTACAATTGAGAAAACTGAGACCCAAAGAAGTTTCACCACCAGGCTGACACCCAGACCTTCTGACTCCTTCCACAACCTGCAGCCACCCCGGCTGCTGGGGAGGGGTAGACACACCTGTACCCCACACCCCCAACCCACCTGAAAATGGTGCTTCAGACGGCCTTTGACACCTCCCTCTTTTCTTTCTGGAGCTCCCAAGTGACTCTGGACATGGGCTCCTCAGGGTAGACCCAGGGAGCTTGTCCAGCTGGCTCTTTCCTGGGCTCCGCAAATGGAGGGATGCAGGCAATGACCACACTGTGGGGTGGGGATTTGAACGCTGGGCAGGGGACCGCTGGGGACCTCTTCCTGCTCTGTCACAAGCCCACACCCAGGGCGGTCTTCCTCCACTGCCCAGGAAGAGGTGGGAACATATCACAGGGTATAGAACCCCAGTGGGGGGAAGGGGACAAGACAGGAGGACAGAGGGCCCTGAACAGTTGGGGCACTCACCCCTCTCCTCCATGCCCAGCCCCCTTTAACTGGATTACCTTTGTCTTATTGGTCTACACTGACTGGCAAGCTTCCATCTGAAGAAAGGGTCCGGCATCCTCCCTTCTTTCTGAGGAATATCTTTGTACAGGGTTTGTTTGCAAGCATTTTCTGTTGTGTGTGTTTAAATCGGGATTTCCCTCTCTATTCAGGAGGTTCCCAGGTGGCGGATGAAGATGGGCCAGGGGAGTTGTCTCACCTTCACTGCTCCTGGGTTCCGCAGCTCTTGACCCCAGAAGTATTGAAAATCTGGCTTCTCCTTGAGGCCTCCGTCACTGGACACCTCTCCCTGCTCAGTATCTGAACTTTCTGAATCTCCTCTGTCTTTTACCTGCCGTGGTTCGACCCTGCCCGATCCAGATGCTACTACCAAGAGTTATTTCCCCAGTTCTTCCAGAAGGGAGTTTGTGTGGGGTATCTCGGAGGTCCTCAAAGACATGGGCTGCCCCCGTGCCCTTGGACCTTCTCACAAGAGGTGAGCATCCCTGGGTTCCAGGAGGGATTTTGCTTCACCTACACGTCGGTTCCATGTCGAACGTAGAAGATGCCACTGAATGATGCTTGTTGGCAGTTAACTGCCTTCTCTCTTCTCTTGTCACCTCTGCACAGCTGTTAAACTCCATCGCCTCTTTTAAAGCCCTCTAGCTCCACTGATTCTGGCGGTGGAATGCCTGGAAGAAGGACCTTGGTCCTGGTCTTCTTTGAAGAAAGAATTCAGCAAAGAGATCAAGATTGTGAAATCGAGACAGTGTTTATTAGTAGCAAAGTACATGAGGAAGAGCATGTGCGGGTGAACCTGGAGTGAGCTGCTCACAACAGGGGTGGCTTAAGTTGCCCATATGGGCTTTCTGGGTTGTCTCTGGCTAATCATCTTGCTTGTGCCCATATTTGTTCTGACTCAGAGTCCTTCCTGGTGTGCACGTGCATATTCCAGCACAAAGGTTTCTGGGAGGTTGACAGGACATATTATGGGCTGGTGACTCCTTCCTCCTTTCGTCCCTCCCCTAGACTGAGGACCCCTTCTGTGCAGGTGTCAGGCTGGGCTTTCACCTAATCAGGACCCGATGCTCCTGCTGGTATCTTCTGTCAGCAGGAGACCAGTTGCAACTGCTCAGTCTGGGGCCTATCTATCTCCTACCCCACCAGGACACTTCATCCAAAGACCGAGAGTACTAAGGGAAGCAGGTGTTCTAGTCCCTCACGCACCCTTCCCTGTGACCTGAGCACTTTGGGCGGATGCCCAAAGGTAGTGAGACCAGAGCAAGGATTTGAGGCTGTTCAGTTCACCGCTCACATTGGAGAATCCTACCCTGGAAGGAAGGCAGGGGGCTGGATTGGATGACCTTGGGCCCTCAGTGCTGAAGATCAGTGGTGGGGCTGCTCCTAGAGCCCCAGGTGCTGGTCAGCAGAGTCTCTTTTCCCTCCGACCTTCCAGGAAGACGTTCTTCCCCTCCTTGTGCAGGTCTGTTGACTGGTCTGTGAAGCAAACCCATGAGGCCAAGGAGGGAGCCAGAGGCAAGGAAGGCAGTGGGAAAACCAGCCCGAGATCAGAGGCCTGAACTCCATGTGTCCCCAGCATCACCATAAATCCAGACCCCAGCGCCAGCCACAGCAGGGAGTGGGCCCTGGGGCTTTATGAATGAAATGAGTGGAGAAGCGCCTCGAAGCCAGCGAATGCGCCCCACAGCCTGAGGCCTGAGCCCTGCCAGAACCACAGACAGTCCTCGGCACCAGGAGGACGGACGGATGGGGAGACAGAGCTGCAGCCCCACAAACCCGCCCCCGCCACTCACCACGCCGTACATCAGGAGGGTTCCTCAGAGCCTCCTGGGGGGCCTGCGGGTGGCAGGGAGTTACCTGGCAACCAGGACTCTGGGAGGGAACGTTCCTCAAGGCCCCAGTTTCAAGACAAAGAAACAGCCCTGCCCTTAGGGAGCTCCGCTCCAAGGGGGAGACCCAGGCCTTCCTTGGGGTGTAGCAGGGGTTGGGTCAGGCTTGCTCACTGAGACACCTCAGGACTCCACCACAACTCCCTCCCCCAGGGCAGGGTGCAGCTGAGGGTGGAGACTCCGTGAATAAGTGGTGTTCCCAAGGACTGCGCTTCCAAGGGAAGTGACTCAGAGGCAGGGAGAGAGGAGAAGCCCTCACCTGGCCTAGTGGGCTCAGCTGCCCCGGCACCTGGGAGACTCCTGTGCCTCCGCACACCCTCAGGTGCCACTACTCCCAGAAAAGGGCCTTTGGAGACAGGCCCTTGTGTGGCTCAGGGAAGATGCCCGGGGCCAAGAGTCCAGTAAATGCTGGTAGGGTCAGGAGGAGACCTTAATGAACTCCTCTCCCAGAGCCCTGACTTCTTTCTGCCCGGAGCTCAAATGAGCTCAAACAGTGTTTGCAGGAAAGCATCCACTGCAGGTGCGTGGTCTCCCCCGGCCATGCGCCTTGGACACGTGCCAGCTGACTCTCCTGAGCACTTGGCACTACACCCTGGCTGATCTGCCTCCAGCCTGTCCTCCAAGACAGGCAATGAGCTGCCTGAAGGCAGAGCCCAGCCTGGCTCCGGCTCCCCAGGGCACTTTGCTCAGAGCAGACTCACGATGGGTGTTTACAAGTGTTGAGAAACCTACTAGGAACAGTATTTCTTAAGGCCGGTCACGTACCCGCATCAACACCACCACCCTAAAGCTTGCACCGTCTCGGACCTGCCACCACCTTGGAACTAGTCTTCCAGCTTCCTCTCTTGACCACCAGTCCCATCCTTCAGGCATACCACAGCCAAAGGATCTTTCAAAACAGTGTCATCATGCTTCTTCAGATACTGCTGTTCCCACTGCTCTTGAGATAGATCTAAAATATCTAACCCGGTCTGCAAGGGCTGGGCCCTGGCTACTTCTCCAGCCTTGTCATTGTAAGCCCCATTCTTTGTGTACCAGCTGCACTGATTGTCTCTGGCTCTTCAAGTGGACTACTATCACTTCTACCTCAGGACCTTTGCACTTACAGTTTCTTCCACCTGCCAGCTCTTTCTCTCTGCCTTCACACTCTTTGCCTGCCTAATTCCTATTGTCTTTGGACGTCAGATTAATTGTCTCCTTCTTGGAGAAGCCCTCCCTGACTTCCCAGAAGCAGGTTCCCCATTACATATTCTCAAAGCAACCACAGCTTTTCCTTCATAGCATCTTTCACCATTTGTAATTATACATATGCACGGTTCTTTCATCAATGTCTATTCCCCTCCTGCCCCAAAGTCTATCAGCAGGATATAGACCACTGCCCAGCCCCAGCTGAGGGACACACCTGACCTAGAAATGTTCTGCACCCCAGTGGGCTGAAACTTGGGAAGTACCTGACCCAAGAGGTGAGCCCCACCCTGTGCCAAAGGTGTAGGGAGGAGGAACAGGGGTGGGGAGAGGCGTGCATTCCACCAAAAGGGAAAGGGAAAGCTGAGGAATATTTAGAGAGGGAGATAAGGTGGCCAAAAAGCAGGAAATGAGCTGCTGGGAGCTGTTGGCTTGAGGCAGGGCAGTTTAGAATGAAGGTTGCAGATCAAAGTCACAGGAAGTGGGCTGGTTTTTTCAGTAACGGAAGAATCAGATCAAAGCCACACTTTCCTGTCTGGGTGGGGTAGGCAATTCATTCACTTATTCACCCGGATTCATACATTATCATAGGTCATGCAGCAAATATTGATGGAGCACCTCTCTCTGTGCCAGGCTCCGTGCTATGCCCTGAGGCTACAGTGATGAGTAAAAGTGAACTGGACCCCTGTTCTCCTGAATTCACAAGCATCTTGCTTAGTGTCCAGACCAGTTTTTAAGTGGCAAGGTTGCAGTCCATTTAGTGAGTCATTGCCAGTAGTTTTAGAAATGAAATACAGAATGGAATGGAATGGGATGGGATGGAATGGAAAATATCACTGTATCCCACATAGTAGAAGGAACAGGAAAAGCACTGTTTCAGTTGTATATGTATTATGTGAACTGGATACCAGCATAAAATGTATTTCTTACCGTTGGTCATGATCAAAAAGGTTTGAGAGGGTTTCCCTGGTGGCGCAGTGGTTGAGAGTCCGCCTGCCGATGCAGGGGACGCGGGTTCGTGCCCCGGTCTGGGAAGATCCCACATGCTGCGGAGCGGCTGGGCCCATGAGCCATGGCCGCTGAGCCTGCGCGTCCGGAGCCTGTGCTCCGCAACGGGAGAGGCCCCAACAGTGAGAGGCCCGCGTACCGCAAAAAAAAAAAAAAGGTTTGAGAAATACTAGTCTAAAATAAATATTATTTAACCAATTCCATAAGCCCATAACGAAAGTCTGTGATAGGGAGCATGCAGGGACAGAGTGCTACGGAGAATGGAATGGTACAAGCCCCGTCTGGTCTGGGCTGGGGAAGGGTGGTCAGGGAAGTCTTCCCTGGGGAGAAGATGCTTGAGGGAGGAGGAGAGGGAAGGGGTGAAGGAGGGGGAGGGGGAGAAGCTGTTAAATAGGCCTATCTTGAGAGGTCCAGCGTGGGGCAGAGACAGGCAGAGAGAACTATGTGGGCCATCTGGAAGGAAGGAGCATGGAAACTTTAAGGGAAGGAGAGCAGAGGCCTGCAGTTTGGAGAGCAGACAGGAGGATGGGATGACTTGAGGATGGAGAGGCAGGAAGGAGTCTTGTGGGGCTTGTTGGAGAGTTTGGCCTCTGAAAGGCAACAAGAAGCCACTGATGGGTTTAGTCATTCCTGTATTCAACAGCAGCTCGCCAGGTCATCCCTTGATCTGGCTGTCTTGGTTCTGGTGACACAAAGCTAAAAGCACCTGCGAGCCGCTTCCAGGCCAGCTGGGGGTCAAGACAGGTAGGAAATGGTCAAAGCAGACTCTCATCCCAGTTGAGCAAACTGGTATCTTGGGCTGGGTTTCCCCGTGGCAGACTCTACAGCAAGAATGTGCATGCCAGGGACTTCCCCAGTGGTCCAGTGGTTAAGACTTAGCGCTTCCACTGCAGGGGGCGCAGGTTCGATCCCTGGTTGGGGAACTAAGATCCCACATGCCGCTTGGTGCGGCCAAAAAAAAAAAAAAAAGAATGTGTATGCCATGCACCCCAATGTTCACTGCAGCACTATTTCCAATAGCGAAGACATGGAAGCAACTTAAATGTCCAATGACAGAGGAATGGATAAAGAAGATGTGGTGATGTGGTACATATATACAGTGAAATATTACTCAGCCATAAGAAAGAACAAAATAATGCCATTTGCAGCAACATGGATGGATTTAGAGATTATCATACTAAGTGAAGTAAGTCAGAGAAAGACAAATATGATATCACTCGTGTGGAATCTAATTTTTTTTTAATGATACAAATGGACTTATTTGTAAAACAGAAACAGACTCACAGATTTTGAAAACAGAATTATGGTGACCGTAGGGGAAACATGGGGTGGGGAGGGGATAAATTAGGAGCTTGGGATTAACATACACACACTACTGATATAAAATAGATAACCAAAAAGGACCTACTGTATAGCACAGGGAACTCTACTCAATATTCTGTAATAACCTATATGGGAAAAGAATCTGAAAAAGAATGAATACGTATATATGTATAACTGAATCACTTTGCTGCACACCTGAAACTAACACAAAATTGTAAATCATCTGTACTCCAATTAAAAAAAAATAAGGGGGGCTTCCCTGGTGGCACAGTGGTTGAGAGTCCGCCTGACGATGCAGGGGACACGGGTTCGTGCCCCGGTCCGGGAAGATCCCACATGCCGCGGAGCGGCTGGTCCCGTGAGCCATGGCCGCTGAGCCTGCGCGTCGGAGAGGCCACAACAGTGAGAGGCCCACGTACCGCTAAAAAAAAAAAAAAAAAAAGAATGAGCGTGCCAGTCACTTACTTGGGGGGTGATCCCAGGAAACACTGGTAGGAAAATGGAAAAGTGACACAGAGAAGGGTAGGAGCCAGTAGAGGGGGGTTAATGAGCGCCTCCCACCGGGGACCTCCAGGAGACCGCAAGGAACAGAGCTTCCTAAGGGAGAAGAGCTCTGGTTTCCATCATCTAGGTCTCATCTTTCACTGGCTGAGCCTGCTCCTGGGGACACTCCTGGCCTGTCTCTTGCACAGGCCAGGCCTGCTTCCACTGCAGAGAAAGCCATCTGGAAGAGCTACAGGGCTGCAATGCCAAGGGGATATGGACAGGGCACTGACCGTTTCTGCCAAAATCAACCTGTACCGTGTCCAGAGCATTCTGTGGTCCCTTAACTCATCTGCATTTGATTTAGGGTGATGACCTCGAAATCTCTAACTCCAGTTTTCACTTTTCCCCTGGCCTCCAAATCCTTAAGTCAACCAACCATCAGCCAGACCTCTCCCTTTGGATGTCCCATGAGCACCTCAAGTCATCAGATCCTAAACTTAATTCACATGAATCTCCACCCCCACCAGCAAACCTCCACCTCCAGTTTCCCTATTAGTATGAATGGAATCCCAATTACCCAGTCACCCGAGCCAGAAACCAACTCCCTCTCCCCACTGCCTACAACCAGTTGATCACAGCCCCTCAATCCCATCACCCCTTGGTCTTCTCCATCACTCCCAGCCTGAGGGTACCCCACTGCTTTAACCCAGATCCACACATTGGCGCCCTGGCTGCCTTTCCCACCCCCCATCAGGCCATCCCTGATACAGCCCAGTCGAACCTTCCAAAACACAGATCTGGCTGGATTTGTCCCCTGATCGAAACCCTTGATGCCTCCCCAGCTGCCCTGAGGATGGAGTCAAACACTTCTGTGTGGCAGAAAGGCTTTCCCATCCCCTCCTAGCCAACCTAACATCCCACGCCATCATGACTACCATCCCACCACATACGCTCCAACTATTCTAAATTATTCCTAATTCCCCTGACACAAATCCATTCCTTTGCTAAATCCACTCTCCAAACTCAACATCCTCTGCCTTGTCCATCTGGCAAACCATCCTTTCAGTCTCAGCTCAACTCTGCCTCCTCTGGAAAGCCCACCCCGATTCCCCCCAAGCTCCCACCGTATCTTAAACATCCTCCTTCAGAGCAAGGGCGTCATGAAATTGTTGTTTAACCACAGATCTGCCTCCCCTGTGAGAGCTCTTTGAGGGCAAGGCATTATTTCATCTTTGTTTTCCTCAGAAACTAGCACACAAACTGCTCCCAGAAAACCCTCCATAAATATTGACCAACCAATGAAGTGACCAGGCTCAGGTGACACTGCTGGACAGTGACCAAGCTGAGATGGGAAGCTGGACTCTTTCCCACCCTCACGTCAACACAGGTGATGCTGACCTGTTAAGATGAGAAAGCACATAGTGGCCCTTCATCTCCCTGCACAGCACTGAACCTTGTCCACAGGACTCGGAGTCGTCAGGACAGTGGGGACAGTTTGCACTGAGCCATCCACGCTCTCTCAGGACCAGAGGCAAGGTCAGACCAATAGACAGGCTTTGAACCTGGGCAGAGCGAGGAGTTTCTATCTCACTGGGCACTACAGACAGTCTTGACTTCAGGGCTACTGGGCTCTACCCACATGGGCCAAATGGGGCCAGCGATCTGCTGTCTGGTGGGTGACTCTGGACAAGTCGCTTCCCCTTCGTGGGCATCAATTTCCCCACCTGTAAAATGACAACTTGAACCAGGTCCATTCCGCCTCAAAAATACTATGATTTGGGGAATTCCCTGGCAGTCCAGTGGTTAGGACGCTGTGCGTTTACTGCCGAGGGCGTGGGTTCAACCTCTGGTCAGGAAACTAGGATCCCACAAGCCACGTGGTGCGGCCAAAAAAAAAAAAAAAGTCAAAAAAAAAATACACAATGATTTTGGCTGTAATCCCCCCAAGAAACAAGACTGAGGGCCAAACCAGGGACTAGTGACATGATGTGGAAGAACACAGTGTTCGGGGATGACTGCCCACTGCCCAGCCTCTGCCCTCGGTACCTGTTGCCCTAGGTGAGTCCCTTTACCTTCCGCAGCTTCCTCATCTGTAAAAGAGAATAACGGCGGCCACTCTGCGAGGCTGCTGTAAAGAGAAATGCCCTGAACGACGCTAACGTGCCCGCTGCACTGCTTGACCCCTGGTGGATGCCATAAGCGATGCGGTTTCTGTCCCCTGGTACTAGAAGACGCCTGTGGGTGCACAGCCCGAGACCGGTTCACCTCCTCCCCTCCCTGCCTCGCCCCCAATCCCATCTGTGGCTTCCCTCACCGCTAAGCTCAGCTCCTCGCCGGAGGCTGGCAGAGTCCCCAAGTGGCCAGGTGAGCGTGGTCAACCACAGACGTGACCACCCGAGATCCCAGACCAGAGTGGCAGGGCCTGGATCCACACTGAGGTCTGGGGGCTCCGAGCCCAGAACTCCTGTCACAAAACAGCAGACCCCCGTGTGACACAGGCCCACTGGCTCACTGCCCACCCACTGTCCAGCCACCCTCCCTCTGTCCCCAGGTGACCCCACTGCATTTCTGTGGTTTGGAGTTTGCTGGTGTGAGGGCAACTGAAGTCTTGGCCCCCTCCCACCAGCAAATGGGGAGGGGTCTCCAGGGGCCAAATTCTTTTTCAAATGAGATTTCCGTGGTTTCCTCAGCTGAGGCGTCTGCGGAGCAGAGAACAAACAATGTGGAATTAAATTTCTCTGTGGAATTAAACAGGCCCCGCAAGTGAAGATCTAAGCATCTCTTTGGGCGTGGAGCCGACTTCGCCCGGTGCCAGGCTGCACTCCCACTGCCTTCCAGTCCCAGTGGTTGAGCAATCCCAGCTCCCGAGGCCATGCACCCCTTCCCCCACCAGCAGCCTCTCCACCCCGTGTGACCTCAGAATTGTCACCAGAGAAGGACTCCAGCTTTTAATGGATTCAGCTGGGGCCCCCCCGACCCGGAGACAGCTGGAAACCCCAAAACAGGGGCATCCTCCTGGGACGGGTCCACACCAGCTGTGTCTGATGCCCCCACCACCACTGGGCGGGATTTCGGGATCAGGTTGCAAAGACTAGGGGAGGAGGTGAGACTGGCTGTCTCCCTGCGTCCCCAGGCCCCGGCAGCGTATTCTAAATGGTCAGACCCCAAAAGTCACAGAGGAGAAAAGAAGAAAGGTGCAGAACCACCGGCTGACTTTCCCCAATCCCCAGCCCGATACCGTCTTAGACCCTGGCCAGAAAGGCCACTGCACATGTGGTCTGTCCATCCAAAAGAATATTATTCTGCCACTACTTCAGGCATGAAGTACTGATTCATGCAAAAACACGGATGAAACTTGAAATCATGTGCTAATTGAAAGAAGCCAGTCACAAAAGACCACAGAGTGTATGATTCCATTTATATCAAATACCCAGACCAGGTAAGTCCATAGAGACAGAGCACAGATTAGTGGCTGTCAGGGCCTGGGGGAGGGAGGAGTTGGGAGTGGCTGCTTAATGGGTCTGGAAGTTTCCTTTTGGGGTGATGAAAATGTTCTGAAACTAGATAGAGGAGGTGGTTGCACAACATTGTGAATGTATCAAATGTCACTTACGGTAAACTTTATATGTATTTTAACACACATAAAGAGAGACAGGCAAGACCCTTGCCCTGTGTCCCCAGCTGTAGAGCAATCCTGCTCTGGCCACCCCAGGGGAAGGAGGAGTCAGAAGGTCCTAGTGGATGTTCCCACCGGAGCTGTGGCCTCCCTTCTAGACCATACATGGCACACCAAGGACAATCATGTTCCAGCCTGAACAGTCCTCAGATTCTCCAGGTTCCTTTTCCTAAAGGCAAACCACACCCTGGGCCCCAGGGCCAGGCAAGGGACAGCTATTTGCAGGGGGAGTGAACAGTATTTAGGTCATCTGGCCTGGGCTCTCCAGCCCTCCTGGTGCCGGATGGAAGCAGGAATGACAAGAGAAGAGGGGTCAGACCACAGGCCAGGGACTGGGACCCAAGGGCAAGCCCTCCCTGGGCAGCTACCTGCTGGCACAGAGTTCTAAATCATCAGAATTACGAATTTGGCCCTGGCCTTCAAGGTCATTATGAAGGTATATATGTCAAGATAGATGGGTAGACCATATTTGATTAACAGTTTGTAAGCTTGACTTTTGGCTTTGGAATATTTAGACTTGTGGTATTCGTCTGTATTTGTCTTCTGTTGCTGCATAACAAATGACCACAGACTGAGTGGCAAAAATACCCATTTATTAACTCACAGCTCTGCGGTGAGAAGTCTGGGTGAGTTCAGCTGGGTTCTCTGCTCCCACAAGGCCAAAAGCAAGGTGGGCTCTTATCGGGTGGTTCTGGGGAAGAATCCGCTCCCAGACTCGTTCAGATGGTTGGCAGAATCCAGTTCCGTGTGGTTGTAGGACTGAGGTTCCCATTTCCCTGCTGGCTGTCAGCTGAGAGTTGCTCTTGACTGAAATCCTTCTCGTGCTTTCAATCTCTCTAACGTCCTATTCTGCTACCAGAGAGGAGAAAATGCTCTTCTTCTTCTAAAGGGCTCATCTGATTAGGTCAGACCCATCTAATTAATCTCCATATTTTAAAGCCAACTGACTTGGGACTTTAACGATATCTGCAAAATTCCTTCATAGAGTACCTAGATTTTTTTTCTGTTTTTTAAATTTACTTATTTATTTATTTATTGGCTGCTTTGGGTCTTTGTTGCTGTGCGCGGGCTTCCTCTAGCTGCGACAAGCAGGGGCTACTCTTTGTTGCCGTGTGCGGGCTTCTCATTGCGGTGGCTTCTCTTTGTTGCGGAGCACGGGCTCTAGGCACACGGGCTGCAATGGTTGTGGCACGCGGGCTCAGCAGTTGGGGCTCGCGGGCTCTAGAGCACAGGCTCAGTAGTTGTGGCACACGGGCTTAGTTGCTCCAGGGCATGTGGGATCTTCCCGGACCAGGGCTAGAACCCGTGTCCCCTGCATTGACAGGTGGATTCTTAACCACTGCGCCACCAGGGAAGCCCCCCTAGATTTGTTTTTGATTGAGTAACCAGGAAATGGGGTCTTAGGATGGGGACATCTTCAGAATTCTGCCTACCACTGCCTCCTTTTGAAATCTTCCCCCCAGGCCTTGAAACTGTTAGTGGGAGCCTGTTCCAGCCCAGCATGTCCAGCTCTTTCTACCTCAGGATTTAACTCATGGGAACTTTGCTTAACCTAGAGCAAGCGTTGTCGACATCTGTGATACAAATGCCACCCTTTCTCCTTCAAGGACTTGATGAAATGCCACCTCCTCCATGAAGTCCTCAGCCTGAAACCCAGGCCAAATTAATCTCCCCTGGACAGCACTTTGCTGGTACCTCTCCTCTATGGCACATCCCAGCCTGCTTTAGGGTACAGCTGAGAGCTCTGAGTCCTCTCCAGACAAGGAGCCTCCTGGGCAGGGGCCACTGGACATTGGACACTGTGCCAGGCCCAGCAGGGACCCAGAGAGATGAATCAAAAGCCATCCCTGCCTTGGAGGACCCCTCATAGTCCAGCAGGGCCAACGAACCTAGTGTGCCCATCGCTGTACATAACTTCCAAACACCCTGTGGTGCGCATACATTCACAAGTGAGGAAACTGAGGCTCAGAAACATTCATCAATTTTCCCAGAGTCACGTGGTCCATCTATGGGAGAAATTGGGTGTCCAGCTCCAGAGACTAAACCTGTAACTCCCACACTAAAAAATCTTAAAGAATTTGGGAATTCCCTGGCGGTCCAGTGGTTAGGACTCAGTGCTTTCACTGCCGAGGGCCCGGGTTCAATCCCTGGTGGGGGAACTAAGATCCCACAAGCCACGTGGCATGGCCAAAAAAAAAAATCGTAAAGAATTCAACCCCCCTGACTTCTCATCTGGGGTCAGACACTGTTACTCGGACTGTCACCTGCTGTACCCACTCCAGTGTTTCCATGCCTTCACTTATAAAAATGTCTTTCTCAGACAGGTGCAATGGGCATAGGCTCTGTTACTCATAGCTCTTCAGGAACTCAAGCCCCTTACAGCCCACTGTAGTAAGGGCCTTGCCATCCTCCCCTGGGTCCTCCACATCCGGCCACCGGACAGGGGAAGACAGTGAGCCACGGTGAAGTTTTCAGAGGTCAGACCAGGACATGGCATGGTTTACATTTCTTCAGCCACATTCCACTGGCCAGAACTCAGCCCATGATTCTGTCTGACTGCAGGGGAGACTGGGAAATGTAGTCTTACTATGTGCCCAGGAGGGAAAGGAATTGAATTTGAAGAACAGACACATGGTGTTGCCATGAATGCCACACCCTTTGGCCACATGTGGCTCCAGGGGTGCTGTATGCAAAGGGCTGCCTGGTACCGTCAGTGACAACAGAACTAAGCTCAAGAAATGAAGACAGGGGTGCCTAGCGAAGCTCCGGAGGCGGCGGCCGCAGACCCAGTGGTGTGCAGAATTATGAGGCTGTCTGCTGAGATTTGAAAAATGACAACAAATGAAAGTATCAGCATCTTTAGTTCAGCATCCCTGGCTGTGGGATATGGAGATGCACTTTTACCTGAGAATCCTCTGCAGGAACCATTTTAAAATGCTTGGAACTATATGTTGAATAATTATACAAAGTTCCAGATTGCAACATGGGGATCCCTCATAGTTCATGAAGTCCTTTATTTCTTGTTCTGTTTACCTGGATTTTTGTTTCAATCTATACCTTACATGAAAAAGTACAAAATTCAAAAGGATAAAGCAGAAACATGGGGAAATCAATGGAAATATTTTAAAGTATTTCTCTTTAATCATTTTTGTGTCCAGCTTCTTTGATTTGTGGAACCTATTATTTTACAGAGTATTTCAATATTCCTTATGATTGGGAAACAATGCCAAGATGGTACATGCTTTTGGCAAGATGCTTTGGCTGTGCAGTGATTGAGGATACATGGCACTACTTCCTGCATAGGCTCTTACACCACAAAAGAATACATAAGTATATTCATAAAATTTGTCGTGAGCTTCAGGCGCCATTTGGAATGGAAGGTGAATATGCACATCCTCTGGAAACCCTAATTCTTGGAACTGGATATTTCAATGGAATCATGCTTTTTTTTTTTTTTTTTTTGCAGTACGTGGGCCTCTCACTGTTGTGGCCTCTCCCGCTGCGGAGCACAGGCTCCAGACGCGCAGGCTCAGCGGCCATGGCTCATGGGCCCAGCCGCTCCGCGGCATGTGGGATCTTCCCGGACCAGGGCACGAACCCATGTCCCCTGCACCGGCAGGCAGACTCTCAACCATTGCGCCACCAGGGAAACCCTGGAATCATGCTTTTATGTGATCCTGTTATTCTTCTTTGGGCCTGGGTGACCGTTTATTTTACAGAAACTGTTGATGTCCATAGTGCTTATGACATTCCTCTCAACCCTTTAAATCTCATTCTTTTCTATCTCAGCATCACAATTTCCACCACGTGAACTTCATTGGAAACTATGCTTCGACATTTACATGGTGGGATAGACTTTTTGGAACAGACTCTCAATTAATTGCCTACAATGAGAAGATGAAGAAGGTTGAGAAAAAGACTGAATAAACACCTCACATAAACCTTCCTCAAGTTACACTTTTCCTGAATTGAAGCTAGTAGCTAACATTGCTTCTGGGGAGTGGAAATAAATATGTGTCTTGGTTGCTAAGTGTTAAAAAGAACATTAACAACTTTTAATTATCTCCCTAGTGGGAACTTTTATATGTTTAAGTACAGTTTCCCTGAGGAAGCTTTAAAGGCCATGTTGCTAACCTTACAAAAAGGATTTTAGTGATGGAAGGAATATTAATGTATGTCTTTTCCCCAAGTTGTACCATAGGCCTGAAGCTGAAATTGGTCTTCAAACCTTTTAAATATATAGTGACCATTTCAAGAACTCTTAGTGGCATTGAACTTTAAACACTTTTTTGGAATTTGCTTAAAGATCAAATGCCAGGGGTTGAACCACACCAATCTGTATAGTGTGAGTGAATGCTGACTCTGAAACAGCCAGCACCGGGAATTTCTACTCTTATCTGGAGCGGACCAGTTTGCGGTGATTCTCTTTCTTTGAGAAGTCCGTTTTGATTGCAATGCACTACTCTTATCTATAAATTAAGGCATTTCTGAATTGATGAAAGATTATTTTAGTCTAAAGGGTTTCAGGTTACTTGAATTTTTTAAACACTGAGCTTTATTTCTACTATTTACCCTTTCTTTTTTGCCTATCAAGTTTTCATTATACTTAAAGCTGTATCTTGAAACTCTGTGTACTGACTTGCTGTATTTGCACTTGGAGCTATTGAAATAAACGTGATTTTGTTTGAAAAAGAAAAAAAAAAGAAGAAGTGAAGACAGGGCGGGTGTACCGGCAGGGGCCGGGGATTTGTGAGAGCACAGAGTGTCCTCTTAGTCACCCACTAGGCTTAGCAGGAGGCCTTGCTCATCCGATGAGCTCACCTTGGGCCTCGGGCTATGCAGGGTTACCAGCAGCACCCCCGTCCTCCCCCGAGCTGGCCAGGGCCCCCTTCTCCAGGCCAGGCCCTGGACAGATGATCCAGCAGCTTTGGCTGCTCTGGCCAGGGGTAAGGCACAGGCGCTGATGTCCCTAGGAGTAGCCACGCTCCTCCCCTCCCCGCAGCTGGGCAGGCTCGAGGGTCGCAGTGCTGAGCCCCCAGCCTGTCTGTGACTGGTTACAGGTGGCTGATTTTCTTCTCAGATTTAACCCTGAGGTATAAAAATCACCAAATTATGTCCCAAAGCCAAGGACAAATTATTTGGTCCCGAGGAGTCACGTGACTTAGCCCTGGTCAGAGGGATGCAGACTCTGTCTGTCACGAGGGAAGAAGGGGTGGGAAAGGAAAAGGGTGTTCTAATAGGAAGCATGTGCACACCTGCACTGGGGCCCACCCAGTGTACTCCCCAGAGAGCAGAGGAGAGGAGATGCCAAGGTCCCAGCCCTGGGTCCCAGGAGAACAGGTATCCCTGAGGCCACAGGACCCGGTGCGGTGGGAATGGGGCTGCAGTAACCACCCCGCATTGCCTCCACATGTCTCTGTGCGGGTTGGGGGAGAGCCCCGGAAGCCAAGGACCTGAGTCTCAGTCTGATTCTCTCACCACTTGCAATGGGTCCTTAAGCAACATCCCACCCCTCCCGGCCTGAACCTCAGCTGACCCGTCAGTCCAGGGAGGTCTGACCACATACCCTACACAGAATGATCCATTTTCTTCCAGGGGGAAGAAAATTTTAGAATTCAACATATATGTGTCCACGTGTTTTTCTATCTAAAAGTAAGAAAGGAATTTAGCTCTACTAATATTAAACATAAAAATTGACCCCGGGCTTCCCTGGTGGCGCAGTGGTTGGGAGTCCGCCTGCTGATGCCAGGGGACACGGGTTTGTGCCCCGGTCCGGGAAGATCCCACATGCCATGGAGAGGCTGGGCGCATGAGCCATGGCCGCTGAGCCTGCGCGTCCGGAGCCTGTGCTCCGCAACGGGAGAGGCCACAACAGTGAGAGGCCCACATATCGCAAAAAAAAAAAAAAAAAGAGCAGAAAATTGACCCAGGCACCCCAACTCAGTCTGTTTTGGTCAGTCGTGTCCTCCACATTAGTCAATGTCTGGAAGGAGGTACAGCCGCTCCATCCGGCAGAGAACTTGAGGAAGGCACCCTCACTCTACCGCTCAACTTCCAACCTATGGGAACATGTTGCCATTTACATATGCCCAGTTCAGCGGAATTCACAGATTGCAATGTCTGATTCAAACTAAATTAACCTGCCTTAGAAAAGGACAAGTGACCTAAAAAGATTTCTGCCAAGAAACGGCAAGAAAATAGACACACTTCCCCTGATCCTAGGCCACGATTTCATCTGACATTTCAGGAAGGAGAAGCAAGGGTTGCGTGTTGAGTGCTCCAGCGGAGATTTCCAAAAGTAAAATCTTTTTTCATGAGGATAAGGGTGAAGTTTAAACAGTCGTTAAGGAAGTAATTTTTTTTGGAAGGACTATAGTATGAGAGAGAATTTAGAGATAACATTGAAAAGTGTTCCTATTGTTTATATGATTCTATTGCTGAAAACCTTGTGTGTTCCCAAGATCTTTCATATCCACCCTTCAAAGAAAACAAAAAAGAATTTTTAACTTGCTTAAAAACCTTCCAAATGAAGAGTTTGAGTGAGTGTAAAATCCATTTGGTGAAAGTATTAAAATGCAACATATTCCAATTTCTTTGCAGGAAGAACTGATTGACATGAGAGAAGATGGAAATTTGAAAGTCAATTTTGAACAGAACCTTTGCATAATTGGTGGATGGCATTGAAAACTGAAAAATGAATGTCATGGTTTAATGAGCAGAGCCCACAATGCACCTCATCCGTCTGGATCTAGATATTTTCACGAGGCCTCCTTTTCAGTTGTGACAGCCTTTAAAACTGAATATTGAAATAAACCGCACTTAGTACCAGACATTCAAGTCACTGTGTGAAACCAGGATCTTCAAAAGTAAAGAAGGATATTCAATGGTGTCGCTCTCGTTATGAGAGCAAAAAGGGATTTTAGGCCATTATAAAATGAAATGCCATAAAAATTTCTTTAAAACAGTTTTTATTACCTCTTTCATTTCTAGTTATATAGTTTTATAATGTGTGCAAAATAATAATATACATAATGTCTAGTTTATTCATATATTATAGTGTACCTAATATTTTATAATACATATATTTTGTAATGTACATGCTATTGTATATTTACGTATATAGTTCATGTTTATGATTTATTAGGTTCTATGTATATAATTTACAGACAAATAGGTATCAGGGATGCCTGTTCAACATTGTTTACTGATGATGTATGAAAAATAAAGTTTGAGTTCGGGGTGATGGCAATGCCCAAGGGGCCCCTCCAGCTCTGGCATTGGAGGCCACGTAGAGAACACTCTGCTCTGAGTGGGGACATTCATAACAGAGATGGCCCTAGATTGGGCCTCACCTGGCATACAGGTGGAGGTTCAGGCATGCACATTTTATAGCTAAGGAGTCACAAGTACAAAAAAGTAAGACATGAGGAAGGCTTCACCTCGCAAGGGCAGCCCCATCATAAAGACCAAAATCCCCTCCCCAGGGATAAGAAGGACCACAGTCTTTCCCTTCTCACCCCTCCCACTGCAGCAGAAGGAAAACAAGACTTTCCTTCTGCTCAGGGGCTCTGAGAGGGTAACTGTCTTTCCTGGAGCATCACAGCAAATCGGCAATGGAAACTAAGTATAAATGCAGCCATCCAGAGTGCTAGGTATGGTCTTCTACCTGCTCTGCTCTCTCTGGGCCTTGATGCAGAGCCTGGTGTTTAGTCACCAAAGTTCTCACTCTTGTCTCTGTTGGGAAGCCCTTCCTGCTATTCATTTCAGTCTTGCATGCTGCAAATAAAGCCTAGAATGTTCAGGAGGTTCACCAGTTCAATCTTCTGCCCCATTGTAGCAAAGAGTGTCCCTCTCCAATCTTTGACATCTGTCTTAACCCCAGAGAAGAGAGTCCCAGAGAAAAGTAAGGTCTACACCTCTGCTACCCTCTCAAGGGGTTCAGCAACTCCCTGAAGCAAGATGATCTTTTCTCTGGCACAAAGATGTTCACATCGCTCCCTCCCTGTTCCTGTTCTGCTTAAAAGCATCCCTGTATCTCCATCGCCCACAGCAGAAAAGCCAGGCTGCTTAGGCTAACCTCCATGCCCTTGACCCCCTAGGTCAGCCCACCTGCACCACTCACCAGCGAGAAACGGAAACCACACGAGCTAATTTAAGCAGAAAGGAATTTCATGCAGGTAATTCTATGCTGACAAAATCACCAGAAAGGCTAAAGGAACAGGATGCACGGGCAGGAATGGCTGCCAGAAAAACATGGGACGTACCTTGCGAGACACCTCCCCTGACACCGTCAGGAAGGTAAGAAATCAGGAGCCGCCCAGGGTCTGTTGGCTTCAAGAAGCATCACTTAACTGACCCAGGGGTCAGGAGACCATTTCAGCAACAGCTTCTCCGTACCCACAAAACTGGATACTGGATGCTAGAAGGCAGCCGCCCCCCAAAATCAGTGTCTCCACAACCAGGCTGAGCAACAAGCCGTGTTCCCAAGTCCGTTCAACTGACAGAACCTGTTGCCTAATCAGAACTCTAGCAGCAACAGAGTCTGAGGAACGCAGTGGTCAGGGTCCAGCTTCTCCAGCTAAGGAAGGCTCACTAGGAGAAGAGTGGGTAGAGGTCGATGCTGTATACACACTGTCTCTCCAGATTCTTCTCCCAGCATTCTTCCCACCCTCACCCTGAGTTCCAGCTACAGGGAACACTCCAATGGTCCTGGGAGCACCCCAGGCTCCTTCTCATCTCTCTGACTTTGCCCAGGCGGGTCACCATACCCCTCCACTTTGAATGTGCTCTGAGTCTGAGAAGCTTTCTCTGGTGCCAGGAGACAGGGGTTACTATAGCCCAAAGCTGTCCAACAGAAATATAATCAACATGTAATTTTAAACTTTCTAGTAGTCACATGTTGAATAATGGCCACCCACAAAGTATCAAGTCTTAACTCCTGAAACTTTCTAATGTTACCTTATTTGGAAAAAGGACCTTTGCAGATGTAATTAAGTTAAGGATTTCATGGTAAGATTACCCTGGATTATCTAGGGGAGCCCTAAATGTCATCATATGGTCTTCATAAGATGGAGGTAAACGGTAACACAGACAGGGGAGAAAGCAAAGTAAAGACAAGGCAGAGATTGGAGCAACGTGGCCACAAGCCCAGGAATTCCAGGGCAGCCACCAGAAGGTGGGAGAGGCAAGGGACAGATTCTCTCCAACAACCCAATTTCAGGTTTCTAGGCTCCAGCCTGCAAATGAATATATTTTTGATGTTTTAAACCACCAGGTTTGTGGCAATTCGTTAGAGCAGCCTCAGGAAACCAATAAAACACATGTCAAATAGTGAAAAGAAGCAGGTGAAATTAATTTTAATAGTATCTTTTATTTAACCCAATATCTATAAAATATTATCAACATGTTATCAATATAAAAAGCATCAACGAGATATTTACATTCTTTTTTTCATACTAAGTCTTTGAAATCTGAATCGTGTTTCTCGCCTATGACACGTTTCAGTTTGGACCAGCCATGTGGATGTGTAGTCACATGTGACTAATGGCTACCAGAGAGGACCAAGCATTTCCCCTCCTTTGTAGGATTTGGGGAGCACCAGCCTGGGATTTGGGGACTTTTTTGCCTATGAGTCATCCTCTCGCATAGACAGCATGCTCCCTGGGAGCAGGAACCTTGTCCCATTCATCTTGGTATCCCAGTGCCTAAACACAAGAACATTCAATGAATGATTTTTTTTGTTTTGTTTTGTTTTTTTGCGGTACGCGGGCCTCTCACTGTTGTGGCCTCTCCCGTTGTGGAGCACAGGCTCCGGACGCGCAGGCTCAGCGGCCATGGCTCATGGGCCCAGCCGCTCCGCGGCATGTGGGATCTTCCCGGACCAGGGCACGAACCCGTGTCCCCTGCATCGGCAGGCGGACTCTCAACCACTGCGCCACCAGGGAAGCCCCCAATGAATGTATTTTGAATGAATGTGTAACAGATTCTCTACAAGAAAAAAAAGCTCTGTCAGAAACTACATTTTTTGTTTGTTTGATTTTCCCTCTTCCTTAGTGAGAGGAGTTCAGGATCCCTCAATATATAGGCTTGGAATCCCTTCGCTTGGAAGGGTCGATGTAGACCAAGTTGCCCCCAGCAGCCAGGAAAATGCTATATGTTGAAGTTGGAAAGAAATGCTGCGAATAGGCCTGCGTCTATTAAAGAAGTTGAATCTGTAATTAATAATCTTCCAAAACTGAAAGCATAAGGCCCCAATGAGTGAATCCCACCAAACATTTAAGGAAGAAATTATCCCAATTCTCTACAATCTCCTTCAGAAGCTAGAAACAGAGAGAATACTCTAACTCATTCTATGAGGCCAACATCACTCGAATACCACAACCAGACAAAGACATTACAAGAAAACCACAGATCAGTATCTCTCATAAGCATCGATGCAAACATCCTCAACAAAATATTAGCAAATTGAGCCCAACAGTGTATAAAAAATTATACAACACAACCAAGTGGGATGTATCCCAGGTATGCAAGCTTGGTTCAATATTTAAAAATCAACTAATGTACTCCATCACATCAACAAGCAAAAGAGGGGAAAAAAATCACACACTCATATCCATAGATGCAGAAAGAAACTCTGTCCCACCCCTTGGGAGGCTGATCATGTCGAGAGGAGGTGAGGGGAAGGTAGGGGGAGCAGAGGGAGGTGGGGGATAAGGCAGAGGCAGGGGGGTGAGTGGGCGGGGTCTGTGAGGTGACTGAGGCTGGAATCAGTGTTCCTGGGACTGGCTTAAGGTGAAGGAAGCAACCAAATGTGAACCGAAAGAGTCAAACCTGCCAAGAAAGACTGTAACCCTCAGGCACAGGGTGATAAGCCTGGGGCTCCCAGACCTGAAGAACTGCAAAAACTGGCCTCGGTGTCAGCCCCCAGGAAGGCAGCCAGGGCCACCACCGCTCCAATCCTGGCCTGACACTTTGACCCCCTGTAACCTGCCGCTTCCACCTGAGAATCTCAGCAGCTGGCTGCCCGTGAATAAGGCTGCTGTGGGCAGTGCACACTGTTTTGCAGCTGCATCCACCCCAAGGGAGGGGCACCATTTTCTTCATTCAAAGACACAACGGCTGGGCTTCCCTGGTGGCGCAGTGGTTGAGAGTCCGCCTGCCGATGCAGGGGACACGGGTTCGTGCCCCGGTCCGGGAGGATCCCACATGCCGCGGAGCGGCTGGGCCCGTGAGCCATGGCCGCTGAGCCTGCGCGTCCGGAGCCTGTGCTCCGCAACGGGAGAGGCCACAACAGTGAGAGGCCCGCGTACCGCAAAAAAAAAAAAAAAAAAAAGACACAACTGCTCACCAGGCTATGGGCCAGCTGGGCTGCGTGAACACCCAGAGACCCCTTTCAACGCCACCATCAAGAGGGATCACCTTTCACAACTTGGCACAGTTGTGCTCCCTCGCCTCCCATGATGCAAGCTCATCATGCCTCCATGAAGCCACAGAACATCAAACACTTTCAGGTCAGAAGCCCTTCCCCTGAGCATTATGGGGGCACTGGGCAGCCCACCCACCCCTGAGATTAGCCACTTCCGAGGTCACCATGAGTCCCTGGGCTGGAGACTTTGCTGGCTTCCTAGCTTCAGACCAACCTGCCCAGATGGGGCTCAGCTCTACCAGCAGCGGCCCTCCCCCACAATGGCTGGATGCCCCCTCACAATATGCTGGGACCCCTGGCACAGAACACAGAGGGATTGGAGCCAGGGAGAGGGAATGCCTGGACTTTTGGACTTCCTGCCATCACTCCCACATGGAACTTCCACAATACCGCGCAGAGGGATAGCCCATGAGTGAATGAATGAAGTCCAGCAAGGCTTTGAGCCCCTTCTCAAAGCCCTCTAGACACTCAGAGCCTCCTCCCCTTGAGTTAGAAGCCTATTCCCAGGCTAAGAAGAAAAGAAAATATCTGTGCCCCGCCTGAGTTCCAACGGGCCCCTACGCGGTGCCTGCCAGTGACCCAGCCCAGAGAGCACAGGAGGGGCCTTTGGGAAGGGTCTCCTGTCCCCTGGCATCCTGCTCCCCCAAGGCCAAGGCTTCACTCTCTGCTAGTCCTGCCAACCCCCGGTTCCTCCCCTGGCTGGCACTGGGGGAAGGAAATGCCTACAGTACACCTCGGTGGTAACAAGCCCTGTCCAAGCAGGGGTTCCCCTGAGCACGTGGTTCCCAGGGAGGGGATGGGCAGCAGGAAGCTTGGGACGCCCCCCCCACACACACACACACCTTGCCCCAGTGCCCACCAGGGCCAGGCCGCCCACCAGTGCTTCCCTTCCCCTGCCCATGCCAGCCCCACCTGAGCGGTCCAGACCTGCGGGTGGGGCCTGCCGCTGTCAGGCCACCAGTAGGACCTGAGAGGGAGGAGAAAGGGCGGGGCTGGCCGGCTGCTCTTAAGGCGGAGCTGGAGGTGAACTGCACCTCCCCCTACTCCTCACCTGGGCTCTGACAGCCTCTCTCTGTCCCAGAAGCCAGGAGTGAACACAGGAGTGTCTTGCCTGCCCGGGACACCAGGTAGGTGCCTTTATTCTTTAAGAAGAGAGAGAGGCTCAGCTTCTCCACGTCTCCTGGGGCTCGGAGTGAAGGTGGAGAGAAATGGCGGAGAGGCTGGGCATGAGCGGAAGATGGTCTCGGGACCACATACCCGAGTTCTGCACTTTGGGAGAACTTAATCTGTAGCCCTCAGTGTACAGATGAGAGAACCGTGGTCCAGGGAGGGGAAGAGGCTTGCCCGGGGGGGGGCCCCGAGGCTTGGGAAGGGAATGGACCCGGAATCCAGCCTCCTGCCTCCCAGCCCGGAGTCCCTGGGGGCTGGTCGTGAGCTGAGCCCCCGTGCTGGGCCCTTCAGAGAACACCAGGAATCCAGGGGGTGGCGGCATGGCCTGCACTGGTCCTGCGGGTCCCTGCCTGCTGTCCCAGGGTCTGCTTCAGTGGGTCTGGGTGGAGAGCATGGGACAATCAAAGTCACTCTTCGAGCAAGGGGGTGGAGTGGGGAATTGGGCTACTGGGGCAAGGAGCTTTGGGGGAGATGCAGCCTTCCTCCTCTGCCACCCTCCCTCCATTGACCTGGGCTTGTAGAAGGGAAAGAGTAAGTCAGGAGAAGAAGCTGGCAAAGAAATGGGTGAGGGGATTTGCCCAGGAATCAGGATCCCCCTGCCTCCAGAGCCCTTGGGAACAAAGAAAGAGATTCCGGTCCAGTGAGTGAGCGGGTCCTATAAAAAGGGGCCCTCCCTACCCACTACAGCCCGCCTACATACATACACACAGCACTGAGCCCAGGAACCTTCCCTTCACCTTTAGAGCAGGAAGGAAAGAGCTAGAGAAGTGTGCTGGTGGGAACAGGAGAGGGAAGATGTCCAGGAATAAAGGAGTGAGACCAGCCCTGGGAGGTCCAGTGGTGCTTCAGGGAGTGTTAGAAGAGTTTGAAGAAGATCCCAAGGGGCTGCCTGCCCTTTGCTCGATCCCAGGCCTGTCCCGCTGGGTTCCGGAACCCCAGAACAGGCAGAGAGAGGTGAAAGGGATCTTAAATCTATGAAGCAGTGGCGTAGAGTGTGGGACTCGGAGCCAAGACCACCTGGGTTCAAATCCCAGTTCCACTACTGGGTTCTGTGGGTTGTATGACCCCAGGCAAATCCCTTACCCTCTCCAGCCCCACAGGAAGAGTACCTTTTTCAAAGAACCATTGAGAAAATGAAATGAGTATGTTTTAAGTGTCTGTTATGATCACATTCCCATTATACAGTTGGGACAACTGAGGCCCAGAGAGGAACGGACACTTGCCCAACGTGGCACAAGATCACTTTCCAAATCAGTAGGCAGACATCCTGGGTCCGGGTCCTGGTTCTGGGGGAGGACCCAGGTCCCCAGTGTGCTCCCCAAGGACCGTAACCCCAGGCTCCTCTTTGAGGCCCAGCCAAAAACCCTGCAGGATGTGCTGAGATCCTGCCCTGACAAACCCAGGCCGCTTGGAGCCAAAGCTCCACGTCCTCAGCTGCCCCCAGAAAGGAGCTCGGAGGCCCGTTCCCTTCCACTGCCATTTTTAGACACGCTTCCCGAGCCTGGGATGCACCCGCCCCCTCCAGGACCTGGCCAAGGAGAAGTCTGGCAGCAGGGCTGGCAGGAGCCATGGGGGAGAAGAGGGTTCTGGCTTTTCTCATTAACTTACTGTGCGAACTTGGGGCAACTCACACCCCCTCTCTGGACCTCAGGTGTTCCTCGGCATTTGAACTCTGTGTGGTATAAGGAGCTAAGAGTCTAAAGTCCACAGCCTGCGTTTGAATCCCAGCTCTACCACTTTTCTGGATGTGTGGCCGATACAGATTTCTTAACCTCTCTGAATCTCAGTATCTTCATCTGTAAAATGGGCTGGTAATAGGGATGCAGTACTTCCTAGGGTTATGAGAGGATTAAAAAGAGTTACCATAGGGAAAATCAGTGCCTGGCACATGGTGAGTGCTCAAAAAAACCAGGAGCTATTATTATTTATTATTATGATGGTATTATATTCTATTGATATATAAGCCCTTATTTCCAAGTAATATTTAGAATTGTCCAACTGGTTTCACAAGCAACGCCTCGCTGGTTCCACACCACCCTCCAGGAGGGCACAAGGCAGGAATTCTTATTCCCATCTCACAAATGAGGAAACTGAGGGTCAGAGTTACACCTTAAGGAACTGGTTGAGCTGGGATTCGAATCCGAATCTTCAGACTCGAGAGTTCACATTCATTTCATTTGCCCCAGGCTGGTCGCAATGCCTTTTCCAACACTAGGGTCTGACTCTAAAGCAGGATGTGGTGGAGGCATCTTAGAAGAAGAGAGAAGAGGCGTTGGAGGGTACCTTGGTCGGGGTGGGGGTGGGGGGCAGTGAGGCTCAGAGCAGGCAGTGGTAACGCAACCAGCCTATCCCAGCTCCTTACAGGTTTCTCAGCAGCCTCTGTTCCAGAACCTCTTACTTCCTGTAAGAAACCACTAACATGTGGCGTTAAGGCTAGACAAGGGGAAGAACTTCCCACATAAGGGAAAGGAGGAAGTTGGGACATCTTTTTCCCAGATGAGCCCCCAGGGAGTGAATATCATCTGATGATGTCACTCTTCAGATCAAAACTGTTCTGTGGGAGCTTCCCTGGTGACACAGTGGTTGAGAGTCCACCTGCTGATGCAGGGGACGCGGGTTCGTGCCCCGGTCCAGGAAGATCCCACATGCCGCGGAGCAGCTGGGCCCGTGGGCCATGGCCGCTGAGCCTACGCATCCGGAGCCTGTGCTCCGCAATGGGAGAGGCCACAACAGTGAGAGGCCCGCATACCGCAAAAAAAAAAAAACTGTTCTGTGGCTCACCATTGCCCTTGGGGTTGAGTCAGCACTACTGAGCCCAGCCTGCAAGGCTCTGCAGGGTCTGGCCAGCCTGCCTTCCCCACCCCAACTTCCCCTCCATCCACCCTAGGTTCTCTCTGTTTCCCAGATGCTCAATATCTCCCCTGTCCATCAGGCCTCTGAATACACTTGCCTCCTCACCCCTACCTGGCTCGCCCAGCCAGCTCCTGCTTTTCCTTCTTGTCTCCCTTTATGTACCCCTTCCTCCAGGAAGTCCTCCCTGACCTCCCCAACTAGTGCCTACAGAGTCCCCTCTGCCTCCCCGCCTCCCCTCCTCCCCGATGGCACTGTTTATGATTGCTCACCTGCTTACCTGTCTGTTTCACCAGCTGGCCCACATGGAGTAGCAGCTAAGTGCAGGGGCCCTGACATCACGCAGTCTGGGGTCCAGTCCTGCTCTGACACCTGTTGGCCTGATGACCCTTGGGCAAGTTACTTACCTCTCTGTATCTCAGTTCTCCCATTATAAAATGGAATAATAATAGCATCTACTAACAGGGTTGTTATGAGGATTTTTAAAGGTTTTATGTGTAAATACTAGGGCATAGCTGCATAGTAATTACTCAGTAAATTTTAGCTAGTATGTATTTAATAAATAAGGCTGGGACATAGTAAGTAGCCAACAAACGTCTATTGAAGTTATTTTATTTAATCATCACTTGTATAATGTTTATTATGTGCTAGGCATATTCTAAACATATTACAAATATCAGCTCATTTTATAGATAAGGAAACCGAGGCACAGAGAAGTTAATTAACTTTCCCCACGTTGCACAGCTAGTAAGTGGTGGAGCCAGCCGTGCTTTTAAATGAGTGAATTTAAATGAGTGAATAAATATGCCTTTGTTTGGGGGGAAGGGAGCCTGGGGTTTCATCTACAGAATTTACTCAGTTCCCACCCTCACTCTCGCTTCTTTCAGGTCCCAAGAGCTCCTGATTGGCAAGTGACATCTGTGGGATGTGAGGCTGGTTGGAAGCCAGAGGTAAACTGCCAGGTCACTACCCCCACTATGTCACAGGTGATGTCCAGCCCCCTGCTGGCAGGAGGCCCCGCAGTCGGCTTGGCTTCCTGTGAGGAACCCAGGAGGGCCCTGCACCCAGCACCCAGCCCCGGCCTGCCGCCCCAGTGTCCTTACTACACCACAGAAGGCTGGGGAGCTCAGGCCCTGATGGCCCCCATGCCCTGCAAGGAGCCCCCCAGCAGGCTCCAGCAGGCCCCACAGGCTGGAGCCAAAGCCGGCTGCCTCCTGCAGTCCCCTGGGGAGCAGGCCTCGGGAGCCTTGGAGGACCTTGACTCCTACATTGACTTCTCGCTGGAGAGCCTCAACCAGATGATTCTGGAACTGGACCCCACCTTCCAGCTGCTCCCTCCAGGGCCTGGTGGCCCCTGGGCTGAGCCCACCCAGAGCACTACCTCGAGGAGAAAGAAAGAAGATCCTGAAGCTTTGGGTAAGGAACTGGGGCACAGTGCCAGGAGGAGGGCTTGGGGACCAGACCTCATGAGGAAGGAGTTTTCTATCAAATCAGAGGAGCAGGGGAGGAGTGCTGTGCAGCTCTAAACAAGTTACCTAACCTCCCTGTTTTCTCTGCTCTATAACAGAGATAAATATAAGTAGCCCTCACTGTCCAATTCTCTTTGGTTCTTGAGTTTGGAAAGTGATGGATACCTGTTTTATGTAATTTTTCAGAGAATTTAAATAAGCTAATATAGATAAGCATATTATACAATGCCATGTATATAAATAAGAACTTGATAAATGTGATGTCCCTGAATCTCACTGTTCTATGGTGTCTCTCTTAGGTCCTAGCCTGGGCACCCTGAAATTTTTATAGGAATGGTATTTTCACCTTACCCATAACAATAAATGTAAATAACTTCGTGTATAGGTAATAGTAAATATAGTAAATAATTGGGATGTGATGAATTTTTGAGTGTTTATTACTTTTGTTTTTAATATGTTATTTCATTGTAAGTTTGTGTAGTTTAATCTTTAGTAATGGTTTAGCCACTACTAAAGATTAAACTACACAAACTTACAATGTTTATGTAATTTAGCTGGAAAAAATCTTGAAAATTTGACAATCAGCTTTCATGAGCTGGTTCAAGCCAACTCCAGTATACCACCACGTCCACGCATATCCAGAAATCTCTGCATCTGCCTTCAGTTTCCCAAAGAGTTTCAAGTACACTTTGAGGATGAGGGTCACGGAGCAGCAGCCCCATTAGACAGGCTGGAAGACTGAGGCCTCCAGGGGTTTAATCAGCACGGGTTAGAGGGTGTGGTGAGGATTAGAGATGGGATCCAGGAGAATTTCTACTTATTGAGCATTTATCATTCTATCCAGGCACTGTGCTGAGCACTTAATAATTGAACCTTTGATCTTCCCAGTCCACCTCCATGAGACGAATATTTTATCCCCATTTTACAAACAAAAAGACTGAGGTTGATGGACTTGTGGAAGGAGCCAGTCTAGCCTAATCACTGGAATCAGGCAAACCTTACACAAGCTGTTTACTTCACTTCTTTGCGTCTCAGATTCTTCATCTGTAAAATAGAGATGAGTTTGCACCTCAAAGGGTATTGCAGGGATTGAAAAAATAACATTTCATGGGTGTTTATCACAAATCCTGGGACACCATAGGTCATGATAAATGGTGGCTGTTTGCAGTCAACATTGGGGTTGCGACTAAGACCAGCCCCAGGACAGGTTCAGGCTCTGGGGTGGAGGTCAGCCCGGCACACAGGTCCCTCTGGCAGCCAGGCTCCTGGTCTCCAGCCAGCCTTCTGCTCCTCCCATGGAGCACTGCCTGACAAGCCTAGTAGAAGAACCACCTCCAACCCTCAAGAGTCTTCCTGCTTCTTAAGGCCAGTCGTGGGCATGTCTCTGCAAGAAAGGTGACTTGGGCCTAATTATCGCTGGCAGGAGCCAGCCTAGGACTTTAATGCTCATGCCCCAGGGTAGGGCTTCCATACACTCAAGGCCAGCTGGGGCAAGACCAACCTCTGTGGGGCGTGCACTTGTACGGGGTAAGGGTGTTGATAACAGAGTCCTTCCTCCGAGGGACCGATGGGCAGTTGTCTGCGTTCTCAGATGCCCTGGGCACAACCTGCCATCTTGAGGATGTGTCCACCAGACTCTGGGCGGCAGGGGGTGCCAGAGAGCAGCAGTGGTCAGAGGGGCCTGATGAAGCCACCTAGCTCTGCCCTCGCTCCTTCTGATGGAATTTTTAAAAATCCTCTCCTCCAACCTCTGCCTGGACACCTGTGATGCCTGGGAGCTCACTATGTCCTCAGACAACCAGCAGGTCAGCTCCCCGTTAGAAAGTTCTCTTCCATCACTAAGAAGAGCGAGAGCCTGCAGGTCACTGGTGGCTGCACCTTGCTCCCCAAACCCTCCCCTCAACCACTGCTACTGGTGACAAAGCTCTCCCAGCCCACGGCACCACAGTGAGTTTTCATCCAGCCAAACGCATCCAGTGTGTAGAACTCCTCTGTTTGCACTCTCATCCATCCTACTTTCGGGGTGTTGAGTGGAAGACGTTCTGTAATTGTGATGCTAGCAGACGTTCACTGCTTCTCTTTGTCCTAACTTGGCAAAAGCAAAAATTAAACATCGGCAATCTTGTGTCGATCCCTCCCCTAAAAATGTCCAGATAGATTTTTGTAACACATAATTCCACCCTGTGAAGGAAATACTGGAAACCTCATTTACAGATAAGAAGACTGAGGCTCAAGGAGAGGAAGCGATGGCCACAGTCACACAGCTAGTGAGTGGTAGGTCAGCTCAAAGCCCAGCCCTCTGAGCTCCAGAGTCCACGTTCTTACCTTTCTCTCTTCCTTGGAGCTAGTTTCCTGCCCTCCAGGGCTTCAGTGAGGCTCCACCGCCCTAGTGCTCTCAAACCTTCATCGAGCTCCCTGCCTCTGCCTCTTGCTTACCTTCCTTCAGATTTACCCTGGGGGGGAGGGGGAGGGGGTACCAGTCCCACAGGGAACATGGCTTCTGGAAGCAAATACCATATCCCTTCCTTTATTCTCCGCCACCCCTCCCTATCTTTGGAACAGGCCCCCGCGTTTTATGTTCCAGAATTTCTGCCAGGCAAGGCGGTTTGCCAATCCCAAGTGAAGGGTGTTTAACAACCGTCTCTCCAACCCTCCACCCACCTGGCCTGGTGCCAGGCGCCTGCATCCACCCAGCACTGCTCAGACTTGCCCCACGGGCCTGTAAACAGCCGGCTGCTCCCAGGTGATAGGGTGGCGGCCCTCCACCTGCCCAGCCACATCCACCCCGGGGCAGCAGCGGGAGTGACTCACAGCTCTAGGACACCGCCCTCCCTTCCGGCCCGCCTCCACTTGCCTGGCCCCCAAGCAAGGCCTTTCTTTGGTAGGTGTTCGGATGACCCTGTGAGTAGGACCCAGAGCTTCACCAGGCCGAGAGACGCCCCCCCCTCCAAAGCAGTCAGGCACCTTCTCACGGTCAAGGTCTTGGAGAAGGGTCCTGAGGAGTCCCTCCCCGTGGAAGAGCCCACCCCGCCCCCAAACAGAGAACAGGAGCAGGGCTCAGTTTCTTCAACCCTTCTGAGCCTTGCTTTCTCGTCTGTTACATGGAATTAAGAATGTTTCCTACTTCGATCGAGTCATGAGTATTAAAAGAACTAACACGGGTAACGTGTCTGTAGCAGCGCTGGTGCACGGCACTCAGTAAATACCAGCCTTTATTAAAAACGGTGCAATAGGGCTTCCCTGGTGGCGCGGTGGTTGAGGGTCCGCCTGCCGATGCAGGGGACACGGGTTCGTGCCCCGGTCCGGGAAGATCCCACATGCCGCGGAGCGGCTGGGCCCGTGAGCCATGGCCGCTGAGCCTGCGCGTCCGGAGCCTGTGCTCCGCAACGGGAGAGGCCACGGCAGTGGGAGGCCCGCGTACCGCAAAAAAAACCCCAAAAAACAAAAAAAAAAACGGTGCAATAAATGTGAGCTCCACCGCCACGTTTCTCCAAGCCTCCGTTTCCTCCTCTGTAAAAGCAATGCCTGCTGGCACTGGGCATAAAGGCGCTTGTGAGGCTTGAGAGGATTATGGGTATAAACACCATAAAATCCTATTAAAAAAAAAAAAGTGCTTGCCAACCTCGCAGAAGAATCCACCCCATTCCAAGACTTCTTCTCTTTCAGAGCCCACAATACATTGTGCCAGATATTCTACTCTTGCCCTCAGCAGTGAGACCCCCACCTTAGCCAGAGAGTATTAGCCATCTGGCCAATACTGCCCCCCAGAAGCAGGCAGGCAGGAGATGCTCCTTGAAGCCCACCATGGACCATGCTCCAGGCTCCATTCATCGTGTATTTCATCCTCACCGCAACCTTGGAAGGGTGGTTTTAGATCCCCACTTTACAGATGAGGAAACTGAGGCTCAGAGCAGTTAGGAAAATTACCTGATGCTTCTTGGCAGGAAAGTGGCGAAGCCAAGACTCACACCCAGGTTTGTCGACAAAGCCAGGCCTGTTCCTCCACCTGCTGGGACAGCATGCCAGCGCCCCTCATCTGATGCAATCCTCCACCCCCACCTGGCCCACGCAGGCTCAGACAGAAGCAGTAGCCCTGAGCAGGGCCAGAAGGTCCTCTCCAGGAGCGGGCTGGGGCAGGCAGGGACTCCACAGTCACGCTGGGTGGGGGGATGGTGCGTGTGCCAAAGCCCAAGGGGGTGGGAGGCTGGCAGATAGGAGCCGAGGGTGCAATTTCCCACCGACTCTGCCCCAGATTCCATTTGGGGAAGCCAGAGGCAGGACTCACAGCCCTCCAGAGGGAGAAGCTGGGTAACCCCCATCTTCCACCACCTTTCCTAGAACAGCACCGAGGACAGCTCCCCTCCCCCAAGTCAGGAGGAGAGGTGCCCATCCTCACCATGGGAGAACCACAGGGTACCCCACTCTAGGAAGAAACAAGGTCTCAGAACAAGAGTCCTAGATGCCCCCACTGGTGAATGGAAAGAGCATCAGAGTGAGTCAGCAGCCTGGGGTGCTAAGAGGCCCACAGCTCAGTAAGGCGGCATGCCCTGCCCCCAGAGAGTTCTCGCTCTAAAGCTGACCCTAAAGTGAACTCCTCAACCTCCAAGGTGCAGCCAGATCGCCAGGAATCTCGCTAAAATGCAGATTCTGATTCAGCAGCCCTGGGGTGAAGCCAGAGATTCTGCACAACTTCCCAGCTCCCGGGTGGAGTGGTGCTGCTGGGCTGGGGACCACAGCGGTGTGGCCCAATGCACACTGGAATCAGCTGAGGAGCTAAGCCACCCTGAGGCCTGGGACCACCCCCAGAGGTTCTGGTCTAATTGGCACCGGACGGAGCCTGGGCTTTAGGACCTTTATAAGCTCATCGGGTGATTCTAGCATGCAACCAAGCTTGAGAACCCCTGCCTGCATTGCAGGCACAGACATAGAAATAGCCTTCACAGGCCTGAGTGATAGAGGCATCCGAAGATGTGACTGGTGCAGTCATTTCAGCCTGGGGAATGGAACCCACATGAACGAGAGGATCTCCCAGTTTTAAAGGACTTACTATGTGCCAGATGCAGTGCCCTGCTGCCTACATTCATCTCAGTCCATCCTTACTGTAACACTAAGAGGCTGCGTACAGCTGCCCCATTCTACGGGCGTGGAGACTGAGGCTCTAGGTGGTGAAGTCATTTGGCCAAGCTCTCTCAGAGAGTAAGTGGCAGAGCCAGATCTGAAACCCAGGTCTGTCTACCTCCAGGACCCGCGTTCATGGCACTGCCTCTCCCCACCCAAGGGAAGATGTCACAGAGAGGGTGACTTTGAAACTGGGCCCTGAATGTGGAGGTGAATGAAGGTGGAGCTGAATGCTGATCCCGATTCCAACAAACTTCTCTCTGGGCTTCAACTTCCTCATCTGTATAAGAAAGGGGAGGGGCTTCCCTGGCAGTCCAGTAGTTAAAACTCCGTGCTTCCACTACAGGGGGCACGGGTTCTATCCCTGGTCGGGGAACTAAGATCCCACATGCCGCACAGCTTGGCCAAAAATTTAAAAAAAAAAAAAAATATATATATATATATATATATATATATACACACACACACGTATCTATATGTGTGTATATATGTGTGTGTGTGTGTGTGTGTGTGTGTGTGTGTGTGTATATGTGTGTATGTATAAAGAAAGGGGAGACCAGATGGTCTTGAGGACACTTCCAGCATCCTTGTTCTGCGAGTCCAGTCTCCCTGGTTTCACCAATGCTCTGTTTCTCTCCCCAAAGATATAAAGTACATCGAGGTGACCTCGACCAGATCAAGGTGCCACGACAGCCCCCAGAGCTGCTCCAGCCCATCTGTCACCCCACCCTTGGACTCCCCTGGCTGTGGCGGCCTTCTCCTTTCCAGAGACATCCCCCGAGAGACTCGGAGCAACAGTGAGAGCCTCATCTTCTCCGGGAGCCAGGGCAGGGGGCACCAGCGCCCCTCTCCCCCTGCGGGGGCGCCCTCCTCTCATCCCCCACCTTCTCCCAGCATCTCCATCCCTGGAATGGGAAACAAGGCCTCAGGCCGCCATGGCTTGGGCTCCCCACTGGTGGCTTCCCCAGCCTTGGAGAAGGGGCTGGGGAGCAGGGTCTCCATGCTGTCAGCCAGCCCAGCATCTGATGTCAGTTACATGTTTGGAAGGTAGGTCACTCCCACTGCAGCTTCTGACGTTGCCTCCACAACTCACACACACACACACACACACACACACACACACACACAGAGACGCATCCTAAAATCACAGAGAGACACCCTACTCTTTCTGAGCAAAATCTGGGCATGTACCAAAAATAAAAGTGAATGTTCTCTTTTATGCCATCACAGCCATTTGGTTCTCAAGCTTTCCTCAAGCATTTAGAATATGATTCAATATACAAAAATCTTGACTTCTACCTACCTCTCGGGAAAAGGACCACACTGCATTAATGAGGCTCACCTGTATCCTTTCCAGCCTTCCTACAGCCCATCTGTAGGAAGGATTTTTTTTTCTTTTAATTTAAAAAACCCCAAACACAGGATGTAAACAGAATCAGGGGGTCTGGAATGAACCATCCAGGAAAGAAAAACCTCCTTCGTCTTTGTTCCTGGCAAAATCTAGCAGGAAGGAGACAAAACGGCCTGGGCATTATTTACAATCGCCCCAGCCCAATTCTCCGCAGGCCTCAGAGCAGAGCCACACGCATACCCTTCCTGCCCAGGAAGAGCAAACCCCAGGACCTCTGTCCCCCATACCAACTCCAGAGCCACTGTGCCAAGGCAGTCCCTGGCAAGGAGACTGGGATTCCACAGCCATGCCCGCTGGCACAGGCCTCTGAGCTCAGGGATAAGCCTGGCTGGATGCAGAGCTGGCCTCCTTCTCTTCCTCCAGCTGGGGAATTCCGTCTGCATGGGCCATGGACATGGTCCAGCTCCGGTCCAGCCTGTGTGCAGGACTCTTGGGAGCGCTGGGGGGCTGGTGTGACAACTCAGTTGGACCTGCCTAGCTGGGAAGGCAGAGGGAATAGAGTCCAGCCTAAGCCCATGTGACCTGCGGGGGGCCAACCCACTGGCTACTTTAATTGACCACAGACCCTGCAATGCAGGTACACTCCTGTATCCTTCGGCATCCCTTGGGGATCAAGTGGGCATACCCTTTGCTCAGGGCTATGGGGTAGGGGGGTTGGAGTATGCACTACTCTGACCAAAGCCATGGGTACCTAGATCACTAAATTCCAGAGTCTAGCTCTGGCCCCTAAGTGTCCACCCCCACCCGCTAAAACTCTGCCTGTCTGGTGCTCTCCCCATGCCACAGCCAGTCCCTCCTCCGCTCCAGCATCTCCAGCCATCAGTCATCTTCGAAATCCTTGGAAAGCCCCACCAGCTCTTCCTCCAGCCTCCACAGCCTTGGCCCAGGGTCCTTGTATACGAGAGCCAGTGACTTCCAGGTCCCCAGCCACCCCACCCCGAGCACTGGCCAGCCCAGAGCAACCCATTCCTCACCACTGGCCGAGGAACATGCCAGCAGCTGTCCCCCATCCATCACCAACTCCATGGTGGACATACCCATCGTGCTGATCAACGGCTGCCCAGAACCAGGATCTCCCCCATCCCAGAGGACCCCAGGACACCAGGACTTTGTCTGCCCTGGGGCTACTTCTTCCAGCAACCCCTGTCCAGCCACCAGGAGCCACAGCCAGACCCTGCCAGATGCCCCTCTCACCACATCCCCAGAGGGTAAGTTGTAAACCGATCAGTACCTCACACTTTATGAGGTTTGGCTAATGGGGAATAGACAAAGCACCAATGCATTTGCTTCTGCAACAGCAGGTCAACCAACACACTGATTAAGTATCTACTGTGTGCCTAGCACTGTGCCACAGAGTAGAGACACAGTCTAGAAAGAGAGAAAAAAAACAAAGGATCACTGTAGAGTGGGATAAACACAGAGGTAAAGAGATGTTCTAAGTCTTATGGGGCTACAGAGGAAGGAGTGAGACTTTTCATCTGGGAACTGAAAAGGCTGGAAAGTGGATCAGAAGTCGATGGCCAGAGCAGGAGAGGAAGGGCAGTCCCAGCAGAGGGAACATCCAGGCCATGGTCACGAAGGTATGGAAGCACGTGGCATGTTTAGGAAATGACTGGAATGTTGGGTGCGGGATGAGGTCATCGGGAGTAACTTGGGCCCAGATTGGGAAAGATCTTGAACGCCAAGCAAGAGTGCACTTTACCCTTTAGGCAATAGGGGACCATCGGAGACTCTCAAGCAGGAGAGCGATGGGGTCAGAGACACACGTTCAATCGATCACTCTGGCAGCTGCGTAGCAGATGGATTGCAGGGCCTGGCTTGGCAGGGAGAGCAGTTTTTCTTTGGTTCTGTTTGGGTTTTCATCACAAAGTGGTCCAGGGCAGGGCAGAGGGTGGAGGAGAGAAGACAGAGCCAGGAGACCCTCAGGATATGGAAGCAGCAGGCTCGATGACTAACCCAAGAGAGGGAGAGGGAGTCAGTCCTAACTCTGACATTGGTGGATGACGTTCACAGCCAGGGGGTGGGCAGGGTAACGGAGACAATGCATTCCAGTTCAGACAGCTAAAAACCACAAAACAGCAAACACCCTCCTTCCCGTAGTCCGTGACTACAGGCGTCCAAAAAGAACAAAAGGCCCAAAGCAGTAAACACAGAGGCTAAGCTCAGCACCCCCAGGGTGTTTCTCTCCCAGGAGCAGAGCCCACGGCTCCCTCACGGCTGAGCCACGAGGCTCCCGGGCCTCCCAGTCCTCCCTGGGCCACAGACGTCAAGGTACTCCTGGGGGATGTGAAATGTTCACTGTACCCCGCTGCTCGCTCCCACCCAGGAAGCCGCGTCAGCGCAAGCCAGAGAAAATTAGGTGACGAGTATGCCTTTGCAGCTGCTCTGATCTGTTCCTAGGACAAATCGTTTGCAGATTTCAGTACATTTTTTATAATGAGTTACTCTCAGCTGGCCACGACACACCTTTTCAAGATGCCGAAACTGAGAACCACTGCTCTCTGCCTTAGGGACCCAGGAAAATGGGCATTTAACATCTCAAAGAGCACATTTACTTAGCCTAAAGGGATTTTGCCCCTTTAGGCATCTGGAGATCCCACGGAGTAGGGGTAGGGGAGGGTGGGTTGAATGGCACTGCTGGGTGGAGGAGGGGGTCGGGTCTCTCAGCTCCCCTCTCTCCAGTCTACAGGGTCCCCCTCCTCTGTCTGTCTCCAGGTCCTGCCAGGGACATGCAGCCCACCATGAAGTTTGTGATGGACACGTCTAAATACTGGTTTAAGAGAAGCATCACCCGAGAGCAAGGTAAAAGGGAAGCCCTGTGTTAGGGGATGAGTGACCCAGGAATCAGGTCCTGGCACCCCACATGGGGCAGATGGGGCCCTGGGTCCATGTAGAGGAGGGAACGGCAAATGGCAGGTCCAGGGAAGGGGGGTGTCCCGTGAACCCCATGACCTGAGGAGATAATGACTGCAGCAGGAATGGTGGAGGTTAGACAATAGAAAGGACTTCCTGGGAACCAAAGGTGATTCTGTACCATCTGCTCTACGGAGACCCAATGGGGCTGAGGCGCAGAGGGTGTTCGGGTTCGGTGGGGACTGTCTCTGACCCAAGGATTGTTTCAGCCATCGAGCTGCTGAGGAAGGAAGAGCCGGGGGCTTTCATCGTGAGGGACAGTTCTTCATACCGAGGCTCCTTCGGTCTTGCCCTGAAGGTGCAGGAGGCCCCTGCACCTGCCCAGAACCGAACAGGTAGGCACCTGTCTCTGTCCTCACTCAAGACCTCTAGGAGGCAACAGGGTGTGGTGGGTTCCAGTCCCGGCTCTGCCCCTGGCTTGTGGGGTGACCTTGGGCCAGTCCCATAATGACTCCTGGGAGGAGGGCCTACCTCAGCCCCCTCCCCGCTGCTCCTCAGCACTGAGGCTCCCCGAGTCCCCAGATTCCCTGCTCTACCCTCGTGGTGGGAAGAGGAGGATGGTCCCAGCCCCCCTCCAGGCTGCTCTCTTCTAGGTGCCCACCTCTGTCCAGATCGGATTTCTTGTGAGGGAACCTAATGTAGTAATAACATGTGTGCTAGCTTAACCCCGCATACAACACACATCGATGGGGCATCCACCCTGCCCCAGGCACTGTGCAAGGCACCAGGGAGACCTCACTGGGGAGAGAGAGAGAAACAGATCATTACATTACAAGGTACCTGGGTCACAGCCCCTCACCTAAGGCCCAGGACTGTAGCTCTCACACAACAAATGGGTGAGGTAACAGACACTCCCAGAGGGAGTTAATGGCCCCCCAGAGCAAGGAAGTGATAGATAGAGCGAGAGGATTAAAAACCCCGTATCCACATTCTCTACACCACGCCTCTCTGTTTAAATAAGAAAGTGACCTCTGGGCAGTGTTAGTTATCAAGGAAGCCTTGCCAATGAGCCCAAAGAAAGCAGGAAGCTGCAGGCTGGTGAGGAGGCAGGGGCGTGGTCCCCCCTCCCAGGGCCAGCCTGGCGCCAGCAGGGACCATCTGGTGCAGAATAATAGCACCTGGGAGGGGGTGGGTAGGGAGAGAGGGAAACCAGGCCGGAGAGCTCTGATTTGATCTAAACAGCGCCGGCAGCCATCCCTGATGGCTGTTGAAACCGAAAGAAAGGTCTCCTGAAAAAAGAATTACTGGACACAGAAGCCTTTGAGCAAAGGTGTGGGCACCGCCTTCGTGGGAGGCCTTGAGGATAGGATTCCTACCCGCTGTCCCACCCAGAGGCAGAGGGATGGACAAGTTAACCTCCGGATGGGCCCCGAGGAGGCGGGTCAGGAAATGAGTCGCACTCCCATCCACATGCTTTCTCTGTCCAGGAGAGGATAGCAGCGACCTCATCCGCCACTTCCTCCTCGAGTCTTCTGCCAAAGGGGTGCATCTCAAAGGAGCCGATGAAGAGCCCTACTTCGGTGAGCTGAGCATCTGTAGCCCCCAGGCCCCTGGGGTGTGGGCGGCTGGCCTGGGGAAGGCCTCCTTATGCTGGGCTCCTGTTTCGTTGCAGGGAGCCTCTCTGCCTTCGTGTGCCAGCATTCCATCATGGCCCTGGCCCTGCCCTGCAAGCTCGTCATCCCGAAGAAAGGTGGGCTGGGTCCCCAGACCTGTTTGTTCTCAATAGAAAGGTTCCCGTGGGTCACTTCTCACCTTATTTAGGGATCACTTTAGTGGCATAGTTAAAAGTGCACACTCTGGGGGAATTCCCTGGCGGTCCAGTGGTTAGGACTCGGCACCTTCACTGCCGAGGGCTTGGGTTCAATCCCTGGTCGGGGAACGAAGACCCTGCAAGCTGGCCCACGCAACCAAAAAAAGAGAAAAGAAACAAAGTGCGTGCTCTGGAGTCTGTCCACGTCCCACTTCCTGGCTGTGAGAATTTGAGAAGGTCAACCTCTCTGAGCCTCCATTTCCTCATCTATGAAAGGAGCACAGTCACCATCACACCTCCTTCCAGGATTGGTGTGGGGGTGCAGCGAGAGAGCTCAGGCAAGGCTCCTGGCACAGTGCCTGGCGCAGAGCAGATCTTAAGAAATAGTAGCTCCTTCCTCAAGAGGATGAAAGGAGCATAAATCTGCCCGTTCAGTGAGGTTTGGTTTTTCCTTCTGGGTCCAGCGCTTACTGGGCACCCTCTCCTTCATTCACAGCTCACTCCAACCCTGTGAAGTAGGCAGTGCTGTTATCCCCATTTCACTGCTAAGAAAAGGAAGGTTCGAATTTGAACCGAAGTCTCTCTTGCTGTCTTGTTCCAAAGTGTTCAGGGAACTAACAGAGAGCAAAGGACACGGCTGTATCATGAAAATCAAGGAGGAGAATTATGAGAACAAATAAGTGATCAATGGGTGAAATTTGGGAAAGAAAGAAATAGAGAGAGAGAGAGAGAGGGAGGGAGGGAGGGACGGAGGGAGGGAAGGAGGGAAGGGAGGAAAGGAAGGTTCAAGGCATTAAGTAACTTGCCCAAAGGCACAGAGTCAGACCTCCACCCAGATCAGGAAGCCCCATCCGAAGCTTACAGCCCAACGCACCCCCAGACGTGCCCACACCTCAGGGTGTGCAGGAGAGCCACTAGGGGGGTTCTGGGAGAGGAGTCAGGGCCAGGGGAGCCCCTGGTGTGGTGATGGCGAGAGCCCCCCTGCTTTCTGCATTTGGCCTGGGTTTCCAGTGGGGTCCCAAAGAATGAGGAAGTCGGGGGCCTCTGAGGTCAGGTCGCTGCCGCAGTCCAGGGGCTGGAGGAGGGAGGGATCAAAAGGCTCGCCAGTGAGGCTTTTGGGGAGCCCGAGGCGGCTCTTTGCCTCATTACAGGAATCACACCTGGTTTCTCGGCCAAGTCACTTCCCGAAGGTGTGGGCAGAGGTGGAAGAGGTTCAAAGGGCTGCAGGAGGCCTGTTCCTAGGAGGGGGGGTCCACTGACTGCACCCCCGCCCCCTGGGGGCCTGTTCCATTGCTTTGGCTCAGAATTGGGAGGTGGAGACGGGGCCTCAGACCTCTCTGCAGACGGCCGGGCCTCCTGCCTGAAGAAATCTGCGGGTGAGTGGTATGGGGCAGGGGGAGGCTCCAGGCTTGGCTCTGCCCACCCCCCGCAGGGCACCTCCCAGCCCTGTGCACACTCGCACACGCAGGTCCACACGTGTTTCCCATTGCAGCTTTATTTCTTGTCTTTAACAAGGTGCCACATTCCTCCCCCTCCCTGTGAGCCAGGAGATGAGAGGCTGCAGGCAGTGGGCCAGGAGGAAGAGGGGCAGGAGAGGAGGGGCACAGTGAGGCTTACACCTCCTCCTGCACACACGGGTTGAGGGGGGCACACAGATGTGCTGGGGTCTCGCTGGGTCTGAAGGACCTGCCCTGGGGGTGGGATCCTCTGTGGAGTGTCAGGTCCGGGTCCTGGGGTCTTCTACAGGGGAAGGGTCGTTCCTCCTCGCGCCCAAGGGCCAGGCACGGGTCAGCACTTGTCTGAGTGACAGCTTCTACTCTGTGCCCTGAGCACGATGGCCCCCTCCCCATTCCTGTCTCCTCTTCCTTCTCTCAGCAAGGAACCAGGGCCCCAGGGGGAGGGTGGGGAGGGATGGAGGCAGCATCAGCCATGGGACGGAGGAAGGCTTGCCTGGACGCCCCTACGTACAGGGCAACATCCCCTCCCTTGCCCCCTGCTGGAGGGCCAGGGGCCAGAGCAATGCAAGCAACAGATGACCCCAAAGTCCCCTGGGGTTGGTCCCAAATTTCAGTGGCCCATACACTCCCTGCCCACCTGTCCGGTGGCTCAAAGAGGAGCCCTGCTAGATTTCCAAAAAAGGAAGGTACTCCTATCCCCTGGCTCTGGGCAGAGGGCCAACCAGGGCCTGGGTGACCTCCACCCCCCAGTGGATTCTAGCAGGGCTCCAATGCAGTATCTGCACCCCTCCCCCAGGTTGCCATGCCCTGTACCTGAGCTCCGTGAGCGTGGAGACCCTGAGTGGAGCCCTGGCTGTGCAAAAGGCCATCTCAACCACATTGGAGAGGGATGTCCTCCCCACACCCACCGTGGTCCACTTCAAAGCCACCGAGCAGGGCATCACCCTGACTGACATCCAGAGGAAGTAAGGGGCTTCCCTTGCCCTGGGGCTGAGGGCTGGGCAGGGTAAGCTGGAGGGAATGGCTGAGACTGCTGTGGAGGAGTAATGGAGATGGAGTTCAGGCTCCTGGACCCAGCAGGGTCAGTGACGTGCTGAGTGACTCCAGGCAAGTTCTCTGCCTTCTCTGAGCCTGAGTCCAATGACCTCCTGCCAAAGTCCCGCTTCGTCATGACCGATGGATTTGGAATTAACCAAGTCATTGGGCACTGATTCAATCTGTAGCCACTGATGGAACTTCTCCTGTAGGCCAGACTCTGGCTGACCCATGAGATCACTCCTTCCCAGGCTCAGGGATTCAGTCTAGCATGATCCTGGTCCTGGGCTGGAGGCATAAGAGATGACCAGATGCTGGGAATTCCCTGGTGGTCCAGTGGTTGGGACTCCGCACTTACACTGCCGAGGGCCCCGGTTCCATCCCTGGTGGGGGAACTAAGATCCCACAAGCTATGCAGCACAGCCAAAAAAAAAAAAAAGAGAGATGACCAGATGTAATTCCTATCTTCTTTAAATGACATGACAGGCAGTGGGGGTGGAGCAGGTGGTAGAAAACCCCAACATATAGGACAGAAGGGAGACGCACTTCATGAAAGGAGAGAAGTGCAAACGCATGCCCAGCCATGGGAAAGGTCACGGCAGCCTGTCAGGGGTCGTCAAACTGAGAGCTTCTTGGAAGACAGGGAGCTGGAGACGGTGGAGGTGAGGCAGGACACTGGGATGGGCTCTCACCAGCTCCCCTTCCCTCCCGGTCTCTTCCCAGGGTGTTTTTCCGGCGCCATTACCCCTTCGCCACCCTCCGCTTCTGTGGCATGGACCCCAAGCAACGGAAGTAAGTTCAAATCTAGCCACACTAAGAAGACCCTGGGATTCGGATCCCAGACAGAGCCTGTGAACCTCAAGGGGTCAGGAGCAACAGAATGAGGGGGAGGGGGACATGGTGGGAGCGGGGACAAAACTGGCCATTATCTCCCGAAGCTCAGCCAGACTCCTGTGAAATGGAGCAAAGAATCGGTACTCAGAACTGTCGTGTTCCTTTCCCACAGGTGGCAGAAATACTGCAAGCCCTCCCGGTAAGGCCTTCCTGTCCACTCAGTCGCCATGAGAGGTCTCCCTCGGGGAGGCCTGGACCCAACATGGGGAGGGAGTGAGGGAAAGAAGGAGGCCCCGCCCTGATCTTAAAAGCCCATGGGTTTGATGGCGGATGGCACAGGCCCCGGCCCTCAGGGAGCCACCAGTTTGATGTCTTATGTGGGAGGCGCAGGCTTTAGTCTGTAAGGATGCCTCAGGCTGATGGCCAAGACACACCTTCGCCCTCAGGAAGCTTCGACTCTGATGGGGAATACACAGGTCGTGTCCTCAGGCGCCCCCATTCCAAAGGAGGGAAACCCAGATCTTAAACTCAGGGATCTCTCGGTCTGACAGGGGAGGTTCCTGTCCTAATGAGGTGCTGGGCTGGGGAAGGGCGGGGAGGAGAGCTGCTCCCAGCCTGGTACCTCCCTGGGTCCCACCCCTCACTCAGGCTCTCCTCTCCCATCAGGATCTTTGGGTTTGTGGCCAAGAGCCAGACCGAGTCACAGGAGAATGTGTGCCACCTCTTTGCGGAGTATGACACTGTCCAGCCAGCATCGCAGGTCATCAGCCTGGTGGGTGCTCTGCTGCAGGACCCAGAAAGGATGTAGGGGAGGGAGCTTCCTGTGTGTCTTCCTAGGCACCCCAGTGGGCTTGCTCAGGATGCCCCCTCCAGCCTGAGCAAGAGGCCTCTTACCACCCCGATGGACCAATCCCCTGGACTGGAGGAGAACGGTTGAAACCCTTGAACTCAGTATGACCTTCAGCGGTGACCTTCATCCAGACCCCCCCCAACCCGGGCCTCAGTTTCTTTAACCTTAAAGGAGGCCCACAGCAGGATCAGCTGTTCTTCTCAGACGTCTGTGGGCATCTTAACAAGCTCCCTGTGATTCTGAAGCACACCCACATCTGAGGACCCCCACACGAAAATAACCTCTGAAGACCCCTGACTCCATCCTCCTGGACACTCCGGACACAGTAGCCTGAGCTAGAGACCCGTGACCCCTGCTTCAGGCCAAATGCAGGTACGGGGTCGGGACTCCTGGGCCCTGGTCCAAGGCTGGCCTGAGAGCAGATGGGTTGCCAGCACTGAGGACCAAAGGAGGGATGGACTGACTCTCTTTCCCTCCATATCTGTTCCTTTCCCCATTTCCCTGACAGCATATTGAGCTGCTATTCCCAGGGCAAAGCTAGATCCGCCTGCCCTGGATTCTTCAGCCAACATGGCCCTTGTTGCTAGGCAGGTTAACAAGTGTAAACTTGCCCCCGTGGTCAGAGATGACCCCGCTGTCCTCACGATCTTGATGTCTAATCCCTTCCATTGTCCTCACGATCTTGATGTCTAATGCCTTCCATTGCAAATGAGCATCAGCTCCATCTTTTCTTTCAGTTTCTCATAAGCGACTGTCCCACAACTGCCCTGGTGTTACTTGTGTCACTCACACCTGGGGGTGGCGGCAGCAAGACCTCTGCTCACTCAAGCAGACACAGGAGCTGGCTCTCTCTGGTTCTGCCTCAGCCCCAGTCTTGCTGAGTCCTCTGTGCTCCAACAACACACACACACACACACACACACACACACACACACACACACACACA
>NW_020838033.1:4681228-4822333 GCF_003676395.1 Aethalodelphis obliquidens | reverse complement strand
CACACACACACACACACACACACACACACACACACACACACACACACGCAGCCCTCTACAGTACTGTGGCGGCAACTGACCTTGTAACCACATGGGGGCAGCAGAGAGTCAAGAATGCAAACAGGCAGCCACCCCAAGAGGCTTGGAGAAGCTGGGTGGTCTTTCCCGCCCCACCCACACCCCCCTCAACCCTAACCCTAACCCATTAAGACCCCCAAGAATCTGGAATTGTTTGTCTAGCAGACCTGGGGTCCTAAAGAAACCAAACTATGAGAGTAGAAGATAAGACTCAGAAAAGAAGCCCGTTTTTGCTCCATGAGGGACCAGTGCCTGCCCCCGCCCAGCTGGGGGCCCTGCCAGAGAATCATTATCTTTGGCCAAAGTTGGGCCTGAAGGGTTATTATTTCAACCCAGAAAACCAAACCGGACTGAAGCGGCCCTGGGCTGGCGGGACTGGCTGAGACCAGCACCCCCGGCCTGTGGTCAGGCACTGCCCCACCCTGGAGACTACGGAATCCAGACAAGGTTCTCAAGGTCACAGTGCCCACGTTCTCAAGGTCATAGCCTGGGAGCTGGCAGAGAGCACCCCCCCCCCATATATCTATGGGGGCCTTGTAGCTCCCATCATGGAAAATAAAGTGTCTGTCTTTGCACAAGAGTTGGTCCTATGGTATTCAGGGCTATCCCCTCAGAGATGGAAAACTGAACAGAAAAGGGGACCTGGCTGGGCAGGTGGCAGCTGTGTCTGAGAGAAGACCACGTGTGCCACACCCCTCCCGCACCCCTGGCACGGCAGGACGGTCTCCACTGACTTCCACTTCATAGCCGTTGCTTAAATCATTCTGGGTACCCCACGTGTCTGACACACCCATTTTCCTTCTTCACGACCCCTTTCCTGCCACTGTGCCAGGAAGACAGGAGGCCCGGGCTCTCCCGTGCGTGCCAGGGCTGAGGTGACACGTGTGACAGCCCTCCCAGCTTCCAGAGTCTCACTCGGGCTCCCTGAGGGAGAGGAGAGGCTGGTGAAACATAGGCGGCTCAAGAAAAGTCCAGAAGAATCCTTGAACCCAGATGAACCCCGTGCTACCAGCCCAGTCCTGGAGACCTGGGCAATGGCCCCATCATTCATCCTGGTTCTGCCTCCAGTCTTGGGGTAATGCCCCCCCAGACCTCTCCAGACCCGTTGCAGTTAGGGATTCAAGGTGGACAGGCCATGGAAAGCCTCGCCGAGTGGTTCAGAAGGGGCTGCACCGATGTCCCTTTCCTACAGAGCCTTGGGAAGGGGAGAGGTGCTGCTTCTGTGCAGACTGAGCTGTGTGACCCAGTGGCACTGAGCTGTGTGACCCAGTGGCAAGGGCTGCTCTGGAGGAAGTGAAGAGACCTTCCCAAGAGACCTTGAACCACCACTGAGAAGCCCCTGCCGCCCCTCCCACTGCCCAACTGCAGTTCCAGAGGGGGCCCCTCTCAGCGCCCCGCCCAGCCCCCTCCCTGGCCCTGGACAGAGTCCACGGGAGGTAATGACCTCTACTGCATTTACATAGCTCATCTTTCCTCTAGGAAGATTTCATAGAGAACTTGACCTTTGCTGATGGGCAGAGCCGCCAGCCCAGCAAGGGCAGAAGGGACGGACCTCCACCAAGGCAGGAGCTGGGAAGGGAGGGGTCTTTGCACCCATGCAGGGACACCCAGGAGTTTCCTCTCCAGGCTTTGCAGTCCTGGGTCTTAAGCCTCTCTCCCCCATACCCACAATGTCAGGTCTCCCAACTTTCCACCCTGCCGCATCCCTTTCTCATCCTTCTCTCTACACATAAGTACACCATCCCTCCCTCCTCCCCCCCTCCCAGGGTCTCTCTCCTTCCTCACCCTTCTTCTCATCATACCTTCTCCACCCACCCACCCCCAAACCCATCCTCTCCCCCTTTACAGAAAAACCTTCCTACTCTTGTCCCATTTAATCCCCTCGCCCCTCTGACCCTGGTGGCTGGACCCACAGCAAAGCCCAGCTGCTGCTGGAGTTGATGGGAATGGAGGACAGCAGCCCGCTGCGCCACCAACCATTTCTCAAAACCCAGATTCCCATGTCCTCTAACCCCTGCCTCCTCCCTGGCTACAGAGTGGACTCCCCAGAGAGCTGAGGCACCCTCACCCCTACCCCATCTGACCAGCCAGCCCCCATACTCACCTCCCGCAGGTGGCTCACCTCTGCTTTCATCCTCAGCCCCTAACACCCTACCCCCACCCCTTACCCCTGGTCCTAACTCTCATGCTATCCAATAGGCTGAGAACTTGGAACAAGAGGGCAGGGCTGGGGGGCTAAAGGCCCCCAACCCAGAAGGCAGTACCTTGATTCATGCAGCAGTGCTTTCTGGCCGCATGCTCTATTCATGGGATCCAGGAAAATGGATGAATGTAACAGCGTTATAATGGAGGTTTGTAAGTGTCATACAGAGCTGGCAGGAAGGGTACAGAGAAGATGGGGAGAAGGAGGGCAACGTTACCAAGGCAGTAACATTTGAGTCGGGTCTTCAAGGATAAATAGGAGTCTAACAGTAAAGACGGGGGGGGGGAACCCAACTTTTGCTAGGGGGCTCCTATATCCTAAGTGCAATGTGAAGCGCATTATATATGTTTAATCCCATTTTACAGATTAGAAAACTGAGGCTCAGAAGGTTAACTTTCCCACATTCACCCAGCTAGTAAATGGCAGAGAAAAAGAATTCCAAACTTGTGCCTATTCCACTGGCTCAGCACTCAGACAAGCAGATGGATGAATTTGTGCCTGAAGCCCATAGGTATGAAAAGATTCCCTGTTCAGTGTGGCTGAAGCATACGGTGCCCAAGGGAGTAGGTAAGAGAGGAAGCAAAGGAAAGAGGGAGGAGCTGGATCATTAAGAGCCTTGGGTGCTAAGCTGAGAATGTCCAAGGGATGAATACTTGGTGAATGAATGAATGAATGAGGTTGGACTCAGGACCACTGTGTACAGTTGTGCAAGTTGTATGATGCACAATTGTACACGGCAACATGCTTGGACTTTATCCGGTAGGTAATGGGGAGACAACAGAGGCTTTTCAGACAGGGAGAGATGTGGGGACAGGAGAAAGGATCTGAGGCCTGGGCTGGGAAGGAGTGTGATGGGAAGAGGAAGCTGTGAAGACTTGGAGTTCAGGCCAGGAAAGAGATAGGGGCTCTCATCCTGAGGCAGGCTGGGACAGAAGCCTACCTGATCTGGGCCTGGGGCCTGGGTTCTCTCCGAGCTTGAAAGGACTACGTGGGAAAGAACAGGACTAGGGCTCCCCCTTCCCCCTGTATTAGTCTGCTCAGACTCTGCCATAACAAAATATCACAGACTGGGTGGTTTAAACAACAGACACTTATTCTCTCACAGTTCTGGAGCCTGGAGGTGTAAGATCGGGGCGCCAGCATGGTTGGGTTCTGGTGAGGATTCTCTTCTTGGCTTGCAGATGGCCACCTTCTAGCTGTGTGCACATATGGCCTTTCCTCAGGGCATTTTCCTCTTCTTCCAAGGCTACCAATCCTATCAAATTAGGACCCCACCCTTATGGCCTCAGTTAACCTCCTAAGTTATCTCCTAAGAGTCCTATCTCCAAATACAGTCACATTAGGGTCAACCTGTGAATTTATGGGGACACAGTTCAATCCATAGCGCCCCTCCATACAGAGCCCTGCCCCAGCCATGTTCCCCACCCCCATAATCCCCCCAGTCCCGGCCAGGCTGGGGCTCTCAGCCCCAGCAAAGCAGACCCTCTTCTTCTTGAGTCTGTGCCCTTGGAGCCAGCCAGGGACTCGTTTTGTAACTCTCTGCTTCCTGGAAGGTGTCTCAGCCTTCACTCCTTCCCAGTCAAATCTTACCGGGGGGCTTCCCTGGTGGCGCAGTGGTTGAGAGTCCGCCTGCCCATGCAGGGGACACGGGTTCGTGCCCCGGTCCGGGAAGATCCCACATGCCGCGGAGCGGCTGGTCCCGTGAGCCATGGCCGCTGGGCCTGCGCGTCCGGAGCCTGTGCTCCGCAACGGGAGAGGCCGCGGCAGTGAAAGGCCCGCGCGTACGTCAAAAAAAAAAAAAAATTCTTGCTGAGGAGCAAGTGGAGCTTGGCTTGGAGCAGGCCTAGGGGGCAGGAAGACAAGCCAGGAAGAGGGAACCAGAAAGAGAATAAGGAGGGGGAGGAAAGGGACAATGAGTCTCGCTCACTCATTCACCTGCGTCACCAAATACCACGCTGAGCGCCCAAGTGAGCGATGCAGAATTAGGTGACTCCCGGTTGGCTAGGAGGTCGGGAGAGGCCTGCACATGACCCAGGAGAGAGCTTCTCTCCTGCACAGCATTAGGGTTGGACACCCCGTGAATACCGAGATGGGATGTATCCTTTCCTTAGTTCACCCCACTCCCCTGCGCACGCACACACGCAACTTCTCTCTTCTGCATCAAGAATTAGAAGCCTGGTGGTCAGACAGATCTGGGTGGCAGGTCCCCTCTGCCATTGATTAGTTGCATGATTTAGGGCAAGCCACTTCCCTGGGCATTAAGCCTCTGTTTCCTCGATTGTAATATCCGCCTCAAAAAATTAGAGACACACTGGGCATGAACACACTTTGTAGCCTGTGGAGTACCAGTGTTCATTCTGAGAAGGCTAGCACTCCTGTCGACCTCTCATTGGGCACCTAATATAATGCCACGTACCAGGCTGCTGGAACAGGAGCTCGACGAAGAAGAAGACTCGCATGTTCACTGCTGGATCCCCAGCACCTAAAACAGTGCCTGGCGCACACTAGGCCTATAGTATTTGTTAGAAGCTTTGCCGTGTATTATCTCATTTAATCTTGATAGCAACACTATGTAGGTATCATTATTTACCCTCATTTGATGGATACGGAACTGTGGATTGGGAGATTAAGTCCATTTCCCAGGGTCCAACCATAATAATGGTAAAGTGTGATTTGAACCCAAGCGATTTGGACCCAAACCCATAGTGATTCTGATAATGATGACATTTGGAACTTATTGAACCAGAGGTCATCAAGTCCAATCCCCTACCTCCATCTACACCAGGATAGAGTTGTCTGCCCCTCCTTCTGGTGTCTCTGACAAGCCCCTCTTCTCCCACCAGCGATTAGGTCCCCATCCCACTCCAGCCGCTACACCAGGCTGCTCAGACTGTTACAAAAGTCCCCTGTCCCTCTGTCTGCCTGAAAGGTGGCATATTTCCCTGTAATCTTCCACCCAGAATCTTCCATCAGGACCTCCTTCCTTCCTCCCAAATATTATAGCCCTTCCTAGCTTCCCCTTTCTGGAGCCGGAAGAGTCTCCCCTGCCCCCACTGGGAGACGGTGCCAAAAGACCACTGCCCTGAGTTCTCATCTGTATGCCACCAGCTCATTTATGCCTTCAGGCAAGCAAATCACAGACCCCATTTGGCCTTTGTTTTCCATCTGTGTAATGGGTGAACTGGAGAAGAACTTGAAAGCTGCTCCCAGCCCCGGTCTTCTCAGGAAGGACGTTTCTCAGCCATTAGGCTGGAGCCACCCCTCTCCCTAACAACCCCTCCTCCACCCGCGCGCCGCCCTACACCCCCCTCTCCAGCCCAGGAGATGCCGCCCAGCTCTATCCCGAGGCTTCCTGTGTGGTCTTCCCCACCGCCCACCTCCCACCCTAGAACTTTGGGATCTGTCTCCTGGCAACCTCTGCTCTCCCCCACTCTGGGCCTGCCCTCTACTTTAGATTGTGCTGACCCTCTCCTCCCCTGCCAGGGCCCAGAGTCCCCTACAAGGCCACCATCTGCAGAGGACCCAACTGGAGGCTGGCCCTTCCCTAGCCTGCAAGGCCGGCTCCCCTCATTCCAGCCCCAAGAAATTCCCCAAGCAGGGGTTTACAAGGTCTCTTTGCATTTTAAAGGCAACCTCCTGTGGTCCACCCCACCCCCCAAAAAGAAAACTTTTCAAAACTTTTCAGGTCCGTTTACATTTTAATATAAACCCCTCTGGGCCTGTTGCCTGGGATTTAGGACTCAGCAGCCCCTAAATCCAAAATCTCTTTGGGGGAAGGTTTTTATTTTTACCGCTGCCCCTCCCTTGCACGGGGCTGGGCCCACCCAGGGCTTTTGGAAGTCGGGGTGGTCACAGACCCTGGGAGCATGGTCCCTCACAAGGCCTGCGATCAGGCCAGGGTCACTGGGCAGTCACATGTCGCTTTGAATGAGAAGCCTTGACCTGAAGCTGAGAAATGAAGTTGGGAAACAGCTCAGCCGAAGGCAACTGGACTTTTGTTTCTTATGATGTTTTTTTTCTTATGTTTTCTGGGGGAAAAAAGCCCTCTATTGTCTGACTAACCTTCCATGATGCTGGAAAATTGAATTTGTTTCCTGAACAGTCTGGTCCAATTTCCCCTGGGTGGGGACGAGCCTGGCCTCCCCTTCCTGCTGCTTCAATTTGGAAACTTCTGGCTCTACTCAGAGACCAGGACCCAGAAGGGAGGCAGGGACCCTGATCCCTGGACCTGCCAGGCCGTAGCACCCAGGATCCTCCCCGCGGTCCTCGCTCGGGAAGCTGTTTCTGGATCCTCAAGTTTCCTTGTCCTCTCTATCTTAGCAACCCGGGTTTGCTGGGCCGCCATCTTAGCCTGTCCCCCACCCACCGTAGCTCTGTGCCCCCCAGCTCCCTACCTCTGTCTCTAGGCTCTCGGGGCAAGCCAATAGAGGTACAGCTGTAAAGCATTTGTGCTGGCCGCCAGGCTGGCGGGAGGGCCATCTGCAGCCGGGTAGCTGCCAGGCGTGCGATGACGGGAACCCTGGGCCCCGGCCCAGCCCCAGCCCTTCCACCCCAACCCCCAGGGCAGGAACTTGGCAGTCTACCAAGGCCAAGGAGTCCAAGGGTGAGAGGAATGGCCTCGGGGCACTCCTGGAGTCGGGGGACAGGCATAGCTAGCCCCTATTTGGCAACCTGCAGCTGAGCTGAGCTTCAGAAACGGGGCTCAGGCTCCCAGAGGAGGCGTCATAAATTCTAAGACTGCCCCCCTAAGCCTCAGTGAGAGACTTGTCCCCAGCTGGCCACCGTCCCACCATAATCCTCTGTGGGTAACAGAAAAGTTCCCAGGCCGCTAGCCTGGAGAGGAGAGAGAAGGAAAGTACTCTCTCTCCCAGCCCTGATGAAAAGGACCCTCCTCACCTCCACTTCCCCTTAGCCCACGCCCCCTCTCCCCTCCCAGGGAAGGGCATTGAGTCAGTGGACTGCAGAGACAGGCCTCCAGCCACAGCGGACCCATCTGGTTCCAATCAGGGGAGCTGGTTCCCAGATTGTGGAGGGCACACGGGGGAGGGAGACCACAACCTCACAACCTCACTACCTCACTGTGCACCCCTCCCCACAGCGTGGCCCCCTTTCACCTCCCAGAGGGGCCTCACACACAGCCACTGGAAGACTAGGTGAGGCAGGGAAACTTTAGGGGGCCTGGGCCTGCCTTTTCCTACCAGTGGTCTAACCATACACCCCAGACCTCTGCCCTTAGTTAGACAACTAGACCACAGAGGAGAGAAGGGAAACTGCAGGAAAGAAGGAGCCTGGAGGGAGGAGAAAGGGCTGCAAACACAGAGCAAGGGAGCCCCAGAAACCACCAGGTCCCAGCTGGATTTTATTACAGATGGGGACCACAGGTCCTGAGAAGGAAGTCCAGTAGAACCACTTACTGGACTTGGCCCCAAGCCCTATTCAGGCATTCTGCCCACTGGCCCTCACAGGAACTCTATAGATAGGAATCACCATCCCCATTTGACAGATAGGAAAACTGAGGCTCGCAGGATTGAAAGGTCATACCTGCCCAACCTCACCCAAGTAGTTAAGTGACCAGGTCTGTCTGAGCCAAAGTCTGGGCACTAGGCTGCCCTCCACAAAGTCAAGGTTGCCTCAGCAGCCCAAGCCCCAGGAACCCATTTTGCTTTCCCTGCTGCCTCCAGACTTGGATGAGGGCCTGCTCTGGTTTCCCTCACCCACCCAGCCCCAACCTCTGTCTCCAGGCTCAGGGTGAAAGGATAAAACAGCCTCCCCGGTCACGCCTTGGCGCCAGGGTCCTCTCCTGGCTCTGGATGACACTGGCCCCTGGGCCTCAACTTACCCATGGATAAAATAGACCGAGTTGTCTGAAACTGGGTTGAACAATGATTCTGTGATTCTCCAACCCTCCATTCCTGTCATCCTGAACAAACCTAGAGGCTTCCCCTTGGCTTGGGTGGTCTTTAGAAGGTTCTGACCCCAATTTCAGAATTTAGAGCCAGCAAGGGGGCCAAGACAAAGAGGGGACCCAGCCAGCTATGGAAGCCGCTAATCTCCATCTCTCCCTGAGGGGACTTCACTGCTGCCTCCACTGAAAGCAATTTGTCATGCCCTGAATTAAGTGATTCCAACAAGGGTTTAATTTCAGTTTAATGGCTCTGTTTTTATGTGTAATTAAATACCACTGCATGGCAAAAATATGTTGTTTGCACTTTAGAGACTGTGTAAGGGTCCAGGAAGCCAATCCCACCGGGTTTCCACTCCCAGGCTCCACCAGCCCCGCCCCTTGCCTGGCTGGAGTTGTCCAGGTCACGGAGAAGGGGGTTGGGGACCTGGGGAAGGGAGGGGGACAGTGAGGGGAGAGGTCGTCCTGGTGGCGCCTGCTCACTCATTAGGGTATGTTTCTAATTATCTACAGCACCCCCACTTCTACTCCCTGAACCCAAGCCTCCCCAACCTCTGGGGCCTCAGACATAGAGGGGACAGGTTACTCTCCAGTTAGGATCTAATTACGCACCACGCTGGCTGGCACGGTGTCTGCTCCCCCGCGCATGCGCATGTGCCTGCCCCGAGGTCCGTTCCATTGCCCCTCCTCCACTCACTGCTCCCGTTAACTCCCTCCTCCCCCTTGAATATGCTTCCTCCTCGTTGACCCTCTCCCCAGACTCACAAAGCGCCCCCTTCCTCCCCTCTTCCCTAGGACAACCCAGCATCCCAGCTGCCATTGCCTCCCAGCTCCCTCCAACCACATCATCTTGACTTTCTCTTTCGAGGTCAGAGGTGACATTGCCATAGGGGTCTGGAATGCAGGGGGAGTTTCTCTGACTGGGAATATTTCAGGGTCATTTACCACACAGCCAGATCCCCCCAGAAAGGGGGACCCCTGAGCAGGAGCCCCAAGTCCTGCATGCCTCATAACATTCCTGGAGTAACTTAGTGGTGGAATCTGGCCCAGAGGGCAGAGGGGTTAGAACAAGCAGCCTTTTCCTGGAAGGGGTTGAAGGAATGGCTGTGTCTGGAACCTCAGGTCCCTGATAGGAGAAGGGGCCAGGAGGCTTGGCCAGCTCTCCAGAGACTCCCCCACCTGAATCCAGTACTGGAATCAATCCAAGTCTCCATTTTTTTCTCTCTACTCCCACCTGGCCGCCTTGACAATGGAAAACCCAGCCTCCACCCCTCAGCCAGACATCAGGTCTTGATCTCCACTGGGGAGCCGGGAGATGCAAACCGAATGAATGCCTGATGCCAGTCAGCACCAATGGGCTAGGGGGTCCCCCATCCCCCTGCTCCAAACCACAGTGGGAGGAATGACATTTCTTAGGGAGGCAGGACAGACCACTCAGGACTTTGGTTTAAAGTTATTCTAGGGGACCTCCCTGGTGGTCCAGTGATTAAGACTTCGCCTTTCAATGCAGGGGGTTCGGGTTTAATCCCTGCTTGGGGAGCTAGAATCCCACATGCCTCAGGGCCAAAAAACCAAAGCATAAAACAGAAGCAATATTGTAACAAACTCAATAAAGACTTTAAAAAATGGTCCACATCATAAAAAACTTTAAAAATCTAATAAATTAAAAATTAAAGTTATTCTAGGTATGGTGGCCCCACCAGGACACAAGAGTTTGGTCCTTGCCTCCTCCTCCCTTCCACCTCTGCCAAGATGCTGATGCCCCTGTGGCAACTAGAGTGACCGTTCAAGGGTATTTGGAGCCCACGGGAGGGCTTAGGTACAAACTAGACCAGCAATTCCTCTCTGGAGCCCAGTTCTCCCCACTGTGACACTACCCAGGGCAGTTCACTTCCTCTGGCCTGGCAGTGGTAGAGGGTGTCCACATTGACACGGAGTTGCTTTTATTTTGGCCCTGTCACACGGCCAAAATAAAAATGTGGCATCTTAGTTCCCCGACCAGGGATCGAACCCGCAACCCCTGCCACGGAAGCACAGAGCCTTAACCACTGGACCGCCAGGGAAGTCCCCAGAGTTGCTTTTATTTCCTTCTTTTTTGACAACGAGGACCTGGCTCCCAGATGGTGCAGGCAAGCACCAGGGGTGGGGGGCGTTCTGTGGGATATAGGATTCCCACTCCCAAAGTGCACATCCTCTGTTCTCCTGTGCTAGACAGCTCCCTACAAGCCCTGCACTGAGGACACCTAATGAGTGGAGGAGGGAAGTACATACATACACTGTGAATTTCACTCCCTCTCTCTTCACATCACACCCATTCATACTCAGATTCATACAGCCCACCCAGACACACCACACAAATGTGTGTCACATCTACACACACCCAGCCGAGGTACACACGCCCTGTAAAAGCCCACACTCTCACTCACATTTCAGGTGTCACTTCACTATATGCACACACATGCGTGCACACACACATTATAAATACACACCTATCACAAAGGCACATCCCAGGCCACACGTGCAGCTACTTCGCAAGCAGACCCAGGTTTTTTTTGGAGGCACATGAAAAGAAAAGGACCTCTTACCACCCATTCCAAGGATACAAGAATAAAGCATTAGGAAGGGAGGCTGGAGACAAAGGGGAATTGAAAGAGATGCCTTGGGGAAAGAGATACTCTCCCTACATTTGGCTTAGGGACCTAAAACTTCATCTTCAGCCTACACTCAGCCTCCTCTCCCAGCATGCCTTGGCCTCGGCCCCAGAAGGAGGGGGCTCTGTGAAGAGCAGGCCCCCCAGCTGAAGGAGCGTCACTTTGTTCTTTATCTCCTGCTGCTGGCAGCAGCCTGTGGTGCCTCAGGAAGACTAGATGGCTGTGGGATGCCGCCACAGAGGCAGAGTTAGAGAGATGAGGATTGCGGCCCCAGGCTCAAGATTCAGACGGCACAGGTGCCAGTGCATCAGGGGCCAGTGCAATCGAGAAGCCTGGGAGTGCAAGAGATCAAACACACACACACACACACACACACACACACACACGCACACACAGCACAAAGGTGGGAGGTAAGGAGCATTGGGAGACGACCAGGAATCCAGTGGTACCACGTGGGCACACATTCTGGGGCTGGCACTGAGAGCCCATAGCCTGGCGAGTCCAGGACAGCAAGATCAAAGATACCCCCACTCCCAACCCCTCAGAATGAAATCTCAGCCCCAACCCCCAGTCAGGAATCTAGGCAGTCAGAGCTGTGGAATGTGTTGGAGAGCTTACCCCCTTTCCCTAGCTTCAGGGCAGTACCTCCCCTCACTAAATCGATAAATCAAATCCAGATGCGAACCCAGTCTGCCTGATGCCCTAGGAAATGCCCCCGCTTCACACACCAGCTGATCCCAGAAATGGCTCTGGCCCAGCAGGGCTGGCCAGCCTGCTCCCTCCCTTCAGAAGCCATTACTGGCCCACCAGGAGTCTGAACACAGACAGCACAGCCTCTGGGGACGGAGAGGCTCCCCAGGAAGAAGCTGCAAGGAAGAGGAGGGTGAATTGGCTGACCCTTTGCAGTCCTTTTACCATGTAAGACAGTTCTCCCCACCCCTGGTGCATCCCTGTCTCTTAATTGTAAATAAATCAACCGAACAAAAATGACACAGTTTTTTTTGGTTTTGTTCTGTTTTATAAAAAAAAAAAAAAAAAAAAAAAAAAAAAAAAAAGACAAGACATCATGGCCAACTGGTAGGTTCCTAAGTCTCTTTCCATCCAGTCAAGCCAGAAAATGCCCAGTGGGTAGGGAAATATCGGGGAGGAAGGTCCAGGGAAGGAAGTGTGGGGAGGGAGGCAGAGCCACAGACAGTGAGCCACTGAAGGATGGAGTCATCCTGGTGACTTCCTGGCTGTGACCACAAATGGGGGAGGAAGCAGGACCCCAGGTAAGGCCCTCACCTCCCAGCATGTGGTTTCCTTTCTCCATCAGGCACATGCAGTCCAGCTGTGCATTCTTTCCTCCTCCCCAGTCACTGCTCAGAGATGGGCCCCACCTCCCCAGCCCTCTGTCCTGCAGGCCTTCCGCTGACCTCTTCCCTCCCCCAAAGCAGGGTCTCAGTTGCCAAGCAACAAAGCTAAGGTGGGCTTGTCCCTGCAGGTCCTTCCCCCTGGAGGGACCTGGGGGGGAGTAAAGGAGAGCCTGGCAGGCTTTAGCTTTGGAAACGGGTCTCAGTCGGTCTCCTAACCACTGAGTCATCTGCTACCCCACACTTTCCCTATGGCCTCCACCCTCTGACTAGTTTGACGGGAGGGACAACGGTCAAGGTACATGTCTATTTTCCTCCCCTCATTATGGGACTGGGACTTTTCTTCTCCTACAGACTTGTGCTCACCTTATAGGAGGTGGCCTCAACTGTCTAAATCAGAGGGAGTCACAATAAGAGCCCACAGGGCTGAACACTACAGCTGACATGTAGTATGTGGTCAAGAAGTGTTTATAGATGGTGGAAGGGCTGAATGAATCCAGGATCAATTTGGAAACATACCAGGGCTCTCTCAGGCTATCTAAGCCCAAAGGACACCCCTAGGCTTCGGCTCACCCCAAGGGCACACCCATGCTCATAAGCACACATGCACACACACAAACACACCCCAAGGGAAACTTCTGGGCCAGAAGCAGGGCCAGGACTCAGACCCAGGCTCCAGGTCAGCTCTGCAGCCTCCAGGGGAGGGGGCAGCAGGGGGCAGGGAGCCCCCTGCCTGCTGACAGGGCTCACTCGCGGAAGCTGTCAGCCAACTGATGGCAGTCCAGCTCCCCCTTCGGCTCCAGGCCCCCCGGAAGCTTCACTCCCGTCTTCCGGTCCACACACCAGCACTTGCCGCGCTGCCCATCCAGGGCCGGGTGGCACTGCCAAGACAAGGGTGTGAGAGGTCAGATCTCAGGCAGCTGGCCCCGATCCCAGCCCAGCCCCCAAGTCAGACAGTGGCTCCAAGATGGACTCCTGGGGGCACAGGCTTTCTTGAACATGGGTCCCCTGAGCTCACTGGAGTAAAGTTGGCCGAGAAGGAAAGGTCCAGACAGTTTTGGTGCAGAAGGTCCCGAAGCCAGGGTCCTGAGGCAGTTCTGTAGCCTCTACCTGGAGGGGAGACTAGATCCGTGGAGCTGAAAGGTGCAGCTGGATTTGAAAGGCTAGGGTTCAGGTTGGAGAAGTCTTTAATTTGGGTTCTGATTGTGTTTTAGTTTGGGCTCTGATTGTGTTGGGACTCTAAGAATAGGATTATGGTTAAGACTGTGATTATCCACATTGAAGTTAGCATAGGATCAGCATGACAGTTGCAGTTGAACTGGGAATTATGACTCAAACTTGAGTGGGGTGAGGCTTAGAGCCCAGGTCAGAAATGGAATTGGGATAGAGACAGAGGTCAAGGTCAGAACAATGAAAGCAGTTGGGCTAAAGGTTGGGTCGGGATTAGACGGGGGAGGAGGAAAAGTAGGGGGTAAAGGTGTATTTCAGAGTCAGGGTTAGAGTTGGAGTGAAGGTTGTCTCAAGGGTCAGAATTGGCCTGAAGATAAAGGGTCAAGTGTCAGAATTCTCAGTGGGATAAAAACCGGGGGGAAGGAAACACATAAACGTGTATAACACAAAGAGTGAACCCTAACGTAAACTATGGACTTTAGTTAATAACTAATGATCAATTTTAGTTCCTCAGTTGTAACAAATGTACCACACTCATGTTAATAGGAGAGGCTGGGGGTGGGAAAGTAGATGGGAACTCCGTACTTCCTGCTCGGTTTTTCTGTAAACTTAAAACTGCTCTAAAAAATAAAGTCTATTGATTTTTTTAACGTGGGGGGGCAGATTTTAAAAATTGGGACAAGGAGGAATTCCCTGGCGGTCCAGTGATTAGGACTCTGCTTTCACTGCCGGAGGGCCCAGGTTGGGGAACTGAGATCCCACAAGCCACACGGCGTGGTCAAAGAAAAGGAAAAAGAAAAATTGGGACAAGGATAAAATTGGTATTGGGATAAAGGCTGGAGGGAGGTTTGGTTTGGCGGGGAGACCTTTGTGGTCCTCCTCCTAGGTCCACCTCTTCATAACCTCCTCATGCCATCCTGGGGTGTGCGGACTCGGGGGCAGCCTTTCTCCTCCTAGCTAGGCCCCTTCTGGCTGAGTGGTGGTCCACCTTGTGGATTCGTCTGTAGAGCACGGAGTGGGAGGACGTGTGTGCCTACACCCACAAGGGCTGGAGGAGATCCAGGCCACACCCAGCACGAGGCACCCCACCCAGTGTCCTGCCCAGATATGCCACCCTTCCAAGTGAGCCCGACTGAGACAGGCCAGAGATGGGGCTGGAGCAGGCCAACCTCATTGACCATCCCAGCATCCTGGGGGCTTGTCAGAAGAGCCCACGTTCTAAGGGCGTAAGGAGGTACAGAGGTTTCTGCATTCCTGTCTTGTCTTCTGCCTTGTCCTTCCTCTGCTGCACCCAAAGTTCCCGTCTCCAGCCGTCAGGTCTGGCTTCACCTCCAGCCTGGCTGAACCCCAAGTGGTTTGGTGGCTCAGCCTGGGGGAAGGGGCAGGCTGAGTTTCCTCCTCAACTCTTCAAGACCTAGCCCCTCCATTCCCAGATGAAACCTCAGCCATGAGGAGTTCCCTGGCAGTCCGGTGGTTAGGACTTCACGCTTTCACTGCGAGGGCCTGGGCTCGATCCCTGGCCAGGGAACTAAGATCCCACAGGCCACACGTGGAAACCTCAGACATCCAGGGACAAAGGAGAACTCACAGGAATGGAGGAAGGAGAGTGAGAGAGGGTTGGAGGCAGAGGTTGGCAGGAATGCCAGGTCTGCATCACAGATGGTGACTACAGAGGTCATAGAAATAAGCCTGGACGGGGAGGCAGGGTAACTGGTCTACCTTTAACTCGCTCCGTGACTCTGGGCTGGCCTCTACCCCTCCCTGGGCCTCAGTCTCCTCATCTGCAAAATGAGCTGAGGTCCTGAGGTTGGGGGAGGGTTTGGGGAGGGTCCAAGGGGTTAGGTTTGGGTTGAGGAGCTCCCCCCTTCCTGAGACCTCCATCCTGGACATCCTGGAGCTGAGGCCGGGCCAAGTCAGCGGAGATGGAGACCCACCTGCTTGGGGTGGAAGTTGCCGTTGCGGTCGCAGTTGGGAATGGGGATGATGTAGAGGTCCTCGTGGGTGCGGCTCTGCGAGGCGGCCAGCCGCTCCAGGGCCCGGTGCAGCTCACTCTGGCAGGAGCCCTGGGGCTGGAGGAGGGGGAGGATGAAACTGCTCAGCAGAAGGGAGAGAGGCAGGAGGACCGGGGCTGGGGGTCAAATCAGGACTGCGGGCTCTGAAAGGAGGGTTAAGGCCTGGAAGCTGAGCAGGGCCCAACGAGGTAAAAGGAGGAGCTCGGGCTCAGGGGACACTGGCGGGCAGAACAGAGGGACATTGAAGAGAGGGCCTTGAGCCAAAAGGCTTCTAAAAAGGAGGGCTATGATGTGAAGGGACCTTGTGGGGAAAGGAAATCTATGGTGAAGGACAGGAAGGGGATGATTTCTAAACAGGAGTGACGGATGAAATCATATAATTAACAACTTGTAAGACCCAGGCACAGATCCATCAGAAACACCCACCAGAACGGACATTAGCCAGACCCTGGAGCAGGGTCCCAAGGCTCCCTGCTACGGCCAGCATGAACCCTTTAGCTCCTGAGAAGCTCTGGGGTGGGGACTCCCTGGGAAGGGCCAAGAAAAATCAGGAGGCTTGGGGCCACTGCTGTTCACCAACCAGTACGGAAGCGTCTCAGTGTTTAACGATAACTTCAGCTATCCCAGTGTCTAGAACTGGTGAGCAGGAAAGGAATTTCAAGAAGAGGAGTGAGGACTTCCTGGGTCCTGATGATGTATACTAGGTACATCTTGCACACAGCAGACACCTAAAGGATGTTTGCTGAATGGACATTGTCCAGATCTGGTGATGGTGGTGGTGTGTGTGCCTACGCACGTGAGCATTTGGTCAGAGATCCTCACCACAGGCCGGGCTTCCTCCCGAGGGACCCCGATGACCTTCATCTTGCCCCCACTGGTGCTCCGGTCTCGAATTTTGGCGAAGTGTTTCTGCAGGCACCTGCGGTCGTGGGCGCTGCAGGGGCTGAAGCTGTTATTGGGGTGATCACCCTCGTCCTTGTCTGCAATCAGGCCAACATGGGGAAAGGTCAGCGATGGGAAAGGACAAGGCAGCACAGCAACCCAGCCTCCCACCTGCTTTCTCCTTCTTAGGGATTCTCCAGCCTGGCGCTGGGGAAGAGCAGGGGCTCTGGGGGGTGCGAAGAAATGAAAGCAGCACCCCGGTTTCTTCCCCACTCCCCAGGACCTCCTCAGGAGAATATTCCTCTTGAAGTCCTCTTTTCAGCATCTCGCTGAGCCAGCCAGGGGATCCCCAGGGCTGTCGGCTCTGCTGACCCTCTTCCAAATGGCCAGAATCAAAGTTTCCATGAGTGATGAGAAATCTGGCCCAAAAACTCTCTCCATTGGCTGCACAGGAGAAGTGGGAGTGGGTGTGTATGCCTGCATGTGAGAGTGTGTGTGTGTGTGTGTGTGTGTGTGTGTGTGCGTGTGTCTGAGACACTGTGTGGTTCCAGGACCAAGAGAACACCCTCACACATCCCTTCAGCCCCCACCCCCACCCCAAAGTCTCCCGTCCTTACATTTCAGACCCCATCCAAAGTGCACATCTGTTGCCCAGAGCCAGGGTACTGGGGACGCGGAGATGGGGGTGGTGAGGCTGAACCACCACGCTTTCCCTGGGCTCTCCTAAAGGCTCTATCCGAACTCCAGAAAGACCCCATCCAGAAGTCCCAGAATTGTAACCGCCGCTCCTCCATCCAGGCGGCCAAAACCAGAACACAGGGCTGAGCTGGACAAAGAGATCGCAAGATCCCTCTGCAGATCAGAGCCACCTCTGAAATGCTCGGGTTTGGCAACTTGCTGCCGGCCTGAGTGCAGAGCCCCTGCCAGCATTCCAGATGTTGGCAGCAGGACAGAAGGTTACATCTGGTTTGCATCAGGATTTTTTTTCCTGAGGAGTTAGCAGGTTCCTCCATGATGGCAGCGGTCCCAGAGCTGCCTCTGGGTTAAATGGTATTTTTCTGCCGAGCCAAAGTTAGTTGGGGGGTTAGTTCTCTTTTTATTCTCCTAGTTCTGGGGGTCCAGGGGGAAGCACGTGGATAAAGGGAAACCAGGCAAGGAGGAATCTAGACCCCCAGAAAGTCTTTGTCAAGATTCCACACCAAAGGTTATGTCTAAAATTCAGTCACCGAGGATGGGAAGAGGTTTTGTCACTGATGCAGGGCTGGCTTAGAGAAAAGCAACAGAGGGAAGGAATAAATGAAGCAGACAGATATAATCCCTCCTTCTGCCTATTTCACATCCCAAGAAGGACAGTCTGGAGGGGACTTCTGTCCCAAAAGATCAAGTTCCCGAAGGTCAACCGAGGAGAAGCCACAACAGCAAGATTTCCCAGCTGGTGTGGGCAGCAAACGAAGGGGCAGATCAATTTCAGAAGGCCAGGATTGTGCAAAGGGGGCCATAGGAAGATAGACCCCAAGCCCCCAGGCAGGAACCAGAGAGAAGACCTGAGATCCACGCTCTTCCCTGAAGACCTTCCCAAGGAAGCTTCTGGCTAAGAAGGCCCAGGCTGGCCAGTGACCACCCCCCGCCATCACCGCGTCCGCCTGGCCCAAAGCCACAAGACTAGTGGACGGGGTCACAGCACTGCAGGTGTGTAGGCTGGAGCTGGGGATTGGAGAGAAAGCAAATAGAAGACCTAAAAGAATTGAGAGATTTGTCTTGGAACCACAGAAGCGGAGCGAGCTTAGAACAAAGGGGCCACCTGGAAAGGCTCTAAGGATTCCAGGGGCTCATTTGACACAACCCACGACACTACTTTGAGGGCCCCCTTCAACCGGAAAGGTTTTGTTGTTCTTCCTTCGAGTTTGCTTTCTTTTCATGACCATAAAGGAAAGCACGGCTGTGCACAGTGACACTTGTCCCTCTTGGTAAGTGGCCAGATGTTCTTAGGTTCCCTAGGAAGAGTTTTCTAATGCACGGGGCTACCTCAGGAGATAGAGTTCTGCCCTGGAGGTGTGGCACGTCAGGGTGGCAGAGGTCTCAAGGACCCGGAGAGATATGCCGTAGAAATTCGACTACTTTCCAACATTGTGTTTCTATGAGTCAAGTTCACAAAAACACTCGGGGGAGGGATTTTTTGTTTTAACATCTTTATTGGAGTATAATTGCTTTACAATGGTGTGTTAGTTTCTGCTGTATAACAAAGTGAATCAGCTATACGTATACATATATCCCCATATCTCCTCCCTCTTGCCTCTCCCTCTCACCCTCCCTATCCCACCCCTCTAGGTGGACACAAAGCACCGAGCTGATCTCCCTGTGCTACACGGGGGATTATGAAAGGATATTTGGAATGATCGTCCCTTAATTTAGGACGTGCCATGAAGGAAGACAACTGGGTCCACTCGCTGAACCCCGGGGACGTGTAGGGCATAGGGCGAGCTTGGAAACATAGCTCACGTTCTTGTATCAGCAGGGCTCCCGTCACATGGGGCATATCAGCAGGCAGCCTGCCCGGCCTCCCCCACCTTGGTTTCCCCACCACCCAGCACACTTAGCTGCGGCTTGTGTCTCAGCTTAGAGTAGAACACGGCCGGCAGGGAGAGTGGCTCCGTACTGCCTCTCTCAGGGGCAGGGGTACGCGGACCATGTCCCTATCTGCCAGCTCAGACACAGACAGGCTGGGACTCAAGGATCACAAACATACACAAACAATCACGTGTCTGGACACACACTGGTCCACGCGTGCACACCCACATGCACCCAGGCGCCCTGACCCTGCCCTGGCCACAGCACAGTGACTGCACCCCGGCTGTTGACTTTCCACTTAATCTGTAACTTCTTTTTGCCCAGTCTTGTTTAACTGGCAGACTGAGACCCCACCCCAGGATCCACCCTAGGCACTAGGCTTGGGAGGGTGAGGGTCATCGCCCTGAGTCTCTAAAAAGAACGTTCACCTCCCCATCTCTAAAACTGGCTGAATTCTTGCTACTTCCCTGCTCATGCAGGGGGTCCATCCTTCTCGTGCTGCTCACCCAAGTGGCACCCTCTGGAAAAATCGCAATCCTGGTGGGTTCCCCTCTGCGCGGGAGCCGAGTCAAACCTGCCCGCCCCCCACCAAAGGTCGGACCTCCCGACATCTGAAAGGCTTGTTTGGGAGGCGGGGCTTCCAAGGTAGGCCAGGTCACCTCCTCTTGCCCCGCTGGAGCTAGGCCAACGACATCCAGCCACAGGGGAGACCTTGGTCTTTGCTCCAGCCACAGAGGAAGGGCAGGGACCCAGAGAAAGAAGAGGTTTCACAGCTTTGCCACCAATGGCTGCAAAGTTCATGGTCAAAGCTAGAAGATTTCCTCTTCCTCGCTGCCTGATTTCATCCTCATGATTTCCCTTCAACTCCAGCCCCCACTCCCCTCAAGACGCCCAGGGTGAGGCTGTGAGGTAGGTGGGCCCAGCCAACCAGACACCATCTGGAGGGTCACCCACCCGCCCTACAACAAAGGCCTTTTCCTCCTTCCCCTGCACTCTGGCTGGAGAAGCCAAGACCAAGGTACCCAAGCCTGCTGGGTACCAGGCTTTTCTTTGAGGTCTGGCTCAAGGGGTGTCCCCCTCACCCTTGTGCCATGCTGCTGGCCTCAGACTAAAGAGTCAGAGGACAGCTGGCCCTTCCACCCTACCCCCTCCATTCCTCTGCATGTCCCCCCAGCTTTGCTCACTTGCCCTACTGTCCCCCAAAGCCCCAGCATCAGAGAAGTTAAGCTTCAACTTCAATCCATTCGGCTTCCTCTTCATCACCACCCTCATCACTGCTCCAGTATTGAACTCTTCCTCCATGCCAGATGCCCCAGCCCTGCAAGAGAGGTCCCACTGTCCCCCCTTTTTATAGATGAGGAAAAGAAGCAGTCTGGCTAGAGGAAAGGAGAACTTATCTCTGCAGCTCCTATGTCTTTAAATGGAAAGACTCCTGATACCCAAGGCACCAATAATTCTGGCTTTGCTAAAACTAAAGAAAAAATGTTAAGCAGCCATGCTCCCCCTTCCCCCCTCCCCCAAGGCACAGAATTTCTGGGAAGGCCCTGTTCCCATGACATGACTGGATTCCCAGTACTGAAGTAGGGGGGACAATATTTGCTGTGTTGACTAAAAATTAACCCAGCCTGCATGTTCCCTAACCCTGTCCCAGAGGGACCCAGAGCACAGTTTAGGATCTCCCCAGTCCAAACGCTAATCTTCCCACTGTCCACTCCCCCAGATTCCACAAGTCGAGGGTCAGTACACTGAATCAGGATTGTGGACTTCTGACACACGAGTCCCACCCCGCCCCCACCTCTGGAGGCCTGAGCTGTGTTAATCCACAACCTTTTCTGGCTTGGAAAGCTGGGACAGGGGGTCACGGCAGAGGGCACGGGATAGGGGGTTAGCTGGGAGAGGGATGGGGGAGACCTGCCCCAGGAGCAAAGAGTGGGCCTCTGGACCATAGAAGGCCAAGGGAGGGGGCGCGCTGAGTGACTGCTCTCCCCAGTCTCCTGCTGAAGCCCAGCCCCAAGAGGAAAAGGCAGGAAGAAGAGCGTGATTGACCTCTCTGCCCAACTATTCCCCAGGCAAGAAGGCCCTTGGGCTTCCCTGGTGGCGCAGTGGTTGAGAGTCCGCCTGCCGATGCAGGGGACGTGGGTTCGTGCCCCGGTCCGGGAGGATCCCATGTACCGCGGAGCGGCTGGGCCCGTGAGCCATGGCCGCTGGGCCTGCGCGTCCGGAGCCTGTGCTCCGCAACGGGAGAGGCTGCGGCGGTGAGAGGCCCGCGTACAGCAAAAAAAAAAAGAAGGCCCAAGCTTTGGGACGCAGGAGGGACAGTAGCCTATCGACAGTGGAAGGCTCAGGAGGACTGCAGGGAGAGGGGCCGAGCCCTGGACGCCTGGTCTCACCAGACACCCTGCAGGGCTACGGTACAACTCTAGGAGGCGCCTTTCATGCGGTGCAGTGTGGCCCGGGCCGTGGCAGGGGTACTTCTGAGAAGACTGGGAGGTAAGAGGGCATGGACACAGCTTGCTGAGTAGGTACCTAGTTTCCCCAGGGCCCCCCAGACCTCCCCTTCCCCTCTCCCGATATCTGCCTGCACTGCAAGGGTGGAGGCCAAGGCAAGGAGACCTTGGGCCCTGTAATCCAAAAGGGGCCTAAAGCTGCCCTTCGAGGCTGGTGTACACGATGTTCACAGGACACTCACAAACTGTTCACACCATGCCTCCCCAGCTCCTAGGGGAACAGTTTCTTCCACTTCAGGATGGGGTGTTCCTACACAGCCAGGGAAGAAGGGGTTCCCAAGACCCACTGAGGGCTCTTCTGTCCCACGTTCAAGTTGGTGAGAGAGGAGGAGCTCACCAGCCATCCTAATCCGGTGCCAGATACCCGCTGGCCGGTGGAGGGTGGAGGTGCGAAGCAAACAGAACCCGTTATACCCGGGGAGCCCAAGGGCTCAGCCCTCACTCCCAGTCTGGTCCTGTACCAGTACCCCTCCTCTCCCACTAGCACTGGCATCTCTGCCCCAGGATCAGTGACTTACACCCCCAGAAACCCCCCACCCCCGCTTCCCAGATGTGCTGGGTGTCAGGCTGGCATTTCTCCTAGAATGTTTTCTGCTGACCTATCTCTCGCTGCCCAGGGGCAGGAAGGGCAGAGAGGCCCGAGGCCCAGACCCCTGGGGTCCACCTCCTTCCTGTTTTCCCTGCATCCTGCTCTCCTCTGGCTAACAAGCTGCAGAGGATTGAGGAAGTGGAGCGGTCTGGGACCCAGGGCAGGAAGCTTGGGGCCGGAGTCCCAGCATCCGGACTGCAACAATGGAAGCTTCAAGCACCAGGAAAAGAGACAGAAACAGACAGAGGCCCAGGGAGAGCAAAACAGAGTCGGAGAGGGAACAAGAAACAGAGGCAGAGGTAGAGTAGGCAGACAGAGAGATTCTGAAAGCAACAGAGAAAGACAGGAACAAAGACAGAAAGAGAAACGGTGACAGAGTCAAGAGAATGAGCAACGGAAAGAGACTGAGATGAAAGTGAGCAAAGCAGGGCAACAAAAACAGGAAAAGGAATAGAATAAAGAGAAAGAAACATAACGGGCAGGAGATATTGAGGAAAGGAGAATCTGAGAATGTTGTTAGTGAAACTAGAGGTTGAGAGACGCAGCAGGAAAGAACAAAAGAATAAGAGAAAGAAGGAGAGAGACAGAAAGACTATAAGGGAGAAACTGAAAGTCTCACTGAGAAATAGAAACAGAGAAAGTGTAAGAATGAGTTTAGGGCCAAAGACCTTCTAAACCTCTCTCTCCCTTTCTCTCTCTCTCTCCCCACCGCCCAGCCCTCCACTCTCTACTGCCTGTCCCGTTAGGTTTCTGCAGCTCTGGGCTGGGAGCCAAGACTTGCTTCTCTTCTGCCACCTCAAATGGCACCTGCCAGGAGAAAGGAGCAGGGTGCCTGTGTAGCAGGGCAGGAGGAGGTGCCCAGGCCTGGCAGAGAGACCCCTGTCTTCCCAATACCTCTCAAAAAGCTAGGTGAGCCGGCCTGGGGCTTTGAGGAAGGGCCACTCTGATGCCCCTCACCACCAAAGCCACTCTAATTTACATGTCCCACTCCACCCCACCTCAATGTCAAAAGCCCGAGCCCTGGCTTTGCAGACCCCTGGGGCCTCCACTTGTGTCCAGGGTGAGAGGAGGTCCCTGGATCAGGAACAGAACGCCTCCACTGCCACCAGCCCCATCCTCCAGGTATATGGCCCTAGACTGCTCACTGGCAGGCTGTGGGCTGGGCCAGGTCACTTCATTTTCCACTCTTGTCCCAGCAGCCAGGACTACCACTGAGACCTCTCTTCCCAAATAGACACCCCTGAGATGGAGGGATGGGACAGAGTCCTCTTTGATGGTGGCAACAGGCTGCTAGGGACTTGACAGCAGTTTCCTTGGCTGACCCTGTCCCGTGCCAGTCGGGCCCTGCCACATACCTGCCTTCTGCTCAGCGCACAGGGGATTTTCAAGAGCCTTTCAGGCCAACCCGAATGGGGAAGGGGCTTCTGGGAGGGGAGGACCCCAGGGAGGGCGTGCAAGGGCTGGGGCACCTTACCAGAGGGCTGCAGGCTTTCCTGGATAGCCTCGATCTCTGCCAGTTCCATACACACGCCTTGCCCGTGCACCAGCGTGTGCAGGGGCTTCTCCACGCCCCGGGGCGGGTAGCAGCGCAGGCCGGAGCCGCAGCGGGGGGTGTACACCCCGCAGGGCATCCCCTTGCCCAGGGCGCAAGTGGCGCAACAGCCGCAGCCCGGCTCTCGCACCAGCTCCTCGCAGCCCACGGGGGGGCGGCAGCGCGCCAGCTTCTCCTCGGAGCAGGGCGGGCAGTGGATGGCTTCGTCGCCCAGGCTCGGCCCGGGCCCGGCGGCCAGCAGCAGCGCGGCCACGAGGCACAGGGGCAGCATGACCGGGCGAGGACGGGGCACGGGCGGACAGCGGGGGACACAGAGGCAGCTCCCGGCGCGCCTGGAGGACCCGACCCGGAGGGCGCGGGGACACGGGGCGGCTCCGCTGGCGGACAAGGACGAAGCCGAGGAAGTTAGCAAGCGGGCCGGAGGAGAGCGAGCCTGGCGCTGCGCCGCATCCTCGGCCCGGCCCAGGCGGCTGGCTGTAGGGGGGCAGGGGTCTGAGCTGCTGCCCGGGACCGGCTCCCCCGGACTTTATACCGGCCCCTGGCCACACCCCCAGCGCCTTCCCGGGGGGAGGGGCAGGGGGAGGGGGGAGGGGGCAGGGGGAGGGGAGGGGGGCCCAGGGAGAGGGAGAAGGAGAGGCGGCGGTTAGGGGGAGGGGGCGCTGTCCTAAGTCGTCGCTGCTGCCGCCGCCGCCGCTACTACATCTGAAAGTCCTTTTCTGCCGCAGGAGAAGGCGGCGCAGTTTGGAAGCCACGGCAGGCGCCGAGAGCGCTTCTGAACCGGAGCCCGGGAGGGCAGCGAAGGGCGAGCGAAAGCGAAGGGGCGGCTCCGTGGCCCCCTCCCCCGACCTGGGAGGATTCTCCCCGGACCCCACTGAGATGGCCCCGCAGTCCCCCCGCACTGAGAGCGCGGCGACCTCCTAGCCCGGACTCCCAGCTCCGGGGATTCAGTCTCCCTGGCCAGAGTCCTTCCCACCCCACTCCAGTGCTTCCAGTCTCAGCCGCTGGAGACCAAGTCTGGTGAGGAGGGGAAAAGGGGCCCAGAAGGGCCTAATGGCCCTAAGAGGTTGATAGGCTCTCTCCCCACTCGCCCCTTCCAACCTGCCCCTGCCCCCAATCTCCCCAGGGTTCATTTGGGCCCCTGTCCCCTCTGCCTTACACAGGATGGCATCAACAGAACTCGCACCGGGAGAGGGAGGTGCCAAGACGCTTGCGCCTTCCTGGATGTTTGCTTCTACTGCCCAGACCCACTCCCAGAGGGATATCAGCTGAGGAGATTGCCACTCTCAAGTGCACATTGTGCATTGCACAACTCCAGGGGGCACCATTTCTCCGGTAGTCATCGTAGACTTGTATAGCTGTTGTGACTGCTTTCCAGCAGATGGCACTCAAGCGTTTTGAGAAAGGGGTGCCTTTTTCTAATGCACCCAGCAGTGCTATCTGGGCTAGTGTCAGGGGTGGCTAGGCCCTCTGTGAGATCCTGTTGGTGCCTGTATCCCCTACCCTTTGCCTCAGTCTTGCTGGGACTAGGAGAGGTTCTAGAGTAGCATGTGGAGAAGGGACTCCTCTCCTAGGTGGTCTCTCAGGTCCCCCCGGGGTTTACCCATCCTCCCCCACAAAACTTTCTGCTATCCTGGAGCTGATTTCAGGGTAACGGCGCCTGTCCAGGCATACCTGGTGACCTGCTGTGGATTTGTTTGGCTTGGCCTAGAGAGCTGCAGGGCAGCCAAGCTGAAGTGCAGATCAGAGACCCTCTTCCTGCTTCCTCTCCCAGGGCAGGGGTTTTTTCAATCTCCCAGGGATTGGGCCCTCTCCTACTTTCTGCAAGTACAGACTGTCCAGGTGAGAGGAGGAAGAGGAGCTAGAAGCTGGACCTGCAGGGGCAGAACCAAAAGTTGGAAACTGACGGCACCTACTGGCAACCATAAAGACTGCAGGAGGGCTGGGGAGTTATGGCCGAGGACAAGATTCTGGGATTCTCTCCGCGCCGTCTCATGGACTACTGGGGTCTCTTCTGCCCCATCTGCCTTGGAGAAGGGTAAAGAGAACCAGGATCCTCAAGTCTCTGGGGGAACCCTGGCCTGTCCCTGATTCAGAAAACTGCCCCCAGGCCCCTCCCCGTCCTTCACCATCAATGGACCCAGTTCTGCCACAAAATTATTGTGTGAACTTGGACACCACCCCTTGGAGCTCGAATGTCCCTAACTGCAATGGAGGTAGGTCATCTCCACCTAGCCTAGCTTTTGAAGCTCTTGTGAGAATAAAATGGGACCAGGAAGAATAGTTCTGATCCCAATGCCAGACTTGTCTTCTAGAGACCGCAGACCTGGGAGGCATAAAGGTACTGGGACATGGAGGAAGGAGGGCAGAACTGGCGATGAAGCATGAATGCAGGTGAGTGTAGGAAATCTGGACAGGTTTCCAGGTGAGACAGATGCCCACACTCCTACCCCAGCAGCCCCCCCAATCCATCCTCGGGCTCACCCCCATCACCATCTAGGATAATTCCTGGGAGGCAGGAGAATGAACACAAGGAGGCCCCCCCACCATTCATGCAAACCACCTTTACTGAGCGCCTGTTGTGTGCAGGCTTTGTGCTACATCCAGGGGATCCAGACACAGCTGAGACCACTGTCCGCCCTCAGGGAGCTTACTGCCTAGTGAGGGGAGACAGACATGTGAATAAAATAAGTGCAGGTGCCCTGGGGGTGTTTATAGGGGGCAGGGTGGGCCAGAGGCACAAATGGTCAGTTCGACCTCCAGGGCGTGGAAAGACTTCATGGAGGAGGTGACCCTTGAGCCAATGGTCTTCCATGCTAGAGGAACAAACACAGGTAGCATCAGGCTAACCTGGATTCTATCCCAGTTTTGCCACCAAGGTCACCGGGGAACCTGAAACAAGTTACTCTCTGAGCTTCACTGAGGTTCACTTTTGTTTTCTTTTTTTTTTTTTAACATCTTTATTGGAGTATAATTGCTTTACAATGGTGTGTTAGTTTCTGCTTTATAACAAAGTGAATCAGCTGTGCATATACATATATCCCCATATCTCCTCCCTGTGGCATCTCCCTCCCACCCTCCCTATCCCACCTCTCTAGGTGGTCACAAAGCACAGAGTTGATCTCCCCGTGCTACACGACTGCTTCCCACTAGCTATCTATCTTACATTTGGTAGTATATGTAAGTCCATGTCACTGTCTCACTTCGTCCCAGCTTCCCCTTCCCCCTCCCTGTGTCCTCAAGTCCATTCTCTACGTCTGCGTCTTTATTCCTGTCCTTACCTGGAAAATGGTAAGAAAGAAAAACGGGTGGGGAGGGAAGAGAGAGAAAGAAAGAGTGGCCCGTGCAGTACCCAGCAAACAGTAGACACCAAATGTTTGCTCCCTCGTGTCCCTCCCTGGTGGAAACTAACTTCTCCACGTGGCTGGAGATCCCTCGGTGGCAGGATCTGTGTGTCCCCCACCAGACCAGAAGTTCCCGGTGGACTGGGTTTAGTATCTCCTCCTCCTCTGGCCTGCTGGTGTCTGCGAGAGGCTGTATATAAAGGGCATGGGATTTGGAGTCCCTGGCCCTGGGTTCGAGTAGCAGCACAGCCACTTAAGAGCTTTGTTCACCAGAAACTAACATAACCTTGTAAATTAACTATACTTCCATTTTTTAAAAAAAAGAGTTTTGTGACTTTGGACACACACTTAATGTCTTGAAGGGTCATTTTCATCCTCTGTTAAAAGAGAGAGAGAGAGAATCATTGGGCTTGCCCCACAGGATGATTGCAAGAAAAAGTGAGATAATGGAAGAGAAAGGGCTTTGGAACCCGAGGAATGAGAAGCAGATGCTGCTTATTGGTTTTCTCCACCTGACTGCCGTCTATTTGACGACAGGGAGCCCCCCAGAGGCAGAAACCTGCTTCTCCTTCTCTGTGGTCTTCCCCAGCCCAGGGCTCTACGGGTAAAAGAAACTCTTCCTTCCCCTCAGCATCCCTGTCTGTCCCTCACCTCCTGGACACCCAGGGGGGCCAGGAAGATGCTCCTAATGGAGGGGTGAAAAGCCTCGCTCCCTTCAGCCTCTTCCACCCCACACCCTCACTAGCTCCCTTGTTAGGTCAGTATCAAATGTCTACTGGGCTCCAGCTGGGCTTCTTAGATAATCAATAAGAAAAAGAGCTCTACTCCCAAGGGAAAGACACAGTCCTGTCCTCAGGGAAACCCCCGATCTGATGGGCTTGCCCCAGGGAGCATCTCATAGGATGGAGTAGGCAAAGTGTACATAATGATGAAGATTAACATTTAATGAGCGTGGACCTCACACTGGACATGTTCTGAGTGCTTCACTATGTCCCCTTCACAACAACCTCATGAAGTAGTTAGTCACTCTCATTATCCCCTTTTTAAGATAGGGAAGGTGAGGCACAGAGAGGTATGTAACTTACTCAAGGTCACACAGCAAGTAAGTGGAAGATCAGGGATGTGAACCCAGGCAGCCTGGCTCCAGGGTCTGTGTGATTAACCCTTATGGTTTACTGCCTTCCAAAACAGCTGGTCGGAAGCATTGTAAACAAAAGCTGAGAGCAAAAGACTACAGTGCAGCGTGCAGGCTAATCAGAGCAGAGGGGACATTGATGTGGGACGGGGCCCCAGGCCTCCCCATAACTTTGGCTTCCCAGCCCCTGTCTGGCTGCCCTGCACTGTCCACTGTGCCCACACCAAATAGGGAGCTCAGCTTCCCTCCATGTTGGCTGATGTCCAAGCCCCCGATACAACATCCTTCGTAGTCGCCCCAGGTGTGGGCTGAGCAATGGCATCTCAGTATGGCTGCCTCCTTGCCCACCTGGGCCCCACACTTGGCGAGACCAGATCAGGAGAGCAAGGATCTCCACAAAGACTCCACAGCACAGAGGGAGGTCTGGTCCAGAGGACAGAGCCTGAGTCCTTCCCGCAGGTCATGCAGCTCCAGAAGTGAACACCCAGGCAGGGGAGAGAGTGGGGAAAGGAGAGCCCATCTGCCGTTGGGCTGGCCGGGATCCAGTTTCATATCTCCAGTCCATCCTGCTCTGCTGCTTGCGAGCTTTGTGGCCACTTGCCCTTCCTCGGCTTCAGTTTTACCACCTGTAAAATGGGGGGAGGGGAGCTCATTGAATTGTGAAGTCCTTTCCAGCTGGAGCAGTCTAGGAATCTAGAACCTCTGGAGTTCTTTTACGTGGTCCTAGGCCCAGTGTTGGCATGGCTTCCAACCCTCCAGAGTTTGCACTGTTTCCAGACTTACTGGCACTGGCAAAATCTCTGTCTCATTGCTCAAAGCCTGCACAGCAGATGAGCCGAGTGAATGATGCTGGGCTCTTTGAGAGCTCTGTCACCACCCAGAGACGTGATAAGGCTCTCCCAAAGGCACACAGCGAGTAAGTAATCCAGCCAAGACGTAAGCGAGATACAGTTACTGCCTGCTGCAGACTTAGCCCCCTGTGCCATGCTACCCCTGCTGCCAGAGCATCGCCAGCAAGCCACGGGTTCGAGACTCAGGGAAGGTGGAGATGGGGGCAGTGGGCGGGGGAGAAAAAGCAGATGCTACCTGGGCGAATCTATTCAGAAGACACTTGCAAAAGTAGAGACACAGAGGCGACTCCGGGCCAGGAGAGACAGATGTTAGGGTGGGAAAATCATCCTCCCTGCCTCCCCTGACACCTGTTAAGAGCAAGGTGTCTGCTTGCCAGGTGCCTCTTGGCCTGATAGCTCAGGAGCTCAGAATCAGAGCAGACCCCAAGTCCTCTCCACACACTCCCTGGAAGACCCCAAACCCTGCCTCTCACTCCCTTGGCCCTGGAGAAAGAGTGCTACCTACCCCTTAGAAAATCCCAAAGAGACTCTACCAAGGGACTGCTGACCCCACAGAATCGCCCCCAAAAGAGCTCTAGGATTAGGGACCCCACAGAGGAGTCCTCAGAGTCAGTAAAACCCAAGAGACAGGGCCTGGGTTCCAGAGAGATCCCAGCACTCACACACACAGGGGCCCTATTCCCCAGCCGCATGCGTCACCCTCTCCCTACCAGCACCAGGAGTTCACAGATAGCCCCGGTCGCACCTTCTGCTTAGTCCCAGACCTCCCTTCTGGCCCCGTCACCCCACGTCCAGAGCCAAGAGCTCTGGCCCCTCACATCAGGCTTGATGTCTCACCCTTTCTTTCCTCCCCACCCCCGCCCACTTCACCCCAGCCTTCCTCTTCTCCCCACCCAGGAGAACGTCCTGGTCAGAGGAGCTTCCCAAACTTGGTAACCAACATCCCAACACCACTGGGGAAAAGTGAGGAAGACACACCCCCCCCCAGGACAAGTGAGTAGACTGCAAGAAGGGAAGGGGGAAAGGAGTAACTATGGCCTCCATTCCCTCATCTGCAAAATAGGGATGATAACCATACCAGCCTCGTAAGGTTGTTACAAGACGCTGTACAGAGTGCTTCCTTCTGGTTATACCTCATTTAATAAATACATATGGAGGGCTTCCCTGGTAGCGCAGTGGTTGGGAGTCCGCCTGCCGATGCAGGGGACGCGGGTTCGTGCCCCGGTCCGGGAAGATCCCACATGGCACGAAGCGGCTGGGCCCGTGAGCCATGGCCGCTGAGCCTGCGTGTCCGGAGCCCGTGCTCCGCAACGGGAGAGGCCACAACAGTGAGAGGCCTGCGTACCGCAAAAAATAATAAATAAATACATACATATGGAAAAACATAATGGAATACTACTACGTATCCTCCACCAGACTTGGTAACGATTTTAAATTTGACAGTACCAGAATGTGGAGTAAGGGGATTCTCGTACAATGCTGGCAAGAAAACAAACTGGTACGACCACTTGGAAGCAACCAACAATCTCACCCCGAGAATACACCCAGTAGAAATGTCTGTGTGTGTTTATTTGTGTGTATTCCAAAACACACGTATAAGAGTATTCATAGCGGCATTATTCAGCCCAACATTGGAATCAATAGTAGAATAGATAAATCTATAACTGAATAAACTATCGCTACATCCAACAACATAGATGAATGACACGTTAAACAGATTAATACTGTATGATTCTCTTATTCAAAAGCAGGCAAAGCTAATCTATGGTTTTAGAAATCAGGTTACTTTTGGGGAGAAGGGTGGGAATAATCACTGGAAGGGGTCTTATGGGGTACAGGTAATGTTCATTATTTAGTTACATAGTGTATTCACTATGTGAATGTTCACTGAGCTAAACGTTTCTTATTTCTGCACTTTTGTGTATGTTACACTTTCATGTTTCTAAGAAAAAACTTTTTTGTTTATTTTTTTAAAGAGCCCTAGCTCTCAAGTCATCCTGCCTGGACTGGACTTCTGGCAGTAGATTTAGAATAAGTTAGCACATCTCTCTATGCCTGGGTGCCTTCATCTTCCATATTAATCACCCATCATGTTATATAGGGCGGCTATAGTGATTAAATGAACGTATCTGCGTAAAATGCTTACAGTGATGCCTGCTCCTTATTAAGTGTCCAATGAGTGTTAGTTATTGGCCATGACCAGCCAGGTTAGTGAGGTGAAGCGCCTGAAACCAAAGCGCCGGCACTGAATTCTGGATTTGCCATTTCCTAGCCCTGTGACTTCAGCCACATGACATCCTCCCTCTTATCCTGTTGTAAAAGAGGAATTAACACCAGCCCAGCGTGATAGAGAGCTGTGCGAGAACCTACAGAGACTATCTATGTAGAGCAGTCGGCGCAGTGCCCGGCACACAAACATATTAGCCATGATGACGATTGATCACCATGGTAACCCTATAAACCCATTTTACAGATGGGACTTCAGGTAGTCAAAAGACTGGATTAAGGTCTCATGGAACTAAACGTGAGGTAAATCCTTTTGGGGGATGATAGAGCTCCACCTGGCACCCCCGCCACATCCCCTCTTTCACATAACCCCCATCCTCTTCTCTCCTAAAGCCTGTATTCCTCCCGCTCTCACCCCTCAGCCCTCACTGTTCCCAGAGGCTTGATATTTGGAGCCAGTAATCCTCAATATCTGTGCAGTCTGTTCCTCACCACCACCCAGTCATGATGATCTAAAGAGCAGCAGAAGCTGGTCCCAAAGCCAGGGGAAAACCAGACAGCCCGTAATGGAGACGAGCTTTGCCCTCAGGTTGGGGTGCACAAGCTATAGGTCAGAGAGCTCTTGCAGTCAGAGCTAGGGGTTCACATCCCAGCTGTGCCCTGATTAACCGTGCACTGTGGGCTTGTCTCTTCACCAAGATGGTCCTCAGTTTTCTCATCTGTAAAATGGGGATGCCAGTCCCTACGTCACTCTGTAGGGCTATCAGGAGTATCAGATGAGGCTCTCCACATAAGTGAAAGGACATATATCCCAGAACACAGGTTACAAATTAGTAGCTCAATGTTTTGTCAAATCACACTGACATTCAGCCTCTACTCAGGCTCCCTGCACCAGCAAACAAACAAGCAAGTATGCATTAGGAGAGGGAGGGAAGGGTCTGGAGCCCAAAGAGATGAGACGGCCAGAGGGACAGATGGATGCGGGTAGAGGTACACAGCACCACACCCCAGCCTACTCCTGCCTTTCAGGGTCCCACCCTAATGCCCCCTGCAATTCTGACACCTAGTCTGATGTGTGGGTTTTCCAACACCATCAAGACATTCTACAACACTAGCTTGGTGTCCTACAATTTAACTCAATTCTCACTGTCTACCTGGAGATGGCATCAGATCCCACAGGTTAAGGGCTCAGTCCAACAATACCACCCCCCCTCACCTTCAGATGCCAATCACAAGCTCAGGTTGTCACCTGGGCTTCTGACTGACCAGTTATATATAAGAAGTTCCAATGACGCCCCGCCTTGGGTTCAATTAATTTGCTGGGGCACCTCACAGAACTCAGAGAAACATCTTACTTACTAGATTACTGGTTTATTATAAAAGGATATAACTCAGGAACAGCCAGATGGAAGAGAGACATAGGGCAAGGTATGGGGAAAGGTGGGTGGAGCTTCTCCTACCCAGCCACTCTCTTAGCACTCCGAGTGTTCTCTGACGCAGGAGCTCTCCAAATCCCATCCTTTTGGTTTTATGGAGGCTTCATTACATGGGCATCACTGGTTAAATCATTGGTCATTGGTGACTGAACTCAATCTCGGGCACCTCTCTGCTCCAAGGTCAGGGTTGGGACCAAAATTTCTAAACCTCTGATAACTTTCTACTCCCATCAGGGCTCCTGGCTTAGCCCCATTGCCTTCCCCTACAAAAGTCCCTCACCCCAAATACGTACACTCCCCTTCTGTGGTTCACCTCCACCCCTCCTGCCTCTCCTTCCACATATAGGATGGAATCAGGCCTCCTGGTCCCCCTGGCTGCCAGTGGTTTCCAGAACCCCCAGGACATCAGGGATACCCTGGCCATGAAGACTCCCAGGACCACCCTGGATACCTAGGGACTGGGACTGGTGGGCTCCCAGGAACCGCAGGGCAGCCCTGGCTGTCCAAGGCTGCCAAGCCCACATGGGGTCCCATGGAGGTCAGGGACCGGTGGGGACCCTCTGGGCAAGAGTTTCCTCCAGGCCAGACAAGTCAGCCAGGTCCACTCACCTTGGCGCCCAGTCTCCTCTATCCCGAGCCCGCCTGCCACTCCAACACCCTTTTTAATTTCTTTCTGGGGACTGCTCACTTATCGCTGAGCTTGAGTCTTAGCCATCATTTTTCTAGTTGTCCTATTGCCATGAGTAGAATGTGAGTTACTGGACATCGGCAACTGGGCCTTTCTCTCCTCCTCTTCCCCCTGTTTCTTTACTTTCTCCCTCCCTCCTTTTCTTAGCACCTCACCTCCATCCTTCCCTACAACCTTTCCCATAACAAATGCTGCTCACATGTAAGACACTGTGTCCGACGCATCCCTGTGTGGTCTTAGACTGGCACATAATAGATGTTCAGGAATATCTACTGTTGGTTCACTGACCCTCTACCCTACCTCCCCTCTCTCCCCCCTATCTCTCTCCCTTTGGGGGTCTTTCCCCAGGACTGAAGAGCTCATCTCATCCTGTGTTCTACCATCCTTCCCAGTACAGGGCCAAAAAGCAGAGGAAGGCTCCATGGATTCCCTAGGTTTGTCCCATAGGCTTGGAGGGGCCTCCTGGAGCCCCAGGTCCATCTGGAAATGTCATCTATGCTCAGCTGGATCTCCCTGAGAGGACAGGACAGAGGACCCCTCCTTCATGGCTGCTGTCCCCTCTTTCTCTCTTACTTCCTCTTCCTCCCTGAAGCAATGTTCTCAAATCTGCCTTTCAGATCTCACCATCCACTGTTAGAGATTAATTGGCTTTGAGGAGGCAGTGTATGTAGTAGAACATCAATAGTCTGGGAATTGTGTGATCTTAGACATCTCACTTCTCATATGTCAGTGAAGCCTGTGAAAGTATTTTTTTCTCCTCAGAATAAATGATTCCAGATGCTCCCTTCATCCTCTCTTCTCTCATTTGTTTGCTCAAAATTTGTCCTTTGCAATACCCTGCTGTTCCCCTCATTCCTTCATCTGCTCCACCTCTTTCCGAGTGGCATCAGTGGACACCCTCCTCCCTACTGCCAGTACCCCCATCACTACCCCCCAACACACACCTTCTGTATTCAGGTAGCCCCAAGAAATAGAGGTAGGAGGGTGTCTACAGAGACCCCGTGGGACTGCCCTGGCTCTGCTTCCAGAGGACAGACCTAACCTGAGTCCCACCTCTCTGCTGAGCGCACGTGAGGCATGTGGATAGAGGAGCACCACATCTAAGCACACCCCCACCTCACCCCATCCTTAGAGGTGCCCAGGTTCGATCCCTGGTCAGGGAACTAAGATCCTGCAAGCTGAGTGGCAAGGCCAAGAAAAAAAGTGATCTGGGAAGAACAGAACAGCTGAGAGAACCGGAGGAGGAGGAGGGCTTGTGAATGAGATTGCTGGGCCTGCTGACTCTTTATCCACTTTCCAGTTAGGAGTAGGATTCATTCGCCCTAGTGGAGAATTCCTCGCCTTTTCACCTCATGGGGATGCAGACTTACTCAGGAAAAGTCTCTCCTGGGACACTTGCAGCTGACCTCTTCTGCCTCTTCTGGGTTTTCTTTCCTGCAACTCCCTCACTGGGGAGAGAGTCCAGGCCCAGATGCTCCAGGACAGTCCCAGTGTCCCCAACGGCAGCCCAGCCAACATCAGTAATAGATACTGAGCTTTCCACTGAATCCCCGGAGGATGGAGCAAACGGTTGGTACAGTGGGCCCTAGCTTCCAGTTGGGGGCGCAAGCAGAGGCATTTCCCTTCACTTTACTGTTTGACTTTGCCAGGCCAGCCCTCCAGAGTCCTGCGCTCCTGAAACAGGGGTTTTGCTGCTGGTATGCTGCCCCCAGGTGGACAATGAGAGTACTGATAGGACCGTTAGCGAAGAGCCTCCTGGGGAATAATGGGCGTCGTACAAGGTGCCGAGGATTCCAAAGACGCAGGCAGTCCCTGCCTTCAGAAGTGCTTGTGGTCTGAACACGGAGCCCTGCAGGTAAACACACCACGGTCAGTGCTGCGTAATAGAGAGAAATGCCCTGGATGCCAAGGAAACAGAGGAGCCAGAGTGGTTAGGAAGAGCTTCAAGGGAGGAGACTTCGGATCTAAGTCTTGAAAGGTAAGTAGAAATTCACAATCTTGAGGAAATCACCTAACCCCTCCAAGCCTGTTTTCTCAGTGTAAAAGGTTTTTGTAAAGATCGGGGGGGAAATTATGTAAAGTGCTTATTAAAGTATCTAGTACCTAACCGGCACTCAGAAATTTACATATATCCGATTTATTCTAAGGAACTGGCTCCGATTATGGGGGTTGACAAGTCTGCAATCTGTAGGGCAGACCGGCAGCCTGGAGACTCTTGCAGGATTTCTATGTTACAGTCTTGAGGCAGAATTCTTTCTGGGAAACCTCAGTTTTCTGCTCTTAAGTCCTTCAACTGATCAGATGAGGCCCACTGGAATTATAAAGGGTTACTCCTTTTACTTAAGGTCAACTGATTGTAGATGATGCTAATTACATCTACAAAATACCTTCACAGCAATATCTAGACTGGAGTTTGACCAAACACCGGATACCCTAGGGTAGCCAAGCTGACAGAAAATTCACCATCACAGACATCATTCCAAGCAGAGGCTACTCCAAACAGGGGCTATATTACATTTCCCCACTTGATTAGGCTTTTTTTTTTTTTTTTTTTTTTTTTTCTTTTGCGGTATGCAGGCCTCTCACTGCTGTGGCCTCTCCCGTTGTGGAGCACAGGCTCCGGATGCCAAGGCTCAGCGGCCATGGCTCACGGGCCCAGCCGCTCTGCAGCATGTGGGATCCTCCCGGACCGGGGCACGAACCCGTGTCCCCTGCATCGGCAGGCGGACTGTCAACCACTGCACCACCAGAGAAGCCCTGATTAGGCTTTTTGAAAAATCACTCTGTTAAACGAGTAAAACATACGTGTTTAAATAATACTAGGCTTGAATCTGATAAATAATTTATAGCACAATTCATAGAAATGTAAACTCCAGTGGGCTTGAGCTCTGGTGCAGCTCCAGGCTGGGCACTGGCGGGGGAGGGGAAGACAAAGATGCAGACATACCCTGATTTAAACCAACTCAATGCACAAAAAGTTATATTTGCAATCACACAGTGTTAAAACAAGAAGGGCTCCCCCCCCTTAAAAATCATTTGCCCAGGGTTTTTTTTGTTCATTTTTGTGCGTTTGTTTTTTTAATGTAAGCAGTGGATCATCATTTTCAAATGAAATCTTGCACAGAATCTTACACAGGACATAGAAGATGAAAATGGAGCTTCTCTGGGTTGAAGAACCTGGGCCTCACCTCCTCTAACCAACCTCCCCATTCTCACCATCACCTCTCTAAGACTGAGGAAGGCATAGGCTTCAGTTTACAGGTGGGGAAACTGAGACCTAGAGAGAGGAGATGTGCCCAAGGTCATGCAACTAGTGACGACACAGCTGAGCTAGGACTTCCCACCACTACACACTGTCCCTCAATTTGGTCCAAAGATTGAGTTTTTCTGCAGTCTTCACTACTGGGTTCAATCAACTGCAAGTTTCCCCCGTATATTGAAAACCTCTCTATCTACGAAGCTCACGTTCTCACATAAACTTGTATAGTCAGGTATGCCATGTCTTCACTGAGGTGGGGAAAAGGGACAGCAGTGAGAAGGGTGTAGGGCATGGAGGAAAACAAACACTTAGAAAGCCACATGGCAAAAGGTAATGAAACAGAATTACCCAGATCCATGATTACTGAGGGAAATCTTTTAAATTTTGCTTATTTAAGCTAACTTGTCACATTATAAAAATAATATGTCTAGAATTTTAAATTTTTCACATAGGATAGAAGGGAAAACATGAAAAGTTTTCCTTTGCCTCCATATGTTTACAATTCCTTCCAGATGTTTTTCAATGCATACATAAACATTTACCCAAATGGGATTATGCCCTACACAATATTCTTTACCTCACTTTTTTAAACTTAACAATATATCTTAGTGATATTTCCATATCAGTACACCTAGATCAACTTCATTCTAGAGGAAAGAAACACTGCCCTTCCAAGGGGAGTTCCCAGTGGGAGGATGGAGACCCCTCCCCCACTGAGTGGAGAGACAGGAAACGCACAACACCCAGAAGAAATACTGATGAAAGGAACTCATCCGCATATGCAAATGTACTCCAAAGGTCTCGAGGGAGCCTCAATAAAAGAAGATGGCCTGAGAAGATTCTCTGGAGACTCCTTGGAAGAGGGAAATTTTGAATTGGTTTTGGAAGAATGGATTTGTTAAAATGGACCAGGATTTGGGAGGAAGGTCTTGCAAAGGAGTAGAGGTAATAACTGCTAACATGTTTTGAGCACTTACTAATTTGCCAAGCAATGCACTAAGGGCTTTGCATGTGTTACCCACCCTGTGAGGAGGTACTCTCATTATCCCCATTTTAGATGAAGAAGTGGAGGTACAGTGAGCCTGAGTGACTCGCCCAAGGTCATACACCCAGCAAATCAGGAATCTGACTCAGCTACTCAACTTCGCCCCTACAGGTGGGTGTAAAGATGGGGGCAAGGTCCAGAGTATCTAGTTTGGGCCCCTGCGGAATTGGGGGAAGGAGGGGGAGGGGGAGGATGAGGGTGATGGCAGCCCCCTCTCTCCTTGGAACTGACCCCCAATCCCTTCTTTCCTCCCAGGACTAGAGGCTAACAGGCACCTAGAACTCTCTCTTTGTGGACGATGCCTCCCAAGCCACCTGTCCCAGACTCCCTTCTTCCCCCTCTCCCACCTCAAGTCCTGCAGGACCCTCTGTGATAGGCTCTGGAAAGGAGGAGGGGCTGAAAGAGAAATAACTTGTGTCCCGAAGAGAAGCCTACCCCCACTGCCCCTCCCCACCACAAGACCATCCTGGGCTGGAGGACTGGAAGGTTGTCTTAGGTACTTCCATATCTCATTTAGCCCTCTGTACCTTCGATAAAGGATAATGACATGGGGAAATTGAGGCTCAGGGAGGTTTCTGACTCAGACATGTATGACTCCAAATTCCTTTTGACTCCCCAGTTCTGCTTCAGGGCCTTTGGAAAAAAGACCCACACAGTCAGGATCAGGCTAAACTGCAGGGATATTTAAAGCTGGGTACCAGAAAATAGGGCTGGAGCTGCTTATTAAATTCCCATCGCCTCATCCCCTGATGGGTCTTGCAGGGAATTGCAGGCTGGGATGAGCTACAAGATGGAGGCCAAGAGGCAGAGGCTGGATTGCCATCCTTGGGGGAGGATGCCCACCTACCCTTACCACCTGGGGCCTCTGTGTTCCAAGAGGTAGAAGGCATGGCTGGTCTCTGTCAGGGTCACCCTCTGTCTTGGGGAAGCTGCAGAGAATGACAGGCTGGCCCCGGAGCCTAGGACCTGCTCAGCCTTCCAGATGGGCAGAAGCTACTGGATGTGGATGGGCTTCCCTACAACTGCTCTGAGACCCTGGTGGTCCTGTGCATTGAGGCTGCCTTTCTTTTTTTTTTTTTTTTTACGGTACGCGGGCCTCTCACTGCTGTGGCCTCTCCTGTTGCGGAGCACAGGCTCCGGACGCGCAGGCTCAGCGGCCATGGCTCACGGGCCCAGCCACTCTGCGGCATGTGGGATCTTCCTGGACCGGGGCACGAACCCGAGTCCCCTGCATCGGCAGGTGGACTCTCAACCACTGCGCCACCAGGGAAGCCTGAGGCTGCCTTTCTGTATCAGTACAGAGCAGGTGTTGAGCAGGGTGGAGCTGAAAACACTCAGAAACTACTGGAGGCCAGGAGACCAAGAGGACAGGGACCAATGCCAAAGCTCCATTCCTTTGGCTTTTCCAATTACCCTAGTCCATGGGCCACTTCCATCCTTGACTTCCTGTCACAACACACCCCCTCCTCACTGGCCCTCCCTGGGGCTTTGCCAGCAGAGTGGGCATTGGATACTCTGCGGTGATTTAACAATTGGTTGACCTGATTTCTTTTCGAAGGAAAAAAAGAGGGATTAAATCCACAAATTGTCATGCCAACCTAAGGAAAATCCCTGCTTCCTGATTCTGATTCTGTTAGTTTACTATTCTAAACACCTTATGTTTATGTTCTGTAATCCTCACACCACTCTGCGGTAACAGTTATTTTTCTTTTTTTTGAGAGGAGGAAAAGAAAACACTGAGAAGCCTGCCTCCATCAAAACCACACGACTGGCAAATTGCTGAGTCGGGATTGAAACTAGGGGAATAATGATTGGAAGGAGGTGGTCCTGATGGGATTCGTAGTCACTCTAATTGTGCAGTTATTTTTTCTAGCATCTTGTAAGGGTAACGACTTTTTTTTTTTTTTTTTTTTGGGGTCATTTTAACCTTGTGGATGGAGGAGGACAGAAGAAACCCATTCACACATTTAGACGTCAGAGTAAACACTTCGGTCTTTGGCATTTCCTCGTCAAATCTGGACTGCAGGGCTCAGGGAATTTAGATCAGAGGAGAGCAAAGTAACAAGTACGAGGGCATCCTGCTGGCCGTCTGAGGGAAAAGTTATGGTCTTAGAATAGCCCCTAAACCATCCTCAACTCCTGAGGTGGTGACTATAAATTATTCCCTTTGATTGACCAGTCGCAGCCCCACGCCGCTCTTCCCCGGGGCCTGGAATGCTGCTCTCTCTTCTGTGTGGTCTCTCTATGCCCTTCTATTATACGAAAACCCACCAACTATACAGCTTTTGTTTCTTTAAAAATAAATTTGGGGGACTTCCCTAGTGGCGCAGTAGTTAAGAATCTGCCTGCCAATGCAGGGGGCATGGGTTCGAGCCCTGGTCCGGGACGATCCCACATGCCGCGGAGCAACTAAGCCCATGTGCCACAACTACTGAGCCTGCGCTCTAGAGACTGCAAGCCACAACTACTGAGCCCGGGTGCCACAACTACTGAAGCCCGCGCGCCTAGAGCCCGTGCTCTGCAGCAAGAGAAGCCACCGAGCCTGCGCACTGCAACGAAGAGTAGCCCCCGCTCGCTGCAACTAGAGAAAGCCCATGCGTAGCAATGAAGACCCAACGCAGCCAAATAAATAAATAAATAAATTTATTAAATAAATAAATAAAGTTGGGGGGGTGGGGGGACGGAGTTTGAGGCAGACGCCAGAGCCTGTTCGCTGAACTGAACCAAATCACGGGGTGTCTGTCCAGAAAGCCGGCGCTGTTTCCTCAGGAAACGGAGCTAGGACTCCCGTTCTTCTCGCTAAAAAAAAAAAAAAAACACCTCAGGATGGAGGACGGTTTTTAGATTTCAGTGGTCTGAAAGACGTTAGCAGCTCCTGAGGTATACATACCCTCTACTTTTCTCTTTTTACCCCAGCTCGGACCTCAGAAAAACCCCTCCCACTTCCACAGCGGATCTCCTCAGAGTTACACACGGAGAACAAGCCAGCCCCCGTCATTGGCTAGATTCCCTGTCCGTCTCTCGGCTACGATTCCGAGTGGTGCCTTTTGAATGTGGTCTAGTCCCGCTTCCCTTGCCTAATTGGTTCATTCGAACGGGCCCCCGGCCAGCTCAGTCATTCATTGGTGAATATAAAAGGAGAGCTCTGATTGGCTTTTCGGATCGGTGCCAGTGAGAGCGCCTCAGGGATTGGCTTACCTGGTTTGGGCGGGCTAGCGGAACGCTCAAACCGGAGTGGAAGCGCTCTCTTAACCGACGAACGTCTGTGGAGAAGAGGTTTGCTCCGTGATTGTCTCAATTTGCTCCGGCTTAGTCGCTTGCAGGGTTCTCGAGCCGTCCTTCACGACCGTCACCATGGAGATGTCACCACTGCAGGTACGGCTCGCGGAAGGGTCGCGTCGCGGGACCTCAACGCGGCCCGGCATCCCTTCGGCTGCCTGTGAGAGAGGGAGGCGTCTGGGCTGTGGTCCGGCAGAGGCTGACTGGGCGTCGGTGTTCCGCGTCGATCCGGGTCCCCTGGGCTCGGCGTGATCGCGAAGAGGCTGAAACCCCTTTCTCGTGCTAATAGCGAAGTATTATCGGCTAACCTGGCTTCTAGGGTGTGCAGTTGTGTTTTTACTGTGTCTAGGAATTCACTTAGTCCTGGAGTAGATCGGTGGGATCATGGTCCGCGTGGGGCACAGACAGATGCTCTCCTCTTCTACCTGGGGCTGAAAATGGGATTGAACGCCCCTGACCTTGGAAGGTGCAGAGCAAGGCACAGGGTTCCCACTGTGCAGCCGGCAGCCCCGAGGTGCTCAAAATACATCCCTCCAGTGTTCAAAACGTTAACGTGCCCAAAGGATGGGACCCATAGCCTCGCAAACTGCTGCTGCTGCTGAATTAGAATCTATTATTTGCCTGGGACCTAGTAGGCACTCAGTAAATATGTGTGGAGTATGTGAAAGAAGGGGGTGTATGCTATTGATGGCGTCTAACACGTAAAAATATTTCCATGTCAGATACACTTGGCAAAATAATATGTCAATTTAAACGGACGCCTGGGAACCTGGCTGCAGTAACTTAAACTGCCATGTTTGTACAAAACGATGTCAACTCCACTGATAACTACTAAAAGGTTGTGATTTCTTATAGTGTGTGTAAGCAGATCACTATGATAGGTGTTTTGTTTATGGTTTCTGATAAACCCGTGACTCAAAATACCTTCTCTTCAATTTGTAAAAACTTGTCAGCCTGTAGATGACAATATGCAAGTCAACAAAACAAAGAAAAATGAAGATGCTAAGAAAAGACTGTCTATTGAAAGAATCTATCAAAAGAAAACACAACTGGAACATATTCTGCTCCGCCCAGACACCTACATTGGCTCTGTGGAATCAGTGACCCAGGTAAAACCAAGCTAATTAAATGCAGTTACTAAGTAGTTAAAATGTATACTTTTCCAGGTTAATTTTCTGTACTTCATTTACTTGGAGTGTCACTGGAACTGACCTAATCTATCATGTATGTTATCCTACTAATCCAGAAGACTTTACAGTAGTCATGATGGTAAAATAGAATAAATATATGGTCAAAGTAACCATATTTCTTTGCCTTATTTCCAGCAAATGTGGGTTTACGATGAAGATATTGGCATTAACTGTAGGGAAGTCACTTTTGTTCCTGGTTTGTACAAAATCTTTGATGAGATTCTAGGTGAGTGTATTCTTTTTTTTTTTTAAACATCTTTATTAGAATATAATTGCTTAACAATGTTGTGTTAGTTTCTGCTGTATAACAAAGTGAATCAGCTATATGCAGGTGAGTATATTCTTTAATACAAAGGTCCACTGGTCAGATCCTTTCTAAGAAGTATCATTCCTAGCAAACCCTCTGTAGCCAGAAATCCTATCCTTTCAAACAACAGTTGGCAAAGGTGAGGCAGTCTACTGGAATCTAGGAAGTTGACTTCTTTCCTAGAAACAGGCCTATGAATAAAAATTGCTAAATGAACCTCATTAATGATATTCCTGTGCTGCTTGAGATTTTTTTCTTTTTATGTCTTAGAGTTAAAGGATGTTTTTTAAAATACTTTAATTTTTTACCAATGTGTATTTTATCTTCTTTCAGTCAATGCTGCAGACAACAAACAAAGGGACCCCAAAATGTCTTGTATTAGAGTCACAATTGACCCGTAAGTCTCTTGCTTAGTCTTTTGTTTTTTATAGCTCATTGTTACTGTTAGTTGCATTTACTTTGATTTATAGTAAAGTTGGCTTTTTTTTAAATGGGAGTTTGCAAAAGTGCAGAAAGGTAGAAGGCTAAAATGAACAATCTATGATACCTACAATCTAGATCCAACAGTTATCAACACTTTGCCATATTTGCCCCATCTATATTTTTTCTGAATCATTTCAAAATAAATTACAGTCTTTATGACACTTCATCCCTAAATATTTTAGTAAGCATCTCCACTAACTGCTCTAAGTATTCTGGAGTCTATAGCTGTTAACTTTTTCTCATGATGCTATTCAAATAGTAAACCAGCAGGTGGTGATAGAGAATAATTTGATCTAACATTTCTGCTTATAAATGTCCCCCTTTGTGGGTAGTCAGGGTGTTGCTTCCCCTTGTTATTAGCCTGATGAGTTATAACATAAACTATACTTTAGACTCTTTTTGGGAAACGTGTTAGTGATGTACTCAAATGCTCCTAAGGACTTGATATCATAGTCTTTTAAAAAATGTTAAGCTAGATTTAGTTAGTCTTTTTTGTAGATAATACTCAGTACTATTTGTAATAAGAACCATAGTTTGTTTCCGGTTATAACTAAAATATATTATCTTCTTAGAATTAAAATAACTAAGAGATAAGTAAGTCCAAATAAATTTTTAGCATTTTATTGGCGAGCAGGGAAGTTTACAGTTAATAATGTCCTTTCATATTTGTTTTGCAATGTACTTTGTTGGGTGGGAAAGCTAAGGGTGCTGGGACAGTACAGATGATCCCCTTAAAAGTGATATAATAATATTGTTTCCAAATTTTGTCCTTTTCTTTCCATTGGGCATAAATCATTTCCCTTTGTTTATCCTAACATTTTAAAATTTCCTATTTTTTCAATATTATCAGTGTCTGCTCAGGTGTTGGAAAAGGATTGATTTACTGTTTTTCTGTTGGCTCCTATTTCAGGAGTGTTAGGAACTAAGCATGCCGACGTTCAAAAGGTATATATGAAAAAGCGTCATAAAGAAATTGAGACTTGTGAACTCATGTATTTTAGAGATAATAATATTTAAATATTAAAAAATATTAAGCACTAATTTAACATCTGTTTTATAAAAATTTTTTTCACTCTTCTTTTCTTAGGGAGAATAATTTAATTAGTATATGGAATAATGGAAAAGGTATTCCTGTTGTTGAACACAAAGTTGAGAAGATGTATGTCCCAGCTCTCATCTTTGGACAGCTCCTAACTTCTAGTAACTATGATGATGAAGAAAAGAAAGTAACGGGTAGAGTATTGAGGAAAATAAAAAACATATTTGTTGCTGAAAAAAAATACATCTTTTAAATGACTGTCTGTGGCATAAAGGTTAAAAGCATGGAAATAAATCTCTGTAATTGAATAACATTGCCAGTGATTAAGAAATAAAGCTGTTAATGAGATAAGAACAATTAAATAGTATTTTACCTTTATTTGCCCAGGTGGTCGAAATGGCTATGGAGCCAAATTGTGTAACATATTCAGTACCAAATTTACTGTGGAAACAGCCAGTAGAGAATACAAGAAAATGTTCAAACAGGCAAGTAACTAGGTATCTTGTGCCTTGATTATAAATTGTACTATAGCAATTTATATTGGTATTAATGGTTTGACATAATTTATAAGCTATTACATCATGGGAAATTATTCATAAACATATATTGGGGGGGTTGGGGGGGTTTTTGGTTTTTGTTTGTTTGGGAGGGTTTTTTAGGACTTGTAAATTTGCGTTATTTAGTTCTAGTTTGTGAGATTACTTGAATTTTTTCTCTCTCCTCTATTCTTTATTTCCATAGACATGGAGGGATAACATGGGGAGAGCTGGTGAGATGGAACTCAAGCCCTTTAGTGGAGAAGATTATACATGTATTACCTTCCACCCTGATTTGTCTAAGTTTAAAATGCAAAGCCTAGACAAAGATATTGTTGCACTGATGGTTAGAAGAGCATATGATATTGCTGGATCCACTAAAGATGTCAAGGTCTTTCTCAATGGAAATAAGCTTCCAGTAAGTACTTTCCTGGGTGTGGGCAATGAGGGAATTGAGATCATTGTCAAAGGCAATGCTGATTTTTTTTTTTCCATCCCATATATTTTTCTTAACCACTTCTCAAATATGTTCCTGTAAAGAAAACATTATGCTACATTTTTTTAAATCAGTTAGCTCATTTTAAGTTCACTAAAGTCTTTCTCAAAGAATCTCCTAAATAAATCCTTTTGTGTCTTTTAATGACCATCCTCTTATGCCCATCAGTGAACACCATTTCATTAGTTTTGAAAAATCTTTACAATCTACTTTTTAATTTACTTTAAATAAATTTTTCATACTATTATTTTTAATTCCTGTTTAGATAAAAGGATTCCGTAGCTATGTAGATATGTATCTGAAGGATAAGGTAGATGAAACTGGCAATGCACTGAAAATTATCCATGAACAAGTAAACCCCAGGTGGGAAGTGTGTTTAACAATGAGTGAAAAAGGCTTTCAGCAAATCAGCTTTGTCAACAGCATTGCTACTTCCAAGGTAATTTTATTTTTGAATTATTAATCATGATTTACCTTTACATATAAGTATTATTGTTTAAATTTATAAAATGAACTTGAATATTTGGCTACCTTGGCATAAAGGAAGCTAAATTAGATTTTTTTTTAATGTTTTATTATTATAATTTTGAGGGTAATGAATTTACAGTTTGGTATTTTTCCTCATTAGGGTGGCAGACATGTTGATTATGTAGCTGATCAGATTGTGACTAAACTTGTTGATGTTGTGAAGAAAAAGAACAAGGGTGGTGTTGCAGTAAAAGCACATCAGGTATGATACTTTAACGCAGTGTTCTTTTTCTAAAGTCAAGAAAGAGGAGAAAGGCTATAAATAAAGCAAGGCATGAGTAAGTTTTTAGTGATTTATTATCAACTTTTACTGCAGGTAAAAAATCACATGTGGATTTTTGTGAACGCCTTAATTGAAAACCCAACCTTCGACTCCCAGACAAAAGAGAACATGACTTTACAAGTCAAGAGCTTTGGATCAACGTGCCCGTTGAGTGAAAAATTCATCAAAGCTGTGAGTACTTAGAGGAAAATAAAAAATAGAAGCACCTTCCTTTATTTTCCATTGCCCTTCTCAGCCCTGCAGAAATAAAGCTTCCTCCCACATGTCTTCTCACTCTGAAAAGGAAATAAAAAAACAACTCTTACCTCTTACCAGGTCTTACCAAGCCCTTAATCACCATCTATACACCATCTATATTTACCCATTACATGTCACCAGTTTAGATCACTACTGAATTTAACCCATCTAACTGCTTACCGAGCATTGAATGCCTAAAGTTACTCTCAGTGGACACATCCAAAACTGAATTAGTTCTCTCCGTACTAACTGATCGCCATACAAGGAACTCCCCCACCCCCAGAAAACAAAACTATTTCCTGTTTTAGTCAAAGGCCCCAACTAACCACTAGGTTGCATAAATCTAAATCCAAATTCCTTAATTTGGCCTGCAAGACCCTGCCATTTCCAACCTCATCTCAGTACCACTTTTCCTACATTATCTAAGCGTCACTTCTACTGGCTTTAAATTACTCAAAAGCAGAGTACTCTTCCCCCTCCTTAGAGCTTTTTCACATTTCAGGCAGAGGATTACTCTGCCTGAAATGCTTTACACTTGGCTATTTTAAGTCTTTTTTTTTTAAATATTTATTTATTTATTTATTTATGCATGCTGTGCCGGGTCTTAGTTGTGGCACGTGGGATCTTCATTGCAGCATGCGGAATCTTTAGTTGCAGCATGCGGACTTCTTAGGTGCGGCATGCAGACTCTAGATGCAGCATGTATGCAGGATCTAGTTCCCTGACCAGGGATCGAACCCAAGGCCCCTGCATTGGGAGCACAGAGTCTTACCCAGTGGACCAAAGGGAAGTCCCCAACTACTTTAGGTCTTAAATGTCATTTCCTCAGGAAAGCTTTTACTTTCTACTTCTTTCCCTAAGTTTGTTCCCATATAACACTGGACATGCATTACTATATATAACATGCTTTTCACTTATCTGTAACACCTGTCACACTTGTAATTTCTCATTTTATTTCTGTCTTCCTTGTAGTAAACTAAACTCCTTGAGGACAAGGACCATGTCTAATTTGTTTTAACCAATAGATCTCCACATGCAGCTCAGTGCCTGGCACAATATAAGTATGTAGTCAATAAATATTTATTGAATGAATGAACCCAAAGGAACCAGTAGTGGTAACTCCCTCAGTAGTGGTAACCTGAGGCAGGAAGATGTGCCACCCTCTATCCAGACATTACTTTTCTACCTCTTTTCATCTTTGAATTCTTTTTATTTTTGTGTGAGCTCATTTGTACTCCAGATTTCTGACAGAACTCTTCTTCCCTAACATGAATCCTCTCATTTTCAGGCAATTGGCTGTGGTATTGTAGAAAGCATACTAAACTGGGTGAAATTTAAGGCCCAAGTCCAGTTAAACAAGAAGTGTTCAGCTGTAAAACATAACAGAATCAAAGGAATTCCCAAGCTTGATGATGCCAATGATGCAGGTACACATTTAATCATGTTTCCAAACTTTAAATCTTGAAGTTCAGTTATTTGTTTTATTCATTAACAGCATACTGTGGGTATTTTTCCCTTGACACTTAATACTCAATGGAATATTTGTACTTTGTTAAAAATCAACCAGTTCCCTGTTATTGAACACTTGGGTCATTTCAGTTTTTAGCTGTTAAAAGTAGTGTTGAGATGATTATTTGGGGGTATAAAACAAGAATGTTTATACAGTAATCTATTACCTAATGTAGAGGAGAAAAAAGTCTTCTCAACCTTCTTAGGTTCCTGGCTATCTCTGAAAATTAAACTGACAAAGACAGATTAACAGGAAAAAAGCATGTGAATTTATTTAATATGATTTTTTGTGACACCAGAAAATTGTAAGGAAATGCAGACTCAAAGAAATGGTTAAACCTAAGTGGTTTTATGCTAGTTTTGATGAAGAGTGGAAAGATATGATAGGATAATGATTATGAGCTAAGTATAGTAAACTTGGGGAAACTTAGCAAGGCCTTTTCATTCAGATTCTTCTTGGTGACCCGCAATCTTGGATTAGAATATTCCTTTCCACCAGGTATAAAGAGGGCATCTCCTCATGAGGGTCTTACGACATGCTTCAGGGGCGAAGTTTAACGGGGAGGTCAGGAGATCTTTCTGCTTCTACCATTTTCTCAAAATTCCGTCAGCTTAAGGTATTCAGTATGCCAAGGTGCCATATTTTGGGGTAGCATGTCTTAAACCTCATCACCAACAAATATATTAAATGTAATATGATTAAATGAATGTTTAGCAACAGTATAATTGTCATGAGAAATTAGTCTAAGAAACTTAAGACTTTATTACAAACTTAAGCTAAACTATGGATCTAATTACTTACCTCCATTTGACTCCTCAGCCAACTTGTTATGAATTGTAAATTATTTGTGTTTTATCACATGTCTGAGTTAGTATATTTGAGGTTGAACTAAATGTGCTAATATTAATTTGTTTATTTTAGGAGGCCGAAACTCCACTGAGTGTACACTTATCCTGACAGAGGGAGACTCAGCTAAAACTTTGGCTGTTTCAGGCCTTGGTGTGGTTGGGAGAGACAAGTACGGGGTTTTCCCTCTTAGAGGAAAAATGCTTAATGTTCGAGAAGCTTCTCATAAACAGGTAGAATATATAAAAACTATCTTCAGAATCTAAATCTAATTTTATAATGCAGGACTTCATGCTTGTATTTCATTCCTTTATTGGGCATTTTGAAATACACCTTGGATTTTTTTTGTTATTTTAGGAAATCGGGTACACTATAGCATATCTTAACAGATCTTTCTGACTTACTGACATATAGGCTAGTAACTCAAAATACTGGAGTTCAAGAAAACCCAAGCAACATATACTGTTGTAATTCTTTGTTCTTTTAAAGTTTATAAACAAAATAGTACATTTTTGGCTATACATCCATTTCAGATAATGGAAAATGCTGAAATTAACAATATAATCAAGATTGTGGGTCTTCAGTACAAGAAAAACTATGAAGATGAAGATTCATTGAAGACTCTGCGTTATGGGAAGATAATGATTATGACAGATCAGGTCAGATTTGTTATCAAATATTTTAAATTTTTAAATTTTATTTATTTATTTTTAGCTGTGTTGGGTCTTCATTGCTGTGTGCTGGCTTTCTCTAGTTGCAGCAAGCAGGGGCTACTCTTCGTTGCAGTGCACAGGCTTCTCATTGCGTTGGCTTCTCTTGTTGCGGAGCACGGGCTCTAGGCATGCGGGCTTCAGTAGTTGTGGCACACGGGCTCAGTAGTTGTGGCGCACGGGCTTAGTTGCTCCGCAGCATGTGGGATCTTCCAGGACCAGGGTTCGAACCCGTGTCCCCTGCATTGGCAGGCGGATTCTTAACCACTGTATCACGAGGGAAGCCCGATAGCAAATATTTTAGATTGTTAACCTAAATTAAACACATCTTATTGTTGCATTGCTTTTCTGCCATGAAAGGAAATTACTTAACTGGAGCTTTGTTCATTATTTTTAATCCACATCTAATAAGATATATTATGTTTGTATTTTATGTATATTACATATATAAGTTAAGTGAGTCTGAATTTGAATAGCCTTTTTTTTAATCCCCATAGAAAAATTTTGAGAAATTACCAGTAAGTCGATCATAATCTTTTTAGTTTCTAAACAATTCTTTTGTGTTTTGGCTTTCCAAATATTTCTAGGACCAAGACGGTTCCCATATCAAAGGCTTGCTGATTAATTTTATCCATCATAACTGGCCCTCTCTTCTGCACCATCGTTTTCTGGAGGAATTTATCACTCCCATTGTAAAGGTATACTAATTTCTAAGATACCATAATGGATATTTTAAGGCCCTACTCCTCAAACCTGGATACACATATAACCCCAGTGATGTATGATGGTATGCAGGGGACCCAGAAGTTTGGAAAGCCACAGCAATGTGTTTTTTACCTCAGGTGTCTAAAAACAAGCAAGAAGTGGCATTCTATAGCCTTCCTGAGTTTGAAGAATGGAAGAATTCTACGCCAAATCATAAAAAATGGAAAGTCAAGTATTACAAAGGTTTGAAATGAAACTCACCTAGAACTTCTCATTTCGTTATATGCCATTGCACAATATTATATGGAGTAACTTGGTGTCCTTGGTTTTGTAGGTTTGGGCACCAGCACATCAAAAGAAGCTAAAGAGTACTTTGCAGATATGAAAAGACATCGTATCCAATTCAGATATTCAGGTCCTGAAGATGATGCTGCAATCAGCCTGGTGAGTTTGAGTGTATTTCATACATACCTTCTAGTTTTAGAAATCAATGCTTCAACTAGTCAATTGAAACATTTAAATTTTCATATAATAAAATGTTTTATAAAATAGATTGTTTTTAGTAAGCATATCCCAAAGAAAGGAGCCAGATATTTTAGAAACTGAGTTTTTGTTGTTTATTTGTTAACTTTTTATAGAAGAAATATTTTGGAACCATTCGTGCCAGTGACATCTTTTTCATCTTCTAATTTGTAGGCCTTTAGCAAAAAACAGATAGATGATCGAAAGGAATGGTTAACTCATTTCATGGAAGATAGAAGGCAACGAAAGTTACTTGGCCTTCCTGAGGTAAAAAAATGTTAAATATATCTCACAAAATGTACTATTTATTACCTTTAGAATTGACTTTATAGCAAATTAAAGTTACTGAATAATAAGTACCTCAGTTAAAAAGTTAATGGATAACTATTTATAAATATCCTTATTCTTATTTAGACTGCTGCATAAATGTATTGGACCTGAAAGAAACTACAGAGTCAATGCACTTTTTTCCTGATTGTGCAGCACTTAAATTCATTTTGTCTTTAAAACATATAAAATACTTCATAATTCTTTGCTTTTGAGGGAGTTAACAATTATCATAGAAGTGATAATGCTAACATGTGTCTTTGTTTTATTTTTGTATTAAGCATTGTTAAGACCAGTGATATTTTTTATTTTAAACTAGATCATGTAATACTCTCTTTGGTTCCTCAGGATTACTTATATGGGCAAACTACCACATATCTGACATATAATGACTTCATAAATAAGGAACTTATCCTGTTCTCAAATTCTGATAATGAGAGGTCTATCCCATCTATGGTGGATGGTGAGTTCTGTTTTTATCATAAGATGGGAATCAATGCCCTGAAATGGTTAATTTGAGGATATTAATATTTGCACTTCTTTCATTTTAAAGGTTTGAAGCCAGGTCAGAGAAAGGTTTTGTTTACATGTTTCAAACGGAATGACAAGCGAGAGGTGAAGGTTGCCCAGTTAGCTGGGTCAGTAGCTGAGATGTCCTCTTATCATCATGGTGAGGTAAACACATAATCTATAATGTTTCCAGAAAGCATTATAGCAGAAATACCTGCAAAGTCATTCTCCAAACAGTTGATGAAAGTATAAGCTATACATCCATAGTAGAGAACAATGTGGTGAAATATATCAAACTATAAAATTGCGTATTTTTTGACCTAACAAATCTGTTTATAAAAATAATGTTCCTATAAGGATACTGTAATAGATCAAAAGATATGCAAGGATCTGTGTTCAAAGAGATTTAGTGATGTTTGCTATAACTTTGTTATGCCAAAATTTAGACATGGAAAGTGTCCATCAATTGGAAAATTATTATAAATTATGACACATCTATGAATGGAATCAGTGATATAACTTAAGTAAATCTATATGTACTAACATCGAAGAATGTCCATGTTCTATTGTCAGGTGAGGGAAAAGAAAAAAGAGGCAGAATAATACTTAAAGGAAGGATATACTCCAAATTGTTAACTTTGGTTATCACTGGGAATTGGAAAGGGCAACTTTCCAATTTTTCATATATGTCTAAATTGTTTGACTTTATATCAATACAAACATACACCTGTTCATTTTTTATTTCGAAATTGCTTTTTTTGCATTTATTATGTAAAACAGTTTTAAAGAATTAGATTGCCTATAAGTTTCTAGAACTTTAAAGGTAATGATTGTCTTGCTTGTTGCTTCAGTCAAAATATAGCAGGTACTCAATAAGTGTTCACATAATAAACATTTGTTGAATGCTTAGCATGTACCAAGTATACAAAGATAAATCATACATGTTCTCTACCTTTAAGGTATAATCACAGTTTAACCAGAGGATTATATCTCACACACACACACACACACACACACACACAAACACACACACCCCCTATAGAATAGTGATACATGCTAGAATAGAAATGAGCAAAGTGTTTCACACAAAGGAGGAAATATTTCATTCTGCTGAGGGTGAATAGAGGAGCTATACCTTCAAGGTTGAGTAGGACTTGATAGAAATTACTGGAAGGCAAGATCCCTGAACTTGGAGCCAGAATTCTTAGGTTTAGGGTACTACTCCTGCCATGTATTTATCTGGGAAAAGCCAATAAATATCTACACTTCATAAAACCTTACAGGATTATAGTGAAACACACTCATGATAACAAACATGTTATTATCGAGAGACTACAGATTAGATTAATGAATCTTTTTCCCCCCACCCACAGATGTCACTAATGATGACCATTATCAATTTGGCTCAGAACTTTGTGGGTAGCAATAATCTGAACCTCTTGCAGCCCATTGGTCAGTTTGGTACCAGGCTGCATGGTGGCAAGGATTCTGCTAGTCCTCGATACATCTTCACAATGCTCAGGTGGGTATGCTTCCGATTTTTTTGTGAATTGCCATTCCAATTTTGAAGTATTGTGAGATTTAGTTGACCAAAAATAGAAAAATCCAGTTAATCGGAAAATAGATTTTTGATGCAGATGCTTGGATTATTAATCGCTTAAAACTAGCTCTTTAAAGTTTAACTATGCTACTCTTTGCAATGAGTAGAAAGTCAAAATTCTATTTCAGTTTGATAGCTTAGCCTTTGTATCCCTTAGAAGTATTGTTTCCTTGCCAAACCATAAATGTTTTTACTCCCATTTCTTTTATTTTATTCTTTTTCTCCATATAGAGCTGTGGTTCTCAACCAGGGTAGATTTTACCCTTCAGGGGACATGTGGCAATGTCTGGAGACATTTTTGATTGTCATGACTAGGGAGCCATGCCACTGGCATCTAGTGAGCAGAGACCAGGGATATTGCTAAACACTCTGTAATGCACAGGGCGGCACCCCCACGGCAAAGAACAAAGATGGCAGTAGTGCCAAGGTTGGGAAACCCTGTAGAGTTTGAGCCGGAGTAAAGAAGAACTTGATTCTTCTTAAATACCACAAGTTGAAATTTTACTTCCTTTACAAGTCTATGGAAAGTACATTATGAGTAGTCAGTTTTCACCTGTCATCTTATTCAACTTTTCAACAGCATAGGGTACGGTAATCACTCCATCCTTGAAAGTCTTCTTTCATTATTTGTCCTCCAAGACACCAGACTGTTGGTTCTCCTCCCTATTAGTCTTCACTGGGTCATTCTCATCTTCCCAACCTCCAAATACTGGCCTGCCCTAGGGCTCCTTCATCAGACCTCTTTCCACTAACTATACTGCCTTCCCATCCATGGATGGTACCTCGTACATCCAGTCTCATAGCTCCAGCCCTACCCTCTAAATTTCATGTCCCCTCTCAACATTTACCACCTGGATGTCTAATAAGTATCTCAAACGTTAAATTCAAAACCATATCCTTAGTCCCTTTCTCAGTAAATGGAAAGCCATCCTTCTAATTCTCAGGCTCAAAATTTGGAGTTACCTTTGACTCCTTTTCTCCACACTTGCATCCCTGTGGGCTCCACATTGGAAAAATACTAAGCCACCCCATTCATTATATTCATACAGACTATTATAGTCTACCATTCTTCTTTCTTTTGGTAGCCAGTTGATTTTTTTAAAATAGGTTACTCTGGTTCAGAACCTTCCAACTTCTTCCTTCAGAGAAAAACTAAAGCCCTATTTTAGCAAACCAGACCCTATATGATATGTGCTCCCACTCCCCATGTCTTTTGATTCCATCTCCTACTATCTCTGCTTCAAACACACCTGGCCTCTTTGCCTATAGTCAAACATGCCTTCAGGGCCTCTGACTTACTGGTCCCTCTGCTTGCAGTACTCTTTCTCTCAGTTTCTTCTCTGCTCAAATGTTATCCTATCAGAAAGTGCTTACCATTCCTTAGCATCCCCTCAATCAATCTTAGCTATTTTTCTATTTAGCATTTTTCTATTTAGCATTTACCATACCGCCTGACAAAATGCCTGTACTAGAATATCTCCCTGCACTGAGCTCCTTAAAGACTGAGGCTTTATATCTGCAGTGCCTGGCATGTAGAAAGTACTCAATAAATAATATTGGTAAATGAATATTAGTCAGCAAGTAAAGCCAAAGTAATTTTCATGTATATATCTGAGATAACTTACGTTCTTTCCGTGAAAGTTGTGTCAAAGCCAATATTTTTCTAAAATAACATTCTTTGTTTTCTTTAGCCCTTTGGCTCGGTTGTTATTTCCACCAAAAGATGATCACACGTTAAGGTTTTTATATGATGACAACCAACGTGTTGAGCCTGAATGGTACATTCCTATTATACCCATGGTGCTGATAAATGGCGCTGAAGGAATTGGTACTGGGTGGTCCTGCAAAATCCCCAACTTTGATGTTCGTGAAGTTGTGAATAACATCAGACGTTTGATGGATGGAGAAGAACCTTTGCCAATGGTAACTATTCTGTGGTACTAGGAACCTTATTAGTTTTCTTCTGGTTTCAATTCAGCAGTTGATATGGTTAAAGAAGACACAAATAGAAAATTTATTTCATGCTTAATGTTAGATTTATTGTTTAATGCTGTTGGGATTTGTTTTAGTATCACATTTAGAAAATATTCTTTTTTAAAATACTAATTTAGCTTCCAAGTTACAAGAACTTCAAGGGTACTATTGAAGAGCTGGCTCCAAATCAATATGTGATTAGTGGTGAAATGTCTATTCTTAATTCTACAACCATTGAAATCTCAGAGCTTCCCATCAGAACATGGACCCAGGTAAGTAATTATGGGTTTCTTTTTTGATTTTTGTGATAGGGGAAACATTTTTTATACTGATGTTTGTTGAATATTCAGGAGCCTATGTTTGAGAAACTTACAAAAGGATTATTTCTTTCTTTAGACATATAAAGAACAGGTTCTAGAACCCATGTTGAATGGCACTGAGAAGACACCCCCTCTGATAACAGATTATAGGGAATACCACACAGACACCACTGTGAAGTTTGTTGTGAAGATGACTGAAGAAAAACTGGCAGAGGCAGAGAGAGTTGGACTACACAAAGTCTTCAAACTCCAAACTAGTCTCACATGCAACTCTATGGTATGTCTTGTTTCATGAGAAATATGTATGTTTCCATTTATATTAAGATTAATATCAATTTTAAAAGGATATCTTAGGCTACTTTTACAGTTTCAAAGGATAAAGTCATTTCTCTAAAACGATTAAAGTTTAGCCAATTTATCTGTTGTTGACTCCAATCTTGTTTTTCTTTTCTAGGTGCTTTTTGACCACGTAGGCTGTTTAAAGAAATACGACACAGTGTTGGATATTCTAAGAGACTTCTTTGAACTCAGGCTTAAATATTATGGATTAAGAAAAGAATGGCTTCTGGGAATGCTTGGCGCTGAATCTGCTAAACTGAATAATCAGGCTCGCTTTATCTTAGAGAAAATAGATGGCAAAATAATCATTGGTATGTTTTTGGAACAATAACTTCCTGTACTAAAATTACTATCGTACCTCACTTCCTTTAAACATTTTTGGTAAGAGGGATGATGGAGAGGGCGGGCAAAATCCGTTTATTTCCACTGGTTACACGCATAGGTATTTCTTTCAAATACCTAAATTAGCATTTATAGTTTAAAAGAGATAGCTTTTCCTAGATTGAGCGTCGTGAGAAATCAAGATTTAGTTAACATTTAGACAGGAAGAGAACAGAGAGCTAGAAGAGGTCCCTGTGTAAACTGATTGATAAAGAGCAGAGATAAGTCTGATAGAAAAACAAAAAAAGGAAGGAGGATTTTAAATGGCTTATATTATAAGTAAATGGTATACTCAAGACTGAAAGTCATGTCTAAGGGAATTTTTTTAAGACATTCTAGAAGCAACTAAATCAGAGTTTAAGTAACCAGGAAGAAAACAGTTTTGACTAAAGCTGGAGGGTTGAAAGAAATGGCTCAGCTCTGGCCAGAGTAAACTAGAAAAGCCAGGTAACTATGGGTTGTAGTAGCAAGTCCCAAAACATGACAACACAAGTTACCAGTGATCACAGGATCATTTCCTGATGGTACATGAAAATGTTTAACTTAGTAGTTACATGTTCATTTTCATGGATATTTTAAAATATAATAACGATGGCATATCAGTCCCCTAATTTCACAGATGATATTGCTTAAGACAAAGCTAAAATAAGTAATATTGGATATGACTCAAGGAAAAATAAAAAGTAAAAAGTATTTAGTTGACTGGAATTTAGGAAATACTAGAGACTGTCCAGTCTTCTTGAGGAGTAAATATAGAGGGCCTAAAAGTGTGACCTATATCAAGTTAATTGATGAAAGGTGGTACTCAAAACCTCACTCTATTATAACTAGTAACTCTCAGTGTCCCTCAAAGTCTAACAAATTGACTGCAGTAAACTTTGGGAGAGGGGTGCTATAGAAAAAAGGGAACAAATGCATTATAGGGGACTATAATCAAGAGAAATCAATGTCTGAATGAGTGGCACTAAAAACTTGCCCACTCGGGTGTTGAAATTAAAAGACCAGGGAGGAGACTCCCCTGGTGGCGCAGTGGTTAAGAATCCTCCTGCCGGGCTTCCCTGGTGGCGCAGTGGTTGAGAGTCCACCTGCCGATGCAGGGGACACGGGTTCGTGCCCCGGTCCTGGTAGATCCCACATGCCACCGAGCGGCTGGGCCTGTGAGCCATGGCCGCTGAGCCTGCGCGTCCAGAGCCTGTGCTCCGCAACGGGAGAGGCTCCTGCCAATGCAGGGGACGTGGTTTCAAGCCCTGGTCCGGGAAGATCCCACATGCCACGGAGCAACTAAGCCCGTGCGCCACAACTACTGAGCCTGCGCTCTAGAGCTCGCAAGCCACAACTACTGAGCCTGCGTGCCACAACTACTGAAGCCCGCGTGCCTAGAGCCCGTGCTCCGCAACAAGAGAAGCCACCGCAATGAGAAGCCTGCGCACCGCAACAAAGAGTAGCCCTGGCTCGCCGCAACTAGAGAAAGCCCATGAGCAGCAGTGAAGACCCAACACAGCCAAAAATAAATAATAAATAAATAAATTTTAAAAATAAATAAATAAATAGAAGACCAGGGGTATAATTGAGGTCAATATTTATCAGAAATAAAGGTTTTGATTGTCTTGTTATTCAAGTTATGATTAAGTCACTACCTCATATATGATTTGACTGCCCCCTTGTGGTAATTTACATTTGTCAGTGGTTTAGGAGCAGACTTGACTATCCACCAGGATGTACAAATTTATGCAAGAAGACAGTTTAATCTCCAGTTTTAATCTTTTCACTTAATATGGTAAAACCTTATCCCTTTCCTAAAATATTGCTCAAAACTACTATCTCTGTGCACATTTGTTTAAACAGAAAACAAGCCTAAGAAAGAATTAATTAAAGTTCTGATTCAAAGAGGTTATGATTCGGATCCTGTGAAGGCTTGGAAAGAAGCCCAGCAAAAGGTAACTTCTTGGTTAGCATTTTCTGTCTTATTAAAGACTATGTATAGTCTAATGTCTATGTTTCACATTTCCTATTAAAGCTACATTTTAATTTCTCCTTTAGGTTGCAGATGAAGAAGAAAATGAAGAGAGTGACAATGAAAAGGAAACTGAAAAGAGTGACTCTGTAACAGATTCTGGACCAACCTTCAACTACCTTCTTGATATGCCTCTTTGGTATCTAACCAAGGAAAAGAAAGATGAACTGTGCAGACTAAGAAATGAAAAAGTGAGTTGTTGATGGATAGTACATGTTGCTTGGTTGTATTCCAATGGTGAAAGTAAATTGTGTGCTTTGGGAAAATGCTGTTTATGCACATAAATTAACTTAATTTTCTGACTATCTTATGAAGGAGCAAGAGCTAGAAACATTAAAGAGAAGGAGTCCATCAGATTTGTGGAAAGAAGACTTGGCTGCTTTTGTTGAAGAGCTGGAGGTATGTAGTTTATAATGCCTGTGTTAGAATTTTTATTAATGAAATAATGTATTCTAGCAATATACCTCTTTGTCAAGAAATTTCACAATTGGCAATAGAAAGAATATAGGAGGCATGGAGATACATTCCAAGATAACACATAAAATAACATTGTTAGAAACTAGTTAGAATAAAGTAAATGGTGCCAAGAAACATACTACCTAAAAGTTTTTGGACAAAGAGGGGAAAGGGCAGGAGTTGATTTTTCACCTATTGGGACTGAGAAGATAAAGAGAATTCAAACACGGAAGAAAACCAGCCCAGTCCCTCAAGTAAACCTGAAAGGACAAAAATAGTTTCCTTCAGGGCTAGCTAATCAGTAGTTTCAGGAGATCCTCTGTTACCAAAATTGCTAATGTGGTTTGTTCTCCAGTATTATCTTAACATAAGAAAAAGTATTTCATAAATTAAGATAAAAGGCCTAACATGTAGATTTATATTATTGTACTTCAGTTTGGATGTCCAGCTTGTAATCAGTTGATTGGATAAATGTACATTACTGGAATCACATCCTTTCTTATTTCTTAATTGAGTTTACAAAGTATGCCTTAATATTGGTGGTATACTTGATAGAACAGCTTATCACAAATTTATGTTAAGATGTAACAAATTGAAATCAGTTTAACCGTTGCCTTTTATTCTGTCCCTATAAAGTGGCATCGATGCTGTAATGTCTTTGTTAGCTTATAAACTTGCTTTCTTTTTTTTTTTTCTTACATCTTTATTGGAGTATAATTGGTTTGCAATGGTGTGTTAGTTTCTGCTTTATAACAAAGTGAATCAGTTATGCATATGTTCCCATATCTCTTCCCTAAACTTGCTTTTTTATATCAACCTTTTGTAGGCTGTTGAAGCAAAGGAGAAACAAGATGAACAAATAGGACTTCCTGGGAAAGGTGGGAAAGCAAAGGGGAAAAAAACACAAAGGGCAGAAGTTTTGCCTTCTCCATGTGGAAAAAGAGTCATCCCCCAAGTGACCATAGAGATGAAAGCAGAGGCAGAAAAGAAAATTAAAAAAAAAATTAAGGTAATACTCTTTAAAGCATTATACATAAAACACTTTAAGTATTTTTCCACTTAAAATTGAACTAATCATAAAACTTCTAATCCCGTACTCAGGAATTTATCAACTAATCATAACTTTCCTTTCTTATGAGCCTGATTTTTTTAATGTTTAAGTATCTTGAAAAAGTCATACCCATACCCTTTTTTATTCAGAGCTCTTAGCCAAAATACAAAGAAAAAAAAAATCACTCTTTGACAGATATATATTTGTATATTTGACCTTATATTATTCCAAATAATAAACGGGCAGAACTTAACCATTTTTGTCTTGCTGTCTTTTAGAATGAAAATACTGAAGGAAGCTCTCGAGAGGATGGGATGGAAATAGAAGGCCTAAAACAGAGATTAGAAAAGAAACAGAAAATAGAACCAGGTATTAAAACATTTTAAGGAAAATCATATAGAGTTGAGACTAAATTATGTTTGTTACCTAGTACGTTCCATATAGATGTTCAAAAGTTCTTATTGAGGTACATGAAGAAGGGCTATATCTGAAGTATACTTGAACTTCCCTAACATTGTCCTTGGGATTTGATTTATTTTAGAAGAGATCATTTTGTAATGAAATACTTTGTTGGGATCTAAAGAAAGTGTTCAGTTTATTAGATTTCACTTTCTAGCCAGTTATGAGGTTTTAATATATGTAATATATTCATATGTAAAGCTTCGTGAGGACAGTCACCATATCTTAGTCATGTTGTTTTATCCCTAGAGTTCAACACCATGCCTGGGATATACTTAACACTCACTCAGTAAATTAAATAGAAGTAAAAATTCTGTTAACCATTTGATTATGCCTTTACTGAATATCTACTTTTTTCTAACTTCTTCATTGAGATATTCACATACCAAATTCACTCATTTAAAGTGTACCATTCAGTGGTTTTAGTATACTCAGTTTTAGAACAGTTTCTTGTCCTGGAAAGAAACACTGTACGCAATTACTGGTCACCCCCCATTTTCTCCCAACTCCCCCTCCCTCTAGGCAACCACCAATTTACTTTCTGTGTCTAGATTGCCTATTCTGGACATTTCCTATGAATGGAATCATATAATATGTTCTTCTGTGGCTGGCTTCTTCACTTAGCATGTTTTCAAGGATCATTCATGTAGTAACATGTATCAATACTTCATTCTATTTTGTTGCCAAATAGTTTTTCATTGTATGAATATACCACATTATATTTATTTGTTCGCCAGCTGCTAGATATTTGAATTGTTTCCACTTTGGGGCTTTTATATTTCTTTGGCGAAATGTCTATTCAGATCCTTTGCCCATTTTTTAATTGGGTTATTTATCTTTTTATTGTTGAGTTAGTTGTAAGAGTTCTTTATATTCCAGATGCCAGACCTTTATCAGATATATGATTCTCAAATATTTTCTGCCAGCCTGTGGATTATCTTTTCATTTTCTTGATGGTGTCCTTTGAAGCACAAGTTTTTAATTTTGATGAAGTCTAATTTATCTTCTTTTTTTCTTTTGTTGCTCATGTTTTTGGTGTCATATCTAATCTTTTGCCAAATCCAAGGTCATTAAGATTTACCCCTAGGGTATTCCCTGGCAGTCTAGTGGTTAGGACTCCATGCTTTCATTGCTATGGGCCCGGGTTCAATCCCTAGTTGGGGAACTAAGATCCCACAAGCTGTGCGGCATGGCGAAAAAGAAGAAAAGAAAAGATTTACCCCTTATCTTCTTCTAAGAGTTTTTAGTTTTAGCTCTTACATTTAGGTAATTTTGAATTAAGTTGTATATGGCATAAGGAAGGGGTCAACTTCATTCTTTTGCATGTGGATATCCAGTTGACCCAGCACCATATATTGAAAAACCTTCTTCCCTGTTGAATTGTCTTCACCATTGCCAAAAATCTATTGACCATAAATATTAAGGTTTATTTATGGATTCTTAACTATTCCATTGATTGATGTATATGTCTATCCTTGAGTATCTACTTTTTTTTTTTTTTGAGTATCTACTTTTGATAGATAACGTTCAGTTCTGTGGGGAATACAAAGATGAATAAAATAATTGGAAACATCTTAGTATTAAAAAGAAGTAATAAAAGTATGTTGTGTGTGCTGTGTTGTGGAAAATTATATATTGGCCTTATAATACAGCACATATTTAACTTTAAACCTACCTAGCAATCAATTAGCATATAAAAGCAGTGAATCAGATAAGTATTTTGAACATTCACGTTTCCCATCACTATCTCAAGTCTTGTGAGGACACAAGAAGTGGGGAAGCATGGCGCTTACCCTCAAGAGGTTTATCAGGAAAGAAAGGTAAAGCAGTACATACTAGCCATTGTAGGGATTTAGAGAAAGGTGAGATCAGTGTGGGTACATGTAGATTGCAGAGGCTTTGTGAAAGAGGTAAAACTTGGTTTAGAGTCTTAAAGATTGGGTAAGATTTAGGTATTCTAGACTGGGAGAAGGCAAATGGACATATAATATGCATGGGACGATGAGAAGGCCCCTTAACAGAGTGGAAAATAGTAGAAAATAGTTAAACCAGATTATGGAGAGTTAGAAAAGCAGGTTGTTGGAGGAGGGTGGATAAGATTAGATTCAACTAGGAGATATGAAATAGGTAGGTGTATGAAGGAAGAATATGAAGAAAGGACTAAGTCAGATCAATAAGGAGTCTGTCCTTATCTTTGGGCCTAGATGAGGGAAATAAATAGCAAAGGATTGGTATGAGAGACATTTGAGGAAAAGAATTAACAAGACTTAGTGACTTTAAACCTCCTTAACTCAGCCATTAAATGCTCCTCGAGGTTCGGGCCCAGCCATCCTGTTCCCTTTGAGCTGTTTCCCTCGCCTTGACTTCAGCAGTAACCTTCTGTTGATCTTGCATCTGTTCTTGTGCCTTTCCCATCTCCACACTACAGTCTGAGAGAACTCTAAAATGCAAATCTGGTCATATTGATTCCCTGTTTAAAACAAAATCCTTAACAAGACCAGCCACTCTCTTGGGACTTCCCCGGTGGTCCAGTAGTTAGACTCCGCCTTCCAATGCAGGCGGCGGCGCAGGTTTGATCCCTGGTCGGTCAGGGAACTAAGGTCCCACATGCCGCGGGGTGCAGCCAAAGACTTTTAAAAAAAGACCAGCCACTCTCCCTCTGACTTCTGCTTTCCAGCCATAATGGATTTCTTTCAGTTTCCTAAGTGCACTATGTTTTCTCACAGGGCTTTGTACATGTTATTTCCTAAACTGGAATGTTTTGTCATCCAACTCCCTTCAACTAGTTAACTTAAGCATCTCTTTCTTGGAAAACCCTCTTATTTATATACATATGCATACATACTACATGCCCTATGTAAACATATATACCATGTGGGATTATTATTATATATGGGATTAGATAACCAAACTATAAGCTCCACAGAAAGGGGGACTATGTCCTTTTCTGTTCACCATTCTATTCCCAGTACTAGCACAGAGTTCAATAAATATTTGAAGGATGGATGGATGATAGATGGAGAAAAGTGAGTCAAAGAATATGTAAACATGGTTAATTCCTATCTCCCTTCCAGGTACCAAGACAAAGAAACAAACTACATTGCCATTTAAACCAGTCAAGAAAGCCAAAAAGAGAAACCCCTGGTCTGATTCGGAATCAGATATAGACAGTAACGAAAGTAATTTTGATGTCCCTCCCCGAGAAAAAGAGCCACGGAGAGCAGCAAGTAAGGAAGAGTGAAGATTTGAATGGGCAATCTATTTCAAGGCACATAATCCCAGAAATTGTTATATCTTAGAGCAGTAATTACATTTTTGAGAAACTAAAACATCTTTTAGAAGATTAAACTGAAGCTTATATCTTCAGGAAATGTTATATTAATCTGTGGATTAAATATTTCTCCTGTTATCCTCTTTGATTCTTTGTATATGTATGTTTTTAACAGCAAAAACCAAATTCACAATGGATTTGGATTCAGATGAAGATTTCTCAGATTTTGATGAAAACACTCAAGATGAAGATCGTGTCCCATCAGATGCTAGTCCACCTAGGACCACAACTTCCCCAAAGTAAGTATCCTCTCTAATAGGGATTTTATCATGATTGTTTTTAATAGCTGATGATATATTCTTTGTTGACACATTTAGAATTGGTCATCAGGATTTTTTTATTATTATTATTCTAGACATACTAACAAAGAACTGAAGCCACAGAAAAGTGCCACATCAGGTATGTTAAGTAAAAATAGTGAGATGTCTGCTTTATTGGAGCACTCAGGTCCACCCGGCTTCTAACCCGGCCTACATTATCCAAGTCCTGTCTTTGAAAATAAATGTGGGTTCTTGTTAGCATTACATTGATATTGTTCATTAGGTTTAGTTTTGCACATAAATAGGTTCTACATTTAAACTAAATGTACTAAAAGTAATCATTTGCTTGCCAGGTACTATGCTAGGTGCTAGAGATACAAAAACTTATTGTTTGCTCATGAAGAACTCAGTAATTAGAACAGAGTTATAAAAGCGTGTTTGAAATATTCCAGGAAAGTCACAGACTTTGTGTTTAAATAGAAATTCAGAGCAGGGACAAAAGCAGTAAACAGATTTTCATGTATTGCTTATATGTATTATTTTCCTTTCCATTTGAAGTAACGGACCTTAACGCTGATGATGCCAAGGATAATGTACCACCTCCTCCAAGCTCTCCTGCTGCTGATTTCCCAGCTGTAACTAAAACCACAAACCCTGTTCCTAAAAAGAACGTGACAGTGAAGAAGACAGCAGCAAAAAGTGAGCCTCAGTCTTTGAGATGGGTTAATATTGGGATTAGCTACTGGCTGCCACAAGTCAGCTTCAATTTTTATTCCCCAAATTTACTATATTGAAATTAAGCCTTTACCAACTGAAAACAAATCTTTAGATCTTCATAATCAAAATTGCTAGTCAAAAGGTTTAAAAATAGCATGTTTCTCAAAATGCCAGGTGTTAGTTAGCTCATTTCTATGACAGGGATGGGAGTTAGAAACAGTTGCAAATGTTTAACATGAAGCATATACCTACAAAAAAATCATATGCTTAAGAATACTTTGATTCTCTAATGCATTTCATCTCTGTTAGGTTGTCTTTTCCTATGTTAAATATAAGCAGTCAACAGGTTGCTGAAGAAGGTTCACTGTGGGAACAATTCAGCTAAGAGTGTCCCTGACAAATTCCTGTGTTCACTTGCAGGTCAGTCTTCCACCTCTACTACAGGGGCCAAAAAAAGGGCTGCACCAAAAGGAACCAAAAAGGATCCAGACTTGGATTCTGATGTCTCTAAAAAGCCTAATCCCCCCAAAACCAAGAGTCACCGCAAAAGGAAGCCGTCCACTTCTGATGATTCCGACTCTAATTTTGAGAAAATGATTTCTAAAGCAGTCACAAGCAAGGTATTTATCCTAGTCAGTCCTTTTGCTGTAGGTATTTTGAAGCACATAACCAAGCTTTGCTCCTAATAATTTGGCACATTTTTAAGGAAATAAATTTAAATCCCATAGTCCGTTAGCCTTTTACTCTATGTAGTTTAGTTGTAAAAAAGTTAAATATGCCACTAATTAGTCAATGAGAGAGTTGCCTTCAGTCTATTTCTTTCCTTCTTTCTATTTTTTTTTTAAATTTATTTATTTATTTTTGGCCCCGTTGGGTCTTCATTGCTGCACGTGGGCTTTCTCTAGTTGCCGCGAGCAGGGTCTACTCTTCATCGTAGTACGCGGGCTTCTCACTGTGGTTCTCTTTTGGAGCACGGGCTCTAGGCACGCAGGCTTCAGTAGTCGTGGCACGCGGGCTCTAGAGCGTAGGCTCAGTAGTTGCGGTGCACGGGCTTTGTTGCTCTGAGGCATGTGGGATCTTCCCGGACCAGGGCTCGAACCTGTGTCCCCTGCATTGGCAGGCGGATTCCCTGTGCCACCAGGGAAGTCCCAATTTCTTACTACTCATTAGAAGGTGGAAAACTCCTTGAGTTGTAGTCTGTTGATATATTTTTTGCATCGAAATTCTGCTGTCAGGTTGACATTGTACAAACTACTTGGGCTTTTCTCTTTTAGAAACCCAAGGAGGACAGCGATGACTTCCACCTGGACTTAGACTCAGCTGTGGCTTCTCGGGCAAAATCGGGACGGACAAAGAAACCTATAAAGTACCTCGAAGAATCAGATGAAGATGATCTGTTTTAAAATGTGAGGTGATTATTTTAAGTAATTGTCTTATTGAGCTCAAGACTGGTTTTAAATTTATGTGAATCTCTCAGTTTCTTCCCCTCTGAATTTAGTTTGGGGAAGGTAGTTTTAATTCAGAACCATCAAAGTGAAGTAGAGCCCAAGTGTCCCTTATCTTTATATAATACTGTCTAAGTAGTGACCATCTCGTGGGATTGTTTTTTCTCTGCTTTGTATATGTATTGAGTCTGTTTACTTTTGTCTTTTAAATCTGATTTTAGGTTCTTCTGGGCTCTAGAGGCAGTTGTGTGGTCACTTCAGCATAATGTAGTTTGACCACTCATTAAGCTAAAATTGGAGCACTTTGACATAAAAGTTTCTACTCTGCCTACTTTCTGAAAATATGAGATACAGCATGATGAGTTTCTCTGTTTTATCTTAGTTTCATAGATAATTTTCCATCAGATAGAACTTTATGTAGTTCCAGTACCAAATACTTCTCGCTCAGCCTTTTATGTGCTGAATTTTTAAGCAGTGAAAAATTGTTCATATTCTTCATATCTTTTTGAATGAGCTGAAGAAAAACACCATGGCTGTGTCTCTATAACCTCAACACAGTCAATTAGATGAAGAAAATTAGACCCTAAGTTGAGATTATCTCAACTCTTGACTTGTCCCCTCTGGCTGCCTGTGAGTCTGAATCTCTCAAGGAACAAATTTCTAGGAGGCACTAGATTGCAGAAGAGTCGGGGACAGCATTCTCTCAAAGATCTTATATATTATATTGATGCCATACTCAGCAGCGAGCTGTTACATCCAGTTTGAGGAAATCTCCATAATTTTCAACTTGTAAACTTTTTAAGACCTTCCTGCATTCGTTATATGTGTGTGAGTTGAGTGGTGTTATCAATGTTTTTCGTAACTATTTACTATGTTTTCTCTATTTAGCTTAATTCCAACAATTTTGTGCTTTAATAAAATGTTGTAGATATTGCAACCCGTGATTGTTGCCCATTTTCCCCCTGCACTACACTCTTTTCCTTAGTCTAAAATATATCCTTCTTCACTCTTCACTGTAAAATGGTTTTGAGAACTATTCTGATCATTTTCTGATGTGCCTGCTCCTGGCCATAGTGATAGTTCTGAGGGAGAGGCACCATGACCTAACTGGGGCCAACCAGGTTTATTCCTGAGATTTTTAAACGTGGGAGCTAAATTCACCTCTTCCACACTCAAAAGGCATTGGCCCTACATCAATAAATAACTTTAAATATAAACTTATTTTTTTAAATGATTCCCTACTTTAACAATATTTTGATAAACTAGTCAACTGCTTGATGATATCAATAAGTTATATTGGGGCAACTGGCTAATCATTTAGGGGAAAAAAATTTAGAAAAATCTAACCCCTTCCTCCCATCTTACCAGAAAGTTAAGTTCAAATAGACTTTTTTTTTTTTTTTTGGTGACACCATGTGGCACTTGGGATCTTATTTCCCCAACCAGGGATAGAACCCATGCCCCCTGCATTGGGAGCATTGGAGTCTTAATCACTCTGCCAGGGAAGTCCCTCAAATAGACTAAATATCAAAAACAAAACTAAAGAAGTACTAGAAGAAAAGTAGTCTTGCGTTACAGAGGGATAGCCTAAACATATCCCCAAGGGTGGTGTTGATAAAGATATGGAAAATGAGCCCTTTCACTAGAACCTGGACGAAAAGGTCAAACTCTTTGTCCCAGCAATTCTCACTTTAAGAAGTTTAGTTCAGGAGAATTGGACATGTGCAAAAAGCTATGTAAATACACACAAATGCAAGTTCAAGTAACAAAAGATATCAGTATCCTGGTTACAACATAATTTTACAAAATGCTACCATTGGGGGAAAGTAGGCAAAGTGTACAAGGGATCTCTGTATTATTTCTCACAACTACATGTAAATCTGTAATTATTGCAAAAAAAAGCCACATACAAATATGCCTATTAAGGTTTCTGTAATAGGGCTTCCGTGGTGGCGCAGTGGTTAAGAGTCCCCCTGCCGATGCAGGGGACGCGGGTTCGTGCCCCGGTCCGGGAAGATCCCACATGCCACAGAGCGGCTGGGCCCGTGAGCCATGGCTGCTGAGCCTGCGCGTCCGGAGCCTGTGCTCTGCAACGGGAGAGGCAATAACAATAAGAGGCTCGCGTACCGCAAAAAAAAAAAAAAAAGTTTCTGTAATAATAAAATTGAAAGTAAACTAAATGTCCAACAAGAGACATCTGGCAAAACAATTAAACAAATTATGGTACAATGAGGAATACCAGGTGCTCATTAAGAATGATCGTGCATATTATTTATTGACATAAAAAGGTATTTAGGACATTGCTGAGTGAAGAAAGCAGGTTACAAGTCAAAGGTGAAATCCCTGTCTGGTATGTATGCATTTGTTTACAAAATAAATCGTGGGACAAAAGCATATAAACCTTCTTTGGAAAGGAAAAAATCAGGAATGTTTCCCTCTCGAAACTAGAAGTTCTCTCCTGATCAGTAATGCACTTGCTAACTGAAACAAGTGAATTCAGTCCTTGACTCTTCATTCCTTAAGCCACTGACATTCTAGGAGTTAAAAATTTTAGTGCTAATAAACTTCGTGGTTATACACATTTAAACCCTTTATAGAATGTAGTTATTCCTTACACATATGCAACATTGCTTAGATAAATACATATTACATCAACTATAAATTACAAAAGAATGGCTATTGAGAAAATAAGGGATTCAAAAATTAGTTGATAAGTGATACAATAAGTTTTCTAAGCCTTTTTGTTTAGGATACATTGCATCCCTCTCTTCCTCCTGCAGTGGAATTTTTTTAAATGATTTCTGGCCATTTTTCCTGAAACCCAAACACATAGCAAATCTGCGTTTGTTTTTTGGCTGTGCCTCGTGGCTTACGGGATCTTAGTTCTCTGACCAGGGATTGAACCCAGGCCCTCGGCAGCAAGAACGCAGAGTCCTAACCACTGGACCACCAGGGAATTCCCACATAGAAAATTTTTTAATTAACTTTTTTTCCTACCGTAATGGATGTTTGTTCTTGCCTGCCTCAGTAATAACACTTTTGGAAAATTATTGTCTGAAAAATGAAACGTTTGTGTCCAAAAGAGTTCATTGAAGCATTGTTTACACTGGTGAGAAACCGGGAACAGCACAGATGTCCCACAACAGAAGAACTAATTAAACTGGCACATCCTTACTTACCATGTATTATAGAATCAGTTAAAAGTCATGTTTTCCCAAAATATTTGGTAGCACAGGAAAGTTCTCATTCTGTTAGGAAGAGGGGGGAAAAGATACCAAACTCTTAATATAATTTGTCAAAACTCAATTATAAAATGGTGCATTTTACTGTGTGTAAATTAGATCACAATAAAGTAGGGAGGAAAAGCTATCTTTCAGACAGTATGAGGCTCAAATATAAACCAGTGCTTCTCAAACCTGTGTTTCAAATCCCTTAGGGATCTTGTTAAACCGCAGATTCTGATTCAGTAGGTCTGGGGTGGGGCCTGAAATTGTATTACTAACAGGTTCCCAAGTGATGTCAATAGTACTGGTTGGAGACCCTGCTTGGAACAGCAGAGGTGTAAACTCTGGACCAGTGCTTCTCTGCGTGTGGCCTCTGGACTGACTGTGGCAGCAAGACTGGAGAGGTGGTTAGAAATTCTCATTATCGGGTCCACCCCAGAACTACTGACTTAAAAGCACTTGTATTAACAAGCACCCCAGCTAATCCTGGTGCACACTAAAGTTCGAAAATGCAATATGCATTGAAAGGCCTTATTGCAAGTTGCAGCAAAATGTCAGTTGCTTTTCTCTGGTTAATGAGATTTGGGTGATTTTTGTTTTCTTCTTTGTATCTTCCCATAGCTTACAAAAATAGTGATGTTACATGTTTTCTTTCAAAATGAAAATAACTTTTAATTTTTTTTCTGGTTATAAAAGTAATATATGGGTTCCAGTTCTAACATGACGCTGAACTGGTACCACTCCAGGAGTTGCCCTCAGGTGTTTTTCACTCATGGGCTGCCTCCTTGCAAATCTGAGCAGGCTGTACTGAAAAACCCTGTGATGGTTAATTGTATGTGTCAACTTGACCGGGTTAAGGCATGCCCAGATAGCTGGTAAACTATTACTTCTGAGTGTGTCTGTGAGGGTGTCTCTGGCAAAGATTAGCATGTAACTCAGTAGACTGAGTTAAGATGATTCCCACCAATGCGGGTGGGATCATCCAATCCACTGAGAACAAAAAGGTAGAGGGAGGGTGAATTCACTCTAAGCTGAGGCGTCTATCTTCTGCCCTTGGATGTCAGTGCTCCTGGGTCTCAGGCCTTCAGACTCAAACTGAATTACACCCCCAGCTTTCCTAATTCTCCAGTTTGCTGATGGCAGATCATGGGACTTCCCAGCCTCCATAACTGAGCTAATTCCTATAACAAATCATATATATATATATACCTCCTGTTGGTTCTGTTTTTCTCCGAAGTCCATTTTGGTACCTAAAGAACCCAGGATGACCTAGGATAGTGGATGCGGCAGCCTTGGTTCTGAATGATGCAGAGAAGATCACATGGACCTGTAAAGAAATCCAGATCAAAACTACGAGGGACTTCCCTGGTGGCACAGTGGTTAAGAATCCACCTGTCAATGCAGGGGACACAGGTTCAGTTCCTGGTCCGGGAAGATCCCACATGCTGCAGAGCAACTAAGCCCGCGCACCACAACTACTGAGCCCGCGTGCCACAACTACTGAAGCCCACTCTTTTAGTGCCCGTGCTCCGTAACAAGAGAAGCCACCACAATAAGAAGCCTGCGCACCGCAACGAAGAGTAGACCCGCTCGCCACAACTAGAGAAAGCCCACACACAGCAACGAAGACCCAACGCAGCCAAAAATAAATAAATAAAATTTATTTTTAAGAAAACAAAAGGGCTTCCCTGGTGGCGTAGTGGTGAGAGTCCGCCTGCCGATGCAGGGGACACGGGTTCGTGCCCCGGTCTGGGAAGATCCCACATGCTGCGGAGCGGCTGGGCCCATGAGCCATGGCCGCTGAGCCTGTGTGTCCAGAGCCTGTGCTCCGCAACAGGAGAGGCCACAACAGTGAGAGGCCCATGTACCGCAAAAAAAAAAAACTACAATGAGGTATCACACCGGTCATAATGGCCATCATCAAAAAGTCTACAGCCATCCAGACTGAGGGAGACCTGGAAACTTAGGGCCACATGAGATACAGCCACAGCTGCAACAGCAAACACCGGAAGCACCCGGGAGGCCGCGGTAATGCTGGTGGCATGCATCACCACAGGATCAACTTCCACAAATATCACCCAGGATACTTTGGGAAAGTTGGTATGAGGCATTACCACTTAAAGAGGGACCAGAGCTTCTGCCCAAGCATCAACCTTGATAAATTGTGGACCTTGGTCGGTGAGCAGACACGGGTAAATGTTGTCAAGAACAAGATGAGCTGCTCCTATCATTGATGTGGTGCCTTCAGGCTACTATCAATACAATGTTCTGAGGAAGGAAAGCTCCCAAAGCAGCCTGCATCGTAAAGGCCAAATTCTTCAGCAGAAGAGCTGAGAAGATTAAGGGTGTGGGTGGGGCACGTGTCCTAGTAGCTTGAAGCCACCTGGTAGAAGATTCATTAAATGTTAACAACTGCTTAAAAAAAAAAAAAAAAAGTCTACAAATAATAAATGCTGGAGAGAGCGTGGAGAAAAGGGAACCCTCCTACACTGTTGGTGGGAATGTAAATTGGTGCAGCCACTATGGAGAACATTATGGAGGTTCCTTAAAAAACTAAAACTAGAACTACCGTATGATCCAGCAGTCCCACTCCTGGGCATATACCCTGAGAAAACCATAATTCAAAAATATACATGCACCCCAATGTTCATAGCAGCGCTATTTACAATAGCCAGGTCATGGAAGCAACCTAAATGTCCATCAACCTAAATGTCCATCAACAGAAGAATGGATAAAGAAGATGTGGCACATATATACAATGGAATATTACTCAGCAATAAAAAAGAAGAAAATAATGCCATTTGCAGCAACATGGATGGACCTAGAGATTGTCATACTGAGTAAAGTCAGACACAGAAAGACAAATATCATATGATATCACTTATATGTGGAATCTCAAAAAAGGACACAAATGAACTTATTTACAAAACAGAAGTAGAGTCTCAGATATAGAAAACAAACTTATGGTTACCAAGCGATAAGGAGGAGGTGGGGGAGGGATAAACTGGGAGATTGGGACTGACATATACACACTACTATATAAAATAGATAACTAATAATAACCTGCTGTGCAGTACAGGGAACTCTACTCAATGCTCTGTAATGACCTACATAGGAAAAGAACCTTAAAAAATAAAAGTCTACAAATAATAAATGCTGGAGAGGGTGTGGCGAAAAGGAAATCCTCCTACACTGTTGGTGGGAATGTAAATTGGTGCAGCCACTGTGGAAAACAGTATGGGGTATCTTACAAAACTAAAAATGGAGCTACCATATGATCCAGCAATCCCACTCCTGGGCATATATCCAGAAAAGATCCAATCACCACAATGTTCATTGCAGGACTATTTACAATAGCCAAGACATGGAAACAACCTAAGTGTCCTTCGATAGATGAATGGATAAAGAAGATGTGGTATATATACACAATGGAATACTACTTAGCCATAAAAAAGAATGAAATAATGCCATTTGCAGCAACATGGATGGACTTGGAGATTATCATACTAAGTGAAGTAAGTCAGATGGAGAAAGACAAATATTATATGATATCACTTATACGTATAATCTAAAAAATAGTACAAATGAACTTATTTACAAAACAGAAACAGACTCACAGACATAGAAAACAAAGGGGAGGGTTACCAAAGGGGAGGGGGGAGGGATAAGTTAGGAGTATAGGATTAACAGATACACACTACCATATATAAACTAGATAAACAACAAGGATTTACTGTAAGCACAAGGAACTATATTCAATATCTTGTAATAACCCATAATGGAAGAGAATTTTTAGAAAGAAATATATATATATATATCTGAGTCACTTTGCTGTACACCGGAAACTTACACAATATTGTAAGTCAACTATACATCAATTAAAACTTTTTTTAAATAAAAGCAAAAAAAAAAAAAGATCACATGAAGATCGTCCTTTCTTTACTTAGGAATCATTCACTTGATCCTCTTTCATTAGAAAGACTGACTTTTCCAGTCTGGCCCTAAACATAGTAATAGAACACAGTCCTGTGCATCACGAGAAGAGATCAATCTCGAATATGCTGTGTCTGCTGGAACAGTTAAAACTAACAAAGAGCAGCTCCTCACTGGCCTATTACATGCCACGGAAGGCACTGAACTCCCTTGCGGTAAGTTGATTCTTGCAGTGTGTATTTCTTATTCCCGGCCCTGTTTATGAATGAACTAGTGATAGTAGACACACTCACACCTAGGGAACATTGGTGTCACTACACTGCCTTATACTTAAGAGTAACGTGTGCACACATGGTCACGCGGCAATAAATGACAACACTGTAGAACAGTTTTATGCAACAACATGCTTCCTACAAGTAGAATATGTGTTGCAACCATGTCAAGAGTATTTAATTTAAAAATAATAAATGAGGAGAATCGTTGAGTTTTGCCGACCCCTTCAGTTGTAAGGAATTAAAATGCTAAAAACTGGTGGCCACAAGTTCGCGTCGGGTACCACCAGAAAGCCTCCATGCAGCCTCCACCTGACCTACTGATAGGCACTCTCATTAGTGACAATTTACCTGTGGAGAATGAGGAGACAGTTTGCCAAGCCGCTGAGCTGTGGCTAGAGTTGAACACAGAATCACCTTCACGATATTTCTCAACCACATCAAAGTGGATGCTCTTGGAATGACTAAAGAGGAGATGGTGATTTCCATTAAAGCATCTTCTGAGGAGAATTGTAGTCTCCTGATAATGACATCTTGAGAGCAGGCAGTCAAGTTGCTCTGAAAAACAAAAAGGAATCAGTAAAAACAAGCCAACTCCAAGCTGCCTTCAGATCTGCAATTACTTTTACTGGTCCAATGCACAGCAAGATTTCCAAAGACCCTTGGCCATGTAAGTGATCAAAGCCCTGGAAGAGACCAGAGTGTCCAACGGACCAGCAGCGTCCTCATCTTCTTGGGGCAGAGGAGCTCTGCACCTCCCGCAATCCTCTCACCCCATTTCATTCATTCTGTTGCCCCACACATATTTACTGATCTTCTACTAAGTGCCAGGAACTGTTCTAGGTGTTGGGGTCAAGACAGTGTATAAAGCACCAAAAATCCCTGCCGTCATGGAGCTTACACGCTAACGGAGGAGATGGATGCTACACAGGATAAATAAGAAAAATATAAAGTATGTTATGAGGTGGTCAGTGCAAAGGAAATAAAGCTAAGAAAGGGGATAGAGGTCAGGGGTTAAATTCCAGTTAGGGCAGCAAGGAAAGGCCTCACTAAAAGGCAGTATTTATGTAAAGACTTTTTTAAATGTTAGAGGGACACAGGGGAGAGAAAATACAGCCGTGCGTTGATGATGTCACGAGTATTAATTTACCAGGTGCCAACATGCGTGTGCCTGCATGTGTGTGTTCATGTGTGATGGACATGCATGGGAAGTGGCTCCACAGCCTGACGGGTCAGGGTGAGGTGTCTGGGACAGAGACTGAACGTGGACCAGGGCAGGACAGGCTCTGAGCCCAGCCCCAGACCTCACATTTGGCCAAGAACAGGGCCACGTGCCGCCAGCTCTGGGCAACAACAGCGACACCTCCTCCCAGGCTGGACGGCGCTGTCTGGGAGGAAGGATGGGCCCCGGAGATTGTAGAGTCTCCTGTGTCTGGCCCTGTGATATCAGGGACTGGCGACAGCACAGGGTGACCGTGGGCTCCATGTCCCCCACCCCCCCCAGCCCAGCCCACCACCTCTGCCACTTTCCACTCTCCACGGGCAGATGGGTCTGGTCTGATGAGGATTTTTCCAGGCTGGGCTGGTGGCCTGACCCGGCAGTGGCCATGCATCCAGGGCAGGGCCCATTCCAGGGGAGATGAGGTATGTGCTGAGCCCCCGTGGCCGGGGGGCAGGGGGCAGGGAGCAGCTTTAGCCAGAAGCAGGTGGAGGCTGGGAATGGGGAGGTCAGCAGTGCCCTCAACGTCACATCCTGTTTTTGGAATGGGCCCCAGCATGTTCTTTCCTTTGGACTTGGTCCAGGCCAGTGTCTCCCCACCCAGGCCCAGTCCCAAGGGAACCCCAGCACTCCCAAGCATTAACCTAGGGTTTTTCCAGGCTGGGCCAGGCCCCTGAGCCAGTGTGGGTGAAGGATACCTTTCCCACCCCTTCTTGAAATCGTGCCAGGGATCCCCATCGGCCCCCATAGCTGAAGAGGACAGAGTCCTGGCACGGCCCCCACCAGCCCCACACAAAGCCCTGGGGACTGTTAGGCCCTGGGACACCACCTGGGAAGCCCAGCCAGGCTGGAAAGGGGACAGTTCCACGATGTGCTTAAGAACACGGTCTCTGAACCAGTGAGGCTGGGCGTGCGGCCCGGAGCCGCTCTTTCTTGCCGCGTGAGCGTACCAAGTGGCTTAGCACTCTGAGTCTCAGCTGCCCTGCTGCCGGCTCACCAGGAGGGCTAAGCGAGCTAACTCGCGCGATAAGTGGGGCGCAGGGCCTGGCCCGGAGCAGTTGCACAGGTGGACGAGTGGAATGGTGTGGGTTGGGCAGACTCCTGAAAAGGCAGAGAGAACAAACAAGTGCTCAACCTGGGAGTGTCCCCTCCCTGGCCGCTCAGGTCACCATTGGTCATCCTAACTCTCCTCCCCTATGGGACAGCTTCTCCTGCCACCTAGAGCAGTAGGTGACTCAGTTCAGAGCCTTATGGGGGAAAAGAAGCCTTGCTTTCTATTTATTTTTTGCATTATGAAATGACACACTCATTACAGTAAATCTGGAAATTACAGAAAAGCAGGAAGGAAGCAGAAGCTTTTATTTAAGTCCCAAAGCCAGATACTCCTGATACTTCAAGGTTTTTCCAAAAGGGAATTTCTTCCAGGCTCGGACTTTTTTGTTCTCTGTAACATGGCTGGGACCTTAGCATTAAGACGCAGAGCCGGAAGGGAACTTGGAGGTCAGCCGGCCCAGGCTCCCCAGCTGACAAGCCAGGAGACTCTGGCCCAGAAGAGCTGAGCGACTGGTCCAAGGTTAGCAGTGGCAGAGCTAGAAGGAGAGTTACCGGGTGTCTGCTGCCTCTTAAACTACCAGTGCCTCCGGGCTTCCCTGGTGGCGCAGTGGTTGAGAATCTGCCTGCCAATGCAGGGCACATGGGTTCGGGCCCTGGTCTGGGAGGATCCCACATGCCGCGGAGCAACTGGGCCCGTGAGCCACAACTACTGAGCCTGCGCATCTGGAGCCTGTGCTCCGCAACAACAGAGGCCGCAATAGTGACAGGCCCGCGCACTGCGATGAAGGGTGGCCCCCGCTCGCCACAACTAGAGAAAGCCCTCGCACAGAAACGAAGACCCAACACAGCCATAAATTAATTAATTAATTAATTTTTTAAAAATACCAGTGCCTCCAACACCGCAGCAAACCTCGCTCCAGCCCTGAAGACGGGACAGTCACTTGATAGTGGACCTAAACCTTCCAGTTTGGGGGAATTTATTGGTGATTGGCGATAGAGGGAGCTCTGGGGCTTCCCTGGTGGCACAGTGGTTAAGAATCCGCCTGCCAATGCAGGGGACACAGGCTCGAGCCCTGGTCCAGGAAGATCCCACATGCCACAGAACAACTAAACCCATGCGCCACAACTACTGAGCCTGTGCTCTAGAGCCCGTGAGCCACAACTACTGAAGCCTGCGAGCCACAACTACTGAAGCCCGCGCGCCTAGAGCCCGTGCTTGGCAACAAGAGAAGCCACCGCAATGAGAAGCCCGTGCACCGCAACGAAGAGTAGCCCCAGCTCACCGCAACTAGAGAAAGCCCGCACGCAGCAACGAAGATCCAACGCGGCCAAAAATAAATAAATTTATTTTAAAAAAAGAGAGAGAGAGGCAGCCCTGGTTAACCCCTTCCCTCATTTCCAGTTGGGGACACAGCCGTGGGGTGGGGGCGAGTGAGGGGATGGAAAGGGAGGTTGGCAGAGCCCAGCAAGGGGTGTGGCCCTGGGTCTGTTCTCAGGGGTGGAGCCAGCCAACAGGGTCACCCTGTCCCTTTAAGAGAAGGGGAGAGCTAGCCCCTCTCGGCCATCCTGTCTTGTCATCCATCCCGGGCAAAATCCGAAAGGGAAAATGAAAGAGGGACCAGGAGGAACAGGTCCCAGCCACCTCCCAAGGTCCTTTACTCGGCTTTAACATCCCCGCGTCAGCTACAGGGCGAGTGGTTACGTACGGGTAAGAGTCTGGGGGCATCAGGGGCCTGTGGGACCTGTGAGGGGTGGGGGGAGTTGGGGGGGTTCTCGGGAGATATGGGAGGCTGGAAACAGAGGGACACCAGGGAGGAGATGGGAGAAGCTGGGCCGGCATTCCTGCCACGCTGGGCTCAGATGGCGGGGGACACCTAGGACATTGGGTAGAGTTATGGAAGCGGCGTTACCTTTGAGTCCGCTCCCCAATTTTGAGAGCAGTTCACTGCAGTAAAAAGGGCAGGAAAATGGGCGGAGAAAGAAGGAGGTGGGTCCTTCTGGGTCTGCTGACTCCACTTCTCCCAGGGGTACCAAATTGGGTCTGACGGAGAGCTGGGTTTGAGGCACCACTCTTGCCCACAGAAAGCATCCTTGAGCACGAGGGCGCTGCTGGGTTCCCGCTTCTACAAATGCAGTCAGAGGCCGTGGGGGGTGGGGGGCGGGCTGATCTCCAAGGCCCTTTCCCACCAACCTGGACTCTGGAGGAGCAAAGGGTCCAACCCAGCAGGCCCGTGGGTGTCTGACTAGAGCACCAAAGTGGAGCTCCTCCCCAGCGCCCATAGTGGAGAACCACCTAACCCTTCCCGCCCCGCCCCCCTTGCTAAGCCCTTTGTTCCCACAAAGTCCCTGTTAAACCCAGGCCTGGCTGACCCCCTGGCTCACCTCGAAGTTAGAGGAGGTCCAACTGACTCCACCCCGACGGGCACGGAGGGCTGGGGATCCCGATCCTTCAGCCTCTGACTGCCCGCCCCGCGTCCATCCCCAGCGCCATGGGGGAGTGGGCGTTCCTCGGCTCGCTGCTGGACGCCGTGCAGCTGCAGTCGCCGCTCGTGGGCCGCCTGTGGCTGGTGGTCATGCTGATCTTCCGCATCCTGGTGCTGGCCACGGTGGGCGGCGCCGTGTTCGAGGACGAGCAGGAGGAGTTCGTGTGCAACACGCTGCAGCCGGGCTGTCGCCAGACCTGCTACGACCGCGCCTTCCCCGTCTCCCACTACCGCTTCTGGCTCTTCCACATCCTGCTGCTGTCGGCGCCCCCGGTGCTCTTCGTCATCTACTCTGTGCACCGGGCCAGCAAGGAGCCGGGCGGCGCGGCCGGCGGGGCAGGGTCGCTGGGGACCCCGGGGCGCCCGGGGGGCCGCCGCGCGCGCCGCTGCTACCTGCTGAGCGTGGCGCTGCGCCTGCTGGCCGAGCTGGCCTTCCTGGCGGGCCAGGCGTTGCTCTACGGCTTCCGCGTGGCCCCGCACTTCGTGTGCGCCGGTGCCCCGTGCCCACACACGGTGGACTGCTTCGTGAGCCGGCCCACCGAAAAGACCGTCTTCGTGATCTTCTACTTCGCCGTGGGGCTGCTCTCGGCGCTGCTCAGCGTGGCCGAGCTGGGACACCTGCTCTGGAAGGGCCGCCCGCGCGCCGGCCACTGTCGCCAGGAGGCCGAGCGCGACAACCGCTGCAACCGCGCGCACGAGGAGGCGCAGCAGCTGCTCCCACCGCCGCCGCCCGCCCTGCCCGCCAGGCACCCGGGCCCCGACCCCTACGCCCCGCCCTCCTATGCTCACCGGGCGCCGACCTGCGACAGCGAGGGCGGCAGCGGCCGCAGCAAGGCATCGCTGGCCACCGTCCGCCAGGACCTGGCCATCTAGAGCTGCCTGGGGCGGGGGTGAGGTCAGAGGCCAGACCCCACTACCCCGGAGCGAGAAGCAGCTCTGCAGCAACTGTTCGCAGGGTCCCCTGCCCAGCAGATGACACACAGGGGGCATGGCCCGCCGGGCAGCATCCGCAGCTCCCAGCCAAGCTGGGGACATCTAAGGAACTAAGGCCGGTCCTTGGTGCCGTCATCCAGGCAGAAAGGAAGGAGGCTGGGGGGGGGGGGTTTGGGTGCTGAGAGAAAGTGGACAAGAGGAGGGCAGAGCTAGTGCAAAGTGGAGGGTCCGGTGGAGCCCGGGTTGTTTTACTGGGGACAAAAACAACGGTGATACCAGCATCCCTGGGGGCCTCTCCTTGTTCAGACTGAGGCGTGGCCTCTGTGTGGGCCCTCTGTGTATGTACACACACATGTACACATACATACGGTGTGAGCTGTGGGTGCCCAAGCGCACGTCAAACCTGTGTGAGCTCTTGCGTGTGTGCGCATGCACGCATATATCCTGGGAGAGCTCTGGTTGTGCACGCGTGTGCACAAGCACATGTCCATCCTCTGCAGGCTCTCTGCGCGCGTGTGGGCCTACCCCGTGTGCGTTCTGCATATGCGCGTGCATCTGTGCGCCCTGTGTGAGCTGTGTGTGTGATCTCTGACGTGCACTGTGCGAGTGGCCAGGACCCAGTGCCAGCAGCAGCCACGGTGGCTCCCTCCCTACCTGCAGGGGCGTCACGGGATGGTCTGCCCTCCTGCTGGAGCCCACACAGGACGGGAGCGGGAGGGGAGGCCTCATTCTGGGCACCATCTACACTCTCAGCCTTGTGGCCTGGGCAAGGTGGCTAGGCCCTCCTTTCATGGAGATAGAGTGGGGGTGGGCAGTGGGGTCAGAGGGCAGGACTGTTTTCTGGCTTCCCCCTCTTCACCCTGCCGCTGTTACCCCAGTCCATAGACATCCTCAGAAGAAATCTCCCCGAGAACGTGTGCTCCTGGCCCTGCATTTTCCCGCAGCCATCACCCGCTTCCCCTCCTCCCTCCCCGCTGCGGCCCCACCCCCGGGGAAATACAAGGATCTGTCTACGTGTCTGCATCCTTTTCCCCTCCTATCTCTCCTCTGCCCCCATCTTCTTCCTCCTTCACTGCCCCAGTGGGGATGCTCTCCGTAAGCAGCCAGCAGCAAACTGAAAACTCCAGGGGCCACCATCCAACCACGCCTCCGGGGCTCCACCATCTAACCATGCCTCCGGGGCTCCACCAGACCCTGCCGAGCAGGCTGCCAGCGCCCCGGCCTTCCGTGTCCCCGGTCGCTTCCTCTCTGTCCTCCTTTTTCCTTCACGCCTCTTCCTCAGCTTTCCTGCCTGGCTCCACACAGCAGCTGGAGGAGTCTTTCTAAATAGCTCCCCTACTTACGTCCTTGGGGCTCCCCCATCCTCAGGGTAAGTCCAGCACCTGAACGAGGCTTTTGAAGCCCTGCACGTCTGGCCCTGCTTCATCAGGCCCCCTCCCCTTGGCTTCTCCAAGGTCACCATGCCCCAAACCATGCCGAGTTTCCTGTTCCTACCAAGCATGGTACCCAATCTTGCTTCTAAGTGTTTCAACATGCTGTTCCTTTGCCTGGAGCGGCCTCCCTCTCTGCACCGCCCCCTTCCACTAGCTAATTAATGCCTACCTGCCTTTTGGTCTCACCTGGGAAGAAACTAGATGGCTTCCTTTACAGACAGCCCAAGCCCCAAACCAGAGCTGGAGGCCCCAAGGCAGCACTACTGCTGGATGCATAGCTCTCTCCTCCTCACAGGCCCATAGTAGGTGCTCAGTAAACTTGGTCTGGATGAGGAACTGGTGGTGTTCCCCAGGCCCAAGCACTTATCCACGCTCACGGTGTGTGCTACCGTCCCTCCACCTACAGTGAGTTCTGCGTCTGCCGCCTGGACCCTTCCATGCAAACTCAGATGTGAATGTCCAGCTGTTTTCCATATATATTCATTCAACAAATACTTCTTGAGCACATAGTGTATACCAGGCAGTGTTCAAGATGAGCACTGTTTCATAGGAAGAGGAGGTGAGCCACCCATATAATTCCAAGTTTTCCATTAGCCACATTACAAAGTGAAAGGAAACAGGTGAAATTCATTTTAGTAATATATTTTCTTTAAGTACTTTTTCAACACGCAATATAAAAAAAGTATCGAGGAGATGTTTTATATTCTTCGTTTTGTACTAAGTCTTTGAAGTCTGGGGTGTGTTCTGCGCTTGGAGCACATCTCAATTTGGACCAGCCGCATATCTAAGACTCGGCCGCCACCCGTGGCGAGTGGCTGCTATTAGCAGATTCAGGTGTTGGGCTCCAGCGGTGAACAAAACTTGCCCCTGTGAAGCTCACATTCTGGTGGACAATAAATATAGACTGTACCAGTGTAAAGAGTAAGGGGAGAGAGTGACACCCCTGAGGAGTGACGGGGAGCAAGAACATACCAAGTTGCCAGCCATGAAGCTTCTCCAGGAAGAGCATTCCCGTTGGAGGGAATGGCGAGAACAAAGGTCCTGAGGCGGGAATAAGCTGGAGGTCTTGGAGGCCAACAAGGAGGCTGGTGTGGCCGGAGTGGAGTGAGGGGCATGGAGGGGGTCACCAGCAACTCACATGGTGCCCCAGCTTCCTTAGCTCTCCTCTCAGTTGCTGGGGTTCCCATCCACCCTGGCCACCTCCGTCTGTTGTTGCCAGAGCCCGTCCTCTGCCCGCCTTCCATATCCCATCAATCACCTGGTCCTCCTGTTTTACCACCTAAGCATTTCCTCCCCTTGGCCACTCTTCTCCACCCCTTCAGAGGCTGCCCAGGGTCAGCCGGTCACCGATGGCCTGGGGTACTCCCTTCCTAGCCTCTGCTCCCGCCCCCTGCAATTCTAATCTGAACACCTCACTCACTAGCTTCAAATCCTTCACTGCCATTGCCCTCAGGATCAAGTCCAGCTCCTGAATTGGCCTTGACCAGCCCGTCCCAGCCTCTACAGCTTCACCTGTTCTGCCTTTTCCACCGAAACCCAAAATGGTTAAACCACAGAGCTGGGGATAGTTTCTGACAACCAGGAGCTTTTTATTACCTCTGCATTCCACCTGGCTAACTCTTCCCCTTAGAGATTTAGCTGGGAGAGAGCACCTGTTCCGGGAAGCCGTCCAAGCCCTGCTTCAGGCCTGGTTAAATGCCTCTGCCCTGTGCTCCCATAGGCAAAGCCCACGTCAGCCCTCGATGACCAGACTCCAGCAGTGGTTCTCAACTGGGGGCGATTTTTCCCCCCAGGGGACATTGGGCAACGTCTGCAGATATATTTGGTTGTCACAGCTTGAGGGAAGGTGCGACTAGTGGATAGAAGCCAGGGTTGCTGCTAAACACCTACTGTGTGCAGGACGGCCCGTCTCAGCAAATAATTCATAGCCCAGAATGTCACTTGTGCCGTAGATAAGAAACTCTGCTCTACAGTGAACTATGAACCATCCAGCGCAACCTCGAGCCCCAGCAGCAAAGTTACTATCCCAAGGGGGGCGCTTCGTAAGTGTGGGCGTCACTGCTGTAGTCGTCACAGGGAGGGGCACCCTCTTGGCATTTAGCGGGTAGGGGCTAAGAATGCCAATGTCCCCCCACAATAAAGAATTGTCACACACTCCTTTAGAATGTCCCACTGACATTTACATAGTGAACAGCCTCTTTATAATTACCTGACCCTGTTTTACATATAAAACATTAAGGGTTTAGTTTGGGATTTTTTTTTTTTTGGCATGGTTTTATTATTCGTTCTTGGTTTTTATCCACCCATACTCTTTAATTTTCTTGGGCTCCTTGTACACAATAGCTTCCGACCTTCTTACTTCTTTTAAATCCAAATGTTCATTAAAAAGAGAGAAGCAAACATAAGACTGTGTCCTGGGCTTCCCTGGTGGCGCTAGTGGTTGAGAGTCCGCCTGCCGATGCAGGGGACACGGGTTCGTGCCCCGGTGCGGGAAGATCCCACATGCCGCAGAGCGACTGGGCCCGTGAGCCATGGCCGCTGAGCCTGCGCATCTGGAGCCTGTGCTCCGCAACGGGAGAGGCCACAACGGTGAGAGGCCCGTGTACCGCAAGAAAAAAAAAAAAAAAAAAAAAAGACTGTCCTATCCGCCCAATGATTGGGCCCAAGCATTGACACGTGGAAATTCACAGTACTTTCCCTGAATTTCTCCTTTACAATATCGTGTGCCAGCATGGTGACTTTTTAAAGCATGTGTTTGATATGTTATGTTAAATTATGTCAGGTTCATAAAGAAACCTGTTAGAAAGTGTTAGAAAGTATTTGCTAGAGGAAGAGAGCCTCTGTCCTCAGCACCCTCTCCAGCCTGGGCCAGACTGTGACATAAGTGAGGATCTGGCGCCACCTGATGGCTGAAGTATAAATGGCAGGTGGACCCCCGTGGAAGGAACTCTTCCCGCCCAGGAATCTCTTCTCGCCCAGGCGCCCTGCTAACCCTCCCCAAACGCAGCCTCCACTGCCACCTCCCCAGACATCCCCGCCCCCAAGATCTCAGTGCCTGATGCTTCTTCAAGGGCTTCAGGGATCCAGGAAAGAGCCCTGGCTGAGAGGTAGGAGCCCTTAGTACTGTTCCCCGATCTGCCACTAACTTGCTGTGTGACCATGGGCAAGGGCACTGCCCTCTCTGGGCCTTGATGTGTAGTGGCGGGGAAGGGGGGGGGGAAACTGGCTTCTGAGGACCCTCAAGGCCTGTCACACTCCATCCTCTCAACCAGGAGCATCCAAGTGCCCTGTCACCTGTCTGTCCTCTGTGCCTCCTGCCCACAGAAGTGAGCTTAGGGGTGGACAGGGGAGGGCAGGACAATTCTTCCTGGAGGCAGAGGGACAAGAAGGCGGGCCTCCCAAGTTTCCATCCCAATCCTGAGCTCTTCTTAGTTTGCAATGAGCCCCTGACCCAGGTCCCCATGCCAACTGCCACTCCTGCTGTGAAGGTCATCTGTGGTCACTCCAAAAATAGAACTCTGCCACTAAGTGACCCCCCAGACTGAACCTCTGGCTTCCCAAGAGCTAGGGACTCTGAGGGCCGAGGTGGCTTTCTCCCTCGGACCGGGGACTCCCTGAAGGCGCAGGCAGTCTCTCCCTTTCTCCCCTCCCCTCACTCCACACTGGGGTCCCTAACGGGCTGTGAAAGCCCCTAGGCCAAGGGCTTTCTAAGGGCCCATCTCCTTCCATAGGGTCTCCAAAGATCCCAGCACAGCAAGGCAGGCTCTGAAGGCGGCTTGCCACCCCCAGCGCCCACAGCTAACCCCCAGCCCCTGCCCAGACACCGAGAGAAGGCGGCGAGGCAGCGAGGCTCTGAGGCATGTGTAGAATAAATATAACTTTATTCTTTATCCAGTAGATCTCAGTGGAAAGTCCAACAGTAACAGGTGCACCAGCGGGCTCTGGGGGGATGAGACCCCAACCCCGGGGCAAGGAGGGCAGGGCAGAGCCAGCTCCCCAAACCCAGGGGTGCAGGGGTGACGGGAGGGGGCCCCCTGTAGGCCCGTCCTGCGGGGCAAGGAGGGGGCACGGGGGTGGGGTGGGGCAGGCCAGGGAAATGGAGGAACTCGGGCCACACGTGTCTGCCGGCCCGTCTGTCCACTGTGTGTGTGTGTGTGTGTGTGTGTATCTGGGGGCCCTGTGGGCGGTGCTGGTGGCTGTGAGGCTGGGGGGCAGGGGCAGCTCGGATCCCCTGGCCAGCCCCTTCACGGGGCTCGGGGGTGGGGGGGCTGGAGGGCTTCAATGATGTGGGCTCTGATGGGGAGGCAGCTGTGCCAAGGACACGAGGCTGAGAAACACACGCCTTTATGTTCTGAGGCCCCCTTGCTTTGCCCCTGCCCCATCTCTTGGGGGAGCCCCCTCCTTCCAGGGGTTGCCGGGAAACTGTCCACGCCCAGTGGTTAGGCAGAGGGAGAGGGGAGGGCAGGCCTCGGAAAGTTAGTACTTCACAGTTTTAAAGAGAAAACTGAAGAGGAAAAGGCTGGGGAGGAGGGCTTGGGGGCACAGGGACTTAGAGAGAGAGGGGGCCCCTTCTGAGCCACTCCCCTCCCCCAGGACCCACCCCCCTCCAGCTCTGAATCCAGCTCCCCCCAATACACCGCACAGATTCCTTCAGTATAAATGTGCTTAAAATGAAAATTCTTATTAAAAAAATCAAAACCAAAAAAAAAAAAATTAAAATAAAAACAAAACCAGCAAGAATTAATACCTGGGGGTTGGTACGGCAGGGTATGTACAGGGGGAATCCCCCACCCCGGCCCACCCCCTCTGTCACCAACCGAGGCAGGGGGGCTCCCCAACGGGGGGGGCAATGGCTTGTGAGTTCTGAGGATGGGGGAGCCAGGTCCTGGCATTTGCTGGTGATGAAGATGTGGAGAGGTGGGCAGAGGGGTGTCTTGATGAACACGAGGCCCCCGGGCCCCATCCTGAGCCCCGGGACCAGGGGTCCTCACTCAGTCCTTGCCCCCGATGTCAGCCCTGACATCTGCAGGAGCGGGCAGTCCATCGCAGGCCCGGGCCTCTGTCCGAAGAGTCGCCACCGCCTCCCTCCGGTCCCCCAGGGAAGGGAGGACAGGTGGGGGGCAGGGCTGGCAGGGGTCGCATGGTTGGTAGAAAGGCAGAGAAAAGCCAGGGCACGGGGCAAGGGCTGTGTCCACGGGCAGTCACGGGGAGTGCGTGGCCGGGCTGCTTCTGTTTGAGCTGGGGCTGAGGCTGGGGCTGCAGCTGCCGGGCGGGGGAGCCAGGCCGCCCCCATCCCGCCCTCCGCCCCCCGCTTGTCCGCTCAGAGTGTCCAGGCCCTCTGAGTTCTCCAACATTTCCTGGATGAGAGGTGGCATGGAGCCCGGGATCTCCATCTTCAGCGTGATGACCCGCTCAGCCCCTGCAGGAAAGGAGGGACAGAGGTCAGCATGCCCGCCCTGCTCCTCCAGCCCCACAAGCAATTGTGGCTCCAGGAGGGAGGGTGGAGGGGGTGGGAGGGTCAGTACTACCCATATCAGCTTCCACCGTGCACTGAACTCGGGGCTCAGCTCCTTGACATAAGGCAGCCCTCCTAAGCCCCCACGGCTGAGGGGCGTCAGGGCAAAGTGGTCCCAAACTCGGGCTCTGGGGTCAGACTGCCTGGGCTTGACACTGGGCCCTTCCTATGCGCTGTGTGCTGTGGACTCTCCTACTGACATGTCGAAACAACTCTGTAAACACCATCATTATCCCCACTCCTCAGATGGGAAACTGAGGCTCCGAGCTGCTGTCTGACCTGCTCAAGGACACACACCCACACAGTCTGGCTCCAGAGCCCTTAACCACCACGCAAAGATGACACTGCCACCTTGGGGCTCACAGGCAGGGGTCACCCACCTAGGCAAGGTGGGGTCCGGTGAGTGGGGCATCACATGGGCACAAAGACGTGGGATGTCAGCTCAGATGCAGGAGGCCTGACCCTGGACGTGGACGGTGGGTCCTGGGCCAGCTGTTGGGGCCCAGCCCCAGCAGGCACAGGGGGCATCTCCAGGTGTGGGAGCCTCACCCTTAGCACTGATGCTTCGCAGGTCTGTGATCTTCATCAGCATCTTGGGGAACATGTGTGGGCGGCTGGGCCTCCGTTTCCGCACATAGACCTTCAGTGCCTCAAGCAGCGGCTCCTGAAGCATGTCCACCCTGTCTGGCTGCTCCAGGTCCTGCCGGTCTGAGGAAGCATAAACGCCGGCTGAGTAGCTGCCCTAGCCCAGCGAGGATCACAGCTGCACTTCCAGCCTTGACCACCAGGGGGCATGCCTGCCCAGACCACGGGCTGAGCTTCTCTGCTGGGGGGCGGGGGGAGGGCGGGGGCGGTCCCCACACAGAAAGGCTCTCAGATGTGAGCAAAGAGGGGCTGGGGACAGGGGTTGCCCAAAGGTCCCCCTGAGAGCCAAGTTCATGGAGGTGGGATCCCTGAACACAGGCAGTGCCACCTTAAGTAGAGACAGGTCTCCCACTCCTGCCCATTATTCTAGACACCAGCCTGATAAGGTAGAACTCATAATAATAAAATAATAACAGCAGCCAACATTCACTGGGTCTTACTCTGGGCACACTGTGCCTTATCTATTACCTCCTAATCCTCCCATCAACTTTATGAAGGGAAGACCATTACTGCCCCCATTTTACAGAAATAGAGGCTCAGAGAAGTTCAGCAACCTGTTGAAGGTCACACGTTTGGCCAGGACTTGAACCTGGGTGGTCTGACCTTCAAGTCCTCACTACTAAGCCCCCTACAAGGAGCACTGCCTGGAAACGGAACCAGAATCCAGGTCTCCATCACGACTCCCTTGCCGTGTGGCCGCAGACCAGACCCTGCTCCTCTGCGACTCGGTTTCCCCCTCTAACAGGGGTCTGACAAGGGTCTGACAGGTCCCTTTCTGATCTGATGATCCCTGAGCTTCTCCCCAGGAGAGGCTCTGGGGGTCACACCACCACCCTGGGCCTGGCCCCCAGACCCAGGCGCCCTGCCCACCTCCACAGATGAGGCAGATGGCACTGAGCAGCCCGGTCTCAGCATCGTCCATCTCCAGGGGCAGCAGCTGGTTGGCGAAGGCGAAGACCAGGTCCGTGAGAGGCCCGAAGCCGGCATTGTGCATCTGGGTCCGGTTCAGGGTCAGCCCATCCGAGAAGGTCATTGTGTCCTGCTCGGGTGTGTACCGCGTGCAGATCCGCAGGATCTGGGTGCAGAGGGTTCTCGGGTTCAGGAACTCACATCCCCCAGCGCTTCTAGCACCAGCAACCCCCGAGGACCACCTGGCAGGCAGCCAGACCAGTGCTGTCCCATAGAACCTGCTGCAATGCTGGACACGTTCTACGTCTGCACCGTGCAGTACAGTAGCCACCGGCCACGATGTGGCTGCTGGGCACTTGAAATGTGGCAAGTGCAACTGAAAAACTGAACTGAATTTAATTTTAATTAATTTAAATTTAAATAGCCACACATGACCAGTGGCCTCTATATTAGACAGCTGATCTAGCTCATCCTGCCTCCACGCAGAGAATTAAGAGGGAAACTAGAATTTCCAAGAAGGCAAAGACCACAGTGGATTTATGCCTACAGTTCCCAGGACTGGGTACGCAACAAGAGCTCCGTAAATGTATACTGTCTTCAACTCTCTCAAACCCTGATCCTGCCTCTTGCATCCCACCTGCCACCCCACCCCTATCAGGAAGAGCAGCCTGGTCACGTCCCACCACAACATTCCACATCTCAACCACCTTAGAGGTGGTCCAGAAGGGACAGGTGGGCTGAGCCCATCAGGGAAGACAGGGAGGACAGTCCTCCCTCCAGCCCTGGATTTGACAATCCCATCCGCCCCCATCCTGCCTCCAGTCCAGCCCACCCTCTGGCCCCAGCAGATGCCCTGCAGTCCCCTGAATCCAGCTGGTCCCACACCAGCAGCAGTGTCACATGCCCCTTCTACAAACTCCTAGATGCTACCTCCGCTGGGGCGTCCTCCCTAGGGTCCAGCAGTGTGGCTCTCTGTCCTTCAGGGAGGGGACAGCCCTCCCCCATCTCCAGCCAGCGCTTATCACAGTTTTGCAAGCTCTGTTTACATATCTGTTGCCTCCACCAATAGAAGATTTTCGAGAGGGGACAGTGGTGTGTTCACCTCTGCTCCTGACACCCAGTTCAAGGCCTGGCCACACAGGGTCCCAGGAGAATCTTTATTAGACTGAACAGATGGGAAGACGGGTGGTTGGAAGGAAGGTCCGATGGAAAGATGGACTGAGGGTGGATGCATGCGTGTATAGCTATACGGGTGACCCAGTGCACATCCGGGGGCTGAGTGGCTAAGTGGACACATGGGGGAGAGGAAGGGTGGCTATTTGGGTGGGTGGGTATTTGGACAGGTCGATTCCAGATGGACGTTTAGGGAGGTGGTTATTTGAGTGGCAGGACATCCTCCAAGGACACGGGGGTAGTGCCCAGGTGGGCAGGGTGCAGACCCTCACCAGGATGTCCAGGCAGGCAGCCTTGAGAAGGGTGATCTGGTCCGCAATGGTGAGGGTGGTGAAGCCGGGCAGCTGCTTGGCGAACTCCACAGTCTTAATGATGCACTTGGTGGAGAGTTCACTGAACTTGTCCCAGAGGTCAATGTCCAGAGAGACACGCTGTTCTGAGCTGTTGTTCTGGGAGGACGGGGGAGAGTGAGGGCCTTCCCCTCGTGGCACCCTTCTCAGCCTGGCTCCACCAGCCCCCGCAGACCTGCCCTCTACTGCCTTCACTTCCTGAGAGCTCCTTGATGGGAGGCGGCGGGGAGGAAGGGGAGGCGGGGTGGGGGTGGAGGGGATGCGGCAGTGGCCCAGGCAGGGGTGCGGAGGGGCAGGCCTGGCAGAAGAAGGGGTGCCCCCGGGGGGCCGTACCGTAGTGTATTTGCCCAGCTGGCAGAGGGCGGGGAAGGTCTCCTGATGCGCTTTGCGCACCTTCTCGATGAGCTCCCCCACCTCCGGCGTCAGCGTGTAGCTCTCGGAGCACTCGGGCTTGGGCGCCTCCTTCTTCTTCTTGTTTCGGTCGTTCCTCACGGCTGTGGAGGGGCCAGGCCGCGCGGTTAGAGGGCAAGTGCGGCCGGCGGTTCGTCCCCAAGCCCGTCCATCCCCAGCCCGAGCTCCTCCCACCAGACCGAGAGCAGCCGGCTGCGCAGGAGGCCACCCGGCGGGGGCGCGCACATGAATGCGTACACACGCGAGCGCACAGGCAGGCGGGACGGCAACACACGATGCCCCCCCCCGCCCCCCGCCGTGCCCACCCGGGCCACACACCGAGGCCTGCCCCAGGGCCCCGTGACCACCGCACGCACGCCTGCTCTCCCACGCATCTACTCCAGCTCACACTCCGGGTGCGCACGCGCGGGGGTCCAGGGCTGAAGGCACGTGTGCCGAGTGTCCCACGTCTGGGCTCGGCCTCCCTGCCTCCCGCTCCCCCTGCCTCCAGGAAGGACCGGCTCCTGCCTCCACCATCCCCCAGCCCTCCGGGCAGCCGTCTCCCTGGGGTCCCGGGGATGGGCGGCCAGGCGAAGAGTAGGGCTCCCCAGCCTGAGAGTGGGGGGCCCGGGTGGGAGAATCTCTCGGCCCATTAGCCGGGGGAGCTGACAAATCACCGGGGGCGCTGAGCCGCACACACCACTCGGCTTTAAAGAAGCGATGGGGTCGTTACCAGCCGATTAGCCCAGACACACAATCACTCACAGGACCAGTGGCGGCGGCTGCTGACGCTGGAGGAAGAGAGGGTGGGGGTGGGGGGCCCAGGGAGGGGCAGCGGTGGGGGGGGGGGCAGGCATAATTTGGAGATCACTCATGTCGATTCTGCAAATTCAATAAAGTGCAAGGGAGAGAAGAGAGAGGGAGAGAGAGAGTGGGGGGATAATTTGGGAAGAGAAAATTGCAGCTGTGACAAGACGTTTATCATTCGGAAGCTTTAATTCTATTGAAATGGCAGCTGCTCAGCTCCGGGGCACAGAGCAGCCAGAGAGGAGAAGGAGGGAGGGAAAGGGGGAGTTGGTGGTGGAAGGGAGAGGGGGTCCCCACCCTGGCCCTTCTGTGATGAAAAGCTCTGGGAGCGGAAGGTGGCAGAAGCAGAGGGAGGAGGTGGTTCCGGGCCCTGCAGGGAAGGGTCCCAGGCCTGTGGGTCCCAAGTTGTCACCCGCTCTGCAGCGCACAGCAGCCACTTCCTGGGCTCCGGACAACGCAGCCCCTTCCTCCTGAGGCAGGAGGTGGCCGGGTGCTGCAGGATCCCTCTGCTCCTGTCTGGGGCTGCTCATGTCCCCCCCTCGTCCCCTCCCAGCTTCCTTCTTCCACTGCCCTGCCCACAAAGGGCTAGAGGGTCCTGCAGCCCCCTCCCCCACCCCATCCCCCATGGCTCAGGCACCATGGCAACGGCCACGCAGACAAGGAGGCGTCTGTCAGCGTCATTTATCTCTGACATCATCAATCACCGGTCACCACGGCAACACCCATGATTTCAACACAAGAGGGTCTCCCTGTCCAGCCCTCCCTCTCTCCCTCCATCGGGCCTCAGCTGAGCCCAAACTGGAAGCCCCCGTTCCTCTGGGATCGGGGAAGTCTCAATCCTCTCTTCCAACTCCCGGTCCCAGGTTCCACCAGACAAAGGCTCTAAGATCCCTATGCCTGCAGCACCTCCCCGGCCCCCCACACACACACACAAGAAATACCCAGCAGCACCCCTGTCCTGAGATGCACAATCCGGAGGGACTCGGGGAGACCTCTGAGCCCCACCCCAAAGCCAAGCAGGGCCGGCAAGCAAGGCAGCGGGCGCAGACACACGCATGCACGTGAGCGAGCACACGCAGCCCGCCTCACGCGAACAGGAAGGGCTGTCCGCACAGGGACACACAACTCTTGAGACAGACAGGTCCCTGAAGCTACAGGTGAACCGTCTTCAACCACAAGCCTGCACACCACGTCACGAGCACGGCCGTTCACATCCACACACACATCCCCAAGCCCCTGATCACCCAGCTTTAGGGGCCAGGCACTCGTGCCCTGCCCAACGCACGGCCCCGCCCTGCCCACGGCACTCACACTCCTTGGACATGCCCACTTCGAAGCACTTCTGCAGCCGGCAGTACTGGCAGCGGTTCCGGGTCACCTTGTTGATGATGCAGTTCTTGTCCCGATGACACGTGTACACCATGTTCTTCTGGATGCTGCGGCGGAAGAAGCCCTGGGTATGGAGGGCAGGGAGTCAGGTCAGCCACACCCACAGTAGGAAGAGCGCTGGCCCGTGGCCTCAGCCGTGGGAGCAGAGGGCCAGGTGGCTGCTGCCCCCAAGGGCTTCGGACATCAACTACCTGAGTAGACCAGGTAAGGCAGAGGGAAGGGTCCACCTACAAGGATACCCCGAGAAGAATCCCAGTACCTGCTGCCTCAACACTGCAGGTGGGCAGAGGGCTTCCCCCAACCCACACGCATAGACCCAGCTTCCTCTCTCCTGGGGAAAAGGACCTCGGGCTGCTGGTGAGTCAAGTAAAGAGGCAGATGGGGCTAGAGGAAAGAGAGGCAGAGCTCTGGAACCCACAGCCCTGGGCTCAGAGCACAAGAAGAGAAGGCAAGCAGTAGGGGCCACACAGACACACACACAGGCTGGCCAGACAGGTGGAGAGCGCGCTCAGGAGCAGGGCAGCAAAACACGCATTCGCTAACCAGGCAGATGCGCACAGACTGATCACAGGTAGACCAGGCTGGTCAGGGGCTGCCCACACGGGCTAACAGAGAGACCGACAGACAGGCTACGGCAGACCAAGAACAACCAGACAGGACAGGCAGACACAGAGTCCAAGGCCTGGTGCTTTGCGCTTATCTCTGCCCCACACTGAGGGGCAGCCCAGGGCCCCAAGCCTCAAAGCTGTGCAGCTTCGGAACCCCAATCTCTGGGGAAGAAACGGGTACAGAGGCTCAAGCCCTGGGGAGAGGAGGAGGAGAGGCCATGCCCACAGCTGCTGGGAAGGTGGCAGCCACATCTGCACCCTGGAGCCAAACATGGGCACGTGGAAATCCAGCCAGACTCTGGGAAGCCCACAGCCTGGGCACCTGAAGGAGAGGCCAAGGCAAGGCGCCTGCTCCTAACGGCCTCCTGCCAGGCTGCCATGGCGAGGTTCAGGCAGGGCCACAGAGGGCAGGCCTCCTGGGTCCCCAGCCAAGAGCCAGTCGGCAGCTAGCTCACCATGGCAACCCGGGCATCGGTAGCAGAGCGGGTGTACACCCTGCCAGCTGGAGGATGGAGATGATGGGGAAAAGAGCTGAGGCAGGAGGGGGACCTCTGGTTTGGGGGACCCCTGCTCATCTACGGGGAAGGAGGTTCTGCTGAAGGCTTCCCCTCCTCCAAGGCTGCTGCCACCTCCCGCACAGAAGTAAGAGCAGCAGCTTCAGGGACACCCACTACCACCACCACCACCACCACCACCGGCACAGTCCCAGCCCTCGGCAGTGGGAACATCCCATTTATCTAATCAGGGATGTCCTTCCCAATGACCCCCTCAACTCACCTTGCAGCCCTCACAAGCGCTGACCCCATAGTGGTAGCCTGAGGATTTGTCTTGACAGACAAAGCAAGGCTTGTAGATGCGGGGGAGAGGGGGTGGCGAGGGGGGGCTGGGCACTATCTCTTCGGAACTGCTGCTCTGGGTCTCAATGGCTAGAGAGACAAGAGGAGAAGGGCGGTTAGAGACCCAGGTAACCATCCTTAATACAGTGCCCACCCTGCCTCCTGATCTCTCCCAGGAGCCTCTCCCAGCCACCCCACTGCTGCCAGGAGTCAAACTCTGGGGCAGGGACACGGTCTCAGGAAACCTGGGACTTCCCAGCCCGACTGGGGAAATGGGGCTGCCGATGAAGCTCCAGCACCCCCTCAGTCCTGCCTGCTTCCGCAAGACCCCACCTTCAAAACCAGAAGGAGCAGATAATAAACCATCAGATTTGTACACGGATGTGGCAGTACTTGGCGCTTGGGCGTGGGTGTCAGCCTGGCTCCACAGCCCTGGACTCTGGGCAGCCCCGCCCCATCTCCCCTATGTTAGGAAGGAGTTAAGGCCTGATGAGGAGGGAGGGAAGAGGACACAAGCTGGGGACAGAGGAAACTGGGGTCAACAGGATATTCAAAGCCGGCCACTCCCCCCCCCCCCCTCCCTCCGCCCCCCCCCCCCCCCCCCCCGCCCACCGCCACAGCCCCTCCTCCACCCAAACAATCCCCTGGCCAGGGACCCAAGGCAGGGTGTGCACAGTCACAAATGCTGGGGCACAGCAGGTGGGGACTCCCTGAGATAAGCAGGGGGACCCCCTGGAGACAGGGAGAAGAGTCCCTGTGGGCCCCGGAAGCCCATTGCTCTGGGTGCTCCCTGTCTGGGGGGAAAAGCATGACAAAGGGGGTCTGTTCCCATCAATGCTCTGTCTGTCTGGCCTCCATACGATACTATGTCCTGTGTCCCGGTTACTATTCCCCTCCCCTCCTGTTATTCAGCTCTAAGAGGGCAGCCAGGCGGGTGACCTAGCCAGCAAGGGCAGCTCCCCCTACAAATCCTCCCCAGTGCCTGGCCCCATGCCCATCACCCCAGGCAGAACAGGGGGGGCTGTCTGTGCCCGAAGCCAGGACAGCTGGGGGTGTACTGTCCTGGATGAGAACTGTGACCCAGTCAACCCCAGATTCCCAAGGGGCCACCCAGCACCCTCCTGAAGCTTTGCTAAGTCCACGTGCCCAGGGCCAAGGAGGGGCAAGGATGCCTCCCTGAGGAGATAGATCCCTGCTTCCTCCCACACCCCAGAATCCCATCTAGTCTCACCCCAAACTCCAGCACACGAGGTTCTGGAATTCAAAGGGGCCCACAGTTCCTGCCCGAGCACCTCGTGGCTCATGTGGCCCCGAAGCCCTGGCACGGAGAAAAGCAGCACGTGGATGGGGGCGGGGAGCGGTGGGGGGCTGGCTAGCTGCATGCTACCACCCTCCCCCTTTACCTGCAAACACAACTAGGGACTGCCAGGCGGTTGCTGACAGGGAGCCAGGCCAACAACCTTGGCAGGCCTTCCCTGGCTCTTAGCTGGGCCTGGGCACCACTTCCCTGGTCAGCCCGGCCGACCAGCACTGCTGTGGCCCCACGTCCCTGCCCCTGCCCAGAGGGCGGCCTGCAGCAAAGGATCAGTGACTGCCGACACCAGCCCCGCACCCAGCCGGACTCATCGCTGACCTCCCCCACCCTCTGCTCCTCACCCCAAATCGAACCGTCCTGGCCTGGTTTTCCCCACCTCACTCTCCCAGAGGCCAGACAAGCAAATCAGACAGGCGAGAGGCCTGAGAACAGCTGCTGGGGGGGGGGGGGCGGGGGTGGGGGGCCGGGGGGAGGGCAGGGGGGGGGGGGGGGGGCGAGGAACGAGCCCGTTGTTGGGCGAAAGTTTTCTAAAAAGAAAAAGGAGCCAAAAAAGAAAAGCCGGGAGGGGGGGGGGGGGGGGGGGGGGTATCAAGGACAAGGGGGTGTGGGGAGGATCATGGCCTAGAATCCCAGTCAGAGTTCTGACCAGAGAGGAAGGAGGCTCTGCCCTCCCTCCCCTCCCTCTCTCCCTCCCCATCCAGTCTTTGCCCTGGACCCACCTCCCCCAAGGCCCGACCTCTAAAATGGACCAGAGGAGAGGGGGAGAAAGGACAGAGAGAGCTTTGGGGTATGGAGTGGGGTTGAGGGGAGGGGGCCGTGGGGAGACACAGGGGGTACCCAGATGAGGGACAGGCAGCTTAAGACCAGGGACTGACTGGGGAGGCAAAGGTCTGTAGAAATTTGGAGCTGAGGCAAAGTCCAGAGGCTGTTTATGAAACTGGAAGAATGTGCTTTTTAAATTGCACTTTTTGGCAGGACGGGGGAGATGACCGAAGGTGAGGGTACACAGTTTGGGCTCATTGAGGCCTCCCTGCGGCCCACCCCACAGCAGCTGGCTGCCTCTGAGGCTATCACACTGGTCTGCACGCCCCACGCCCAGCACATCCCCACCTGTCACCCAGGTAACAGCTCTGAGGTTTCCCACTGTGCCCTTTGCACCCAGAGCCCCGGCTCAGTCCCCACCTCCCGGGCCACCAGCCAGCAGCCAAGGGTAGCAGGGGCACTCTAGGACGCTCCCAGCCTCTGCAAGAGTCAGGACGCAGCCTTAACTCTGCACACCCAGCGGGGGAAGGACTGCCACGGCCTGGCCCCTTCCCGCTCACCTCCCTCCCCAGAGGCCCCAGCCCACAAATCTCTCCTCTTCCTGCAGAAGGACGAGGCGGGAGAAGCACCACACCTTCTCAGCTCAAAAGTTCCAGCGCCCAGCGAACGGATGGCACCGGCCCAGGGAGCCAGGCGTCCCCTCCCGCCCGCGCTGCCAGGCTGCCCCTCCCCCGCCCCCGCTCGGCTCCTGGTGGGCAGAACGCTCCGGAGTCCCCGCGCCCCAGAGCCGCTCGCAGGCCCGCACAAGGGGCCGGTTTCCTGGAGGAGATCTGCAGGAAATCAGCCGGGCCCCCGGCCAGCGGCTCCCCTCCCAATCCTGCTGGCGCCCGCTCCTCCGCAGCTCCGCTGGCAGCCCGCGGGGAGGGGCGGGGAGGGGGCGCACGGCGCTGGGCCTCGCCCTTCCTCCACCCCAGAGGAGGGTGGGGGTGACTCTGGGTGTAGCGCGGCGGCGGCGGCGGCGGCGGCGGCGGCTGCGGCGGCGGAAGAAGGCCCCTACCCAGCGGCCGCCGATAAGCATCTCCCCCCTCCCCCCACTACGGGCATCCACGTGCTTCACATTCTTGGACGTCTGGGAGCGGGCGGAGGCGTGAGCCGCGAGATTGGTGGGGGACAGATGGAGAGCCACATCCTTTGCACCCCTTGTCCTCTGGCGCCCCAAAACGGGGATTCTGGGGGAGGGAGGCAAGGTCCCCGGGGCCCTGCAGGATCGCGAAGGTCTTCTCCCCAAGCCCACGTGCAGTCTCTTCCCACCTTTGGTGGAGGTGGCAGCAGAGAGTGGAGAACTCGGTGTGAGCGGGCAGGAGGGCTCCTGTCACCAGAGGACCTACACACACCCAGGGGTTCGGTCATGAGCCCGTGTACTGTAGACACACTCAAGTCACCACCCCCAGCTTCCAGGCCCTCCCAGCCTGTACCGCACCACAACCCTCCCAGCCACTTTCCCGGCCCACTAAGCTTTGGGGGCAGAACCCACTGCCACAGACCCGACACTCCCGCCACGGGAACAGGGGAGCCGGGGCCTCTGGCTCCACGCTGCCCCACACACGGTGCGGGGGAACAGGCCTCCACTTCCCCCATTGCCCGAGGGCCTCCAGGCTTCCCCCTACCTCGCCTGGCCAGTTTGGGGCCAGAAAGAGCTGAGCTGCCCCCAAGGGCTGGAGCCCAAGGCCTCGGATCCCATCTCCTCCCCAGTCCTCTGGCAAAAGTGGCCAAGGCTGTGGAGGGAGTGCCCATGGCAGCCACGCCCCAAGTATCCCACTTAGCAGGGAACACCTTCCTCCAGTTCTGGAAGGATGGGAAGAAGGGTCCCAGTGTGTGTCACACCTCTCGCCTGTCCGTTTTTTTTTTTTTTCCTAAAGTGCACCCACGCGCACCCCGCCCTCCCTCCCACGGTCTGCAGCCTGCAGCCTCCCAGGCAATCTGCCCCAGAGGCAAAGGTCAGGGGGCGGGACAATAAAGGCTGGGGGTGAGGTGGCTCTGAAAGGGGCAGGGATGGGCGTCTCTGCACCTCAGGTCTCTCTTCCCAGAGCAAAGGCATTGCGGGTTGCCCTTCAACCTACTGCAATCTGCCAGGCCCCCAGAGACCCACTCTACCCCTCCTCCCTGGCAGGCAAGGGAGAGGCAGCCAGGCCGGGAGGGTGGGAGAAGCCCCCCAGGGAAGAGTTGAGCCCAGAGCAGGGGAGAGGACAGAACCGGAGCCAAGTAACAATAACGCCTAAGCACCGCTCTCCCCCACCAGGTACACTACCTCACAGCTGGGTATAAACATGCCCAGGTGTGCACCCCAGGCACTCACAGCTCCCGCCAGTGTACAGGGCCTCTCCCTTCCAGGGAAGCCTGAACCCAGCCAGAGGACGGCGAGGAGAGGAGGTGCCAGGACTCCAGGGTTCTCATCAGCAGCGGCCCTCTTAAGAAGGGACAGCCCAGTGCCTGCCTCATCCCCAGGTGAAAACACGGTAACAAAAGGACACGGCTGAGCTGGGAGGGGATGCAGCCCTCATTTCCAGAGTAGCCCCAGACCCACAAAAAAATCAAACTCATCCTCCAGAGAACAAACCGTATTAGGATCATGGGGAGGGGGATTCTTCCCACCAGAGTAGCTTCTCCCCTCCTTTCCTGGCATAGAAGCCTGTGCCAGCCAAGTGTCTAGGGCCAGGACAACCCTCAGATGGACAGGTGCCCTTCCCCAAGGTGTAAGGGTCGGTTAGGCTGGCCGACGGGTATCTGACGGAGTTGCCCCTTCCTGCCACACCCCACTGCCAACACCAAAGAAATGGAGCGCTCCCCTGACATTCAAGAGCTGGGGGCAGCAGCTGTCGCCCGGGACAGGCTCTCCCCAAAGCTTTGGCAGGGGTGGGATCTGGGGAGGAGGCCCCTCCTCCTAGAAGCAGACAAGCCCACAGATAGGACCTTTACCCCACCCTTCAGGGTGGGAGAAAGGACCACTCAGCTGTGAAGCTATCGGATTGCAAGCAAGAAGAATATAAACTGGGGGCAAGGGGCTTCACTTCCCCTGCAAAAAGTGGAAGGAGAGATGAACAAACGTTTCCTGAAAGGAGGAACCCCCAAAGTTCCTCAGTCCAAATACAACAGAAATAGCGCCCAGGGTTACTCGGGGGAGTCCAATTGTCCAACAAGGGCACCCTACTTTCAGCAAGAGAAACAAGGGGAAGTGGAGGGTAGGGTAGAGACAAGACCCTCACTACGCCCCCAGGCCTGCATCTCCTGGTGGAGCGGAAGCCCTACAGCCCACCCTCACCCCCCAGCTCCCACAATAGGAGGGATAGGCCGGTACCTACAGTGGTTTGAGCCATTCCAAAGCGGAGTCCGGAGCGGGGTGGAGTAGGGACCGGGGGCAGGGAGCCCCTTCTCCGGGAGCAAACAGGCCCGGTTCTGGTTATAAAAATCCACCACCAGGAAGGGATTGGGGGTGGGGGTGAGTCCCCCCACGTCCACACTCTCGTACATCTTCCCCGCGAAGACAAGAGGTCCGGGCGGATAAGTCCTGCGCGCCGCCTCCCTCACTCAGCCGGCGGCGCCATCCGAGAGCTGCTGGGAGCGAGGGGCACGTCCCCCCCGCCCCGACTGGAGACCCGGGCCGGGGGCCGCCCTCTGCCCTTAGTCCCGCGTCCAAGTCGGCCGGCCGCTCTGCGAGTCCCAGGTGAAAAGCAGGGAAGTTGTGTGTACTGGGGGCGGGGGGACTGGGGGGGGGGTCCTTCGGCTGACCCCGGGAACGCCCGGCCGAGGCCCGGGAACTCGGCGTCTTCACCTCGAGGGGGCTCCCGTCGCGAGTCTCATAGTGTCCGAGGCAGCGTCCCGCGGCTCCCCGAGTGCGCCTGCCGGGGGCGCGATCGGCGCGGGGCGGGGAGTCACCGAGCACTTCCTCCTCCCAGCCGGGGCTCCCGGGCTTCTCCGGGGCGAGGATTCCGGGTGGGGTTGGGACCGCGCGGCTCCGCCTCCGCCTCCACCAGGCAAGGGGCGGCCGCCCTGCGCTCGGTCTCCGGCGGTGCGCGCCGCGGGCCCCCAGCCCCGGCCTACGCGCCCCCTCCCCTGCAGTCCCACCCCCTTTCCTCCGCCCCGTCCCGTCCAGGCACCGCCCCTGCCTTAACCCTTTCCCGGCGGGTCCGGCAGCAGCGGGCGCCAAACCGGGAACTGAGAGGGAGAGGCGGGCCATGGAAGGCAAGTGGCGGGGAGCCCGGACAGGAGGAGGAGAGAAGAGGGGACGGAAGGGGTAAAAGGCTCGAGAGGAGGAGTGCACGGAGTACTGACGGAGGCTGGGGACCGGGAGAGGAGGGGGCTGCTCCAGGACGGAAGAGGGGCGGGCGTCTCCCCCGTCCCAGTTCCGGCTCCCAGCTTCCCCCGTGCTTTGGTCAGTCCCCGGCCCCGCGATGCCAAGGCGAGGGAGGTGGTGGGCGGGAGGAGGGGGATGGTCCCGCTGTCCTCCCCCAACACACACCCCCACCCAGCCCGGGCCTCATTTGCCTAATGCAATGCGGGTGAACTCTCTCTGAACTCGCCTGGCGGCGCCTCACCTCCGGGTGACCCACCCACCGCTGCCCGTGACATCACCCGCTCGCCAGCCTGCCCGCGGGGCTCACCCGCCAGCCCCCTGCCCGGTCGGGCCGCTCCCCCGGAGACGCGGAGAGTGGCGGCAGGAGGCGAAGGTCTGGGGTGCGTGTGGCCAAGTGTTAGCGCCGTGCCGGGTGTCCCGGGTATGACATTGTGCAGCTCGGGCACCGCGTGGGAATGAGACACCCGGCTTGTGTCATTGTCTGTGACATCATGTGTGACTCCGGCCGCCCGCCCGCCGGAACCCGATGCGGCAGCTCGGGCGCTTTGACACAAACGCGTGCAGAGGGGGCTCTCCCCGCAATGCCCGGCGTGCTTCAGTCGAGCAAAGCCCCGCCCAGGGTGTCTCCCACAGGCGGAACCAGCATGGGCCCCCCACCGCACCGTCTAGCCCTGGAGAGAGAAAAGGAGGGGCTGGCTCCTTCAGCTGACCACTTCCTCCCGGAAGCCCTCGGGATGCCGGTTTCACTGGAAGAAAGACCTGGGTTGGGTAGGTGCAGGAAGGCGCGGCGGGGGGGCGGGGGGGGGGGCGGGGGGAATGCCCCAGGAGAAGAGAGTATCTTATTGCTCCCTCTGACCCTGCAGCAGAGCTCCCTCATTTGATAGGAATTTACGTGCTTCCCGAGGATAGAACCGTCTAAAAGCCAGGTTCCTAACATATGTGGTCATTTAATCCTCACAGCAACTCGTAAGAGATAAGTGGTATTATTCCTATTTTACAAATAAAGAAACTAAGGTCTTAGCAAGGTTAGGTGGGTTGTCCAAGATCACACTGCTATTAAAGGGTAGAGTGAGTATTTGAACTTTCTGCCATCAAAGCCCATATTCCCACCATGCCAGGCCGATTCAAGGAAAACTATTTTCTGAGCACCTCCCAGGTGGATACCCTGGGGAGCCTGCCTTTGCAGACCTTATGGTGCAACAGCCATTTAGCAAATAATCACAAATATATATATTTATGTTTATTACTGCATATTATAAATAATTGCAAACTGAGATAATTGGTATTATGACACAAGTAAGCACATAAAGTATGCTTTGAAGAATTAATGTAGGCACCTAATTTAGGTTGGAAGGTCAAAGCAGAGACCTAAAGAAAGTAGAAGTTTAGAAGTTAGGTAAAGAGTAGGAAAGAGTGGAATCCCAGTAAAAGAGCCTGTGCAAGGGTCCTGGGGTTACAGACGTTGGTGAACTAACAGAGGACATAACATAAAATTCAAAAGAAAAAGGAGCAGAGGCCCAGGCTGGAGAGGTGGGCTGAGGCCAGACCAGGTGAGCTTGCTGGATTTTGTCTCAAATGCAGGGAGAAACCACTAAAAGGTTCCAAGCAAAGGAGAGGCAAGATCTGATTTACAGTGTTATAAATCAGATTTAACCGTGTGAAGCTGTATGAAGAATGGATGGTAGGAGGGCAAGAGAGACCAGTTAGAACAGTCCAGGCAGCACACAATAGCAGCACAGCCCACAAAACTGGCAGTGGTGATAGAGGAAAGTCATCAATGTGGCGGCGGGGGGGGGTCGGATAGGGGGTAGTGTGGGAAAGGAGGTAGCAAAGAGGACTCTGGGGTGTGGCTTGTGCTACAGCAAAGTTTCCAGGAGTGCGAAGTACAAAAGTCTGTTGGGCAGGTGGACGGGGGGGTGTTGGGCTCCAGAGTGAGGTCTCACCTAAGTGAGGTCTGGGCTGCAGGTGGAAGGCTGGGTGCAAGCCTTGGCTGTCTATGAGATTGCTGGGGAGGAGGGCAGACTGCTTCCACAGCCCTTGGTATCTCCTCCCAAACGACGTAGATCCTGGGCACCAGTTATGTGCTAGGCCTTGTGTTCACAGCTTCAAGGTACTAACGGATCTGGGGCTGTCCCTGCCATCGAAGACCTGGTGATCAGTAAAAGATCTCCCAAATGATACAGCTCACTGCAGGTACCAGGTGGAGAGAGTCACTTCATGGTAGAGAGATGAGTGTTGTTAAGAGAAAAAATAAGGACCTGCGGGCCTTCAAAGGAGGGAGCGAGTGAGCAAGGAAGCGGGAACATCTGTGAAGGCTTCTGAGAAGAGGCGGTATTCGAGATATTCCTTGAAAGATGGATAGGATTTCCGGAGCTAGAGAAGTGGAGAAGTCGGGGTGAGATGCCTGTTCTGGGCAACAGCAAGGTCATGGGGCAGGTCAGAGCAGAACACAGTGTCCTGGGGCAATGGGAGAAGAGGGAAAAAGGAAGGTTCTGGCCGCCTGGGGGGGGGCAGCGGGGGACGTGCGGAGGACCGAGTGGCAGGCCTGGGGCCCCGTCCTCCTCTGCCGTGTCCCCCACAACTCCTCCAGGACTGTGTGCTTAGCAGGCCCTCAGCAGGTATGGGCAGAACTGAAGTGGCCTCCGCTTGTGCCAGGCAGGGGTCCCTCCAGTCCCCAACCCCATCTGGAGGGGATAACAAGCAGGACGTCATGAGACCCGGGGCCAGACGGACATCAGGTCCCAGTACAGGGTAGCCATCCCCCAAGACAATGCCCGGCTCCACCCAACCCTCGTCATCACTGCTTTTGCAGGGTACTTGAAGCTCGCCCAGGCCCTCACCAGCAAGCAGGTCACCGTGGCCTCATAGCAACTTGCCCAGCAAGCAACGAATTAGGAGTCTTGCTTTAAAGAGGAGGAAACAGACTCAGACTCGAGAGAGGTTGAGTGATCTGCCCAAGGCTGCGCAGGAAGAGCTGTCCTTTAAGACTTCTGCCAAGGGGAACTTGGGCCGTGGGCTGAGGTTCCCAGCAGCTCAGAAGTCAAAATGGGGAGGGGAGGGCCTCTATTTCTGATCTAGTCGGGGCAGAGGGCCTCCAGTCTACCCTGGGAGGTCCAGCTCCATGGGCTGTGCCCCACCACTGAAAACGCAGAGAAGGAGGGCGTTGTAGGCACCGCCCCAAAGTGATTTGGAGAAGGGAAACACTTCCTCTTTCCACAGACACTACCCCTCAAAGGGTAGTCAGGGCCTGCACTGGCACATCCCCATGGGCACAGGGCCCTTGGCACAGGCAGACACAGTGTCTCAGGTCTTGGCCAGCCTAAGAGGACAGGCTTCCTTCCCTGAGTCCCCTCCCCCTGCCCATGCTGGGATCCTGCCCTGAGGGGGCCTGTGCACTATCAATGCTTGGAGATAAAAGGTGAGGGGGCCGCATTTTCATTCAAAACCCTGTCCAACAGTCTTTTGGCTGACTCTGCATTTTGGACCCTAGGGAGGGCACTGCTAGCAGTCCCCCCTCTCCCTGGGCTGTCCCTCCTATTGTCCAGGGAAAGAGTGGGCAGGAACAGGGGGAGGGAGGATACAGACTGAAAAGGGGAGTGGCAGAGGAGAGGGAAAGGAGAAGGGCTCACACCCTCCAGTCTCTCCAGGCTCCCCCAGACCCCAGGGCCACACAGCAAATGTGTGGATGGAAAGGAAAAGTCTGGACCCAGTCTTTAGGGGCTCCCATCCCCAGCTCCTCTACAGATAGCTTCCAACCTCCCTGCCCCCACTCCACAAATGGAAACAAAATAAGAACGGTAGCTTTTACACTCTGTTCCTACAGTGTCTGTCTGGATGGAGATGGAGGGAGGGTGCCCGCTGAGCTCTGCAAACTCCCCGGGCTGCAGTGGGCTGATCTGGGGGCGAGGATGGGTGTGAACAGATTGTATCCGCAGCTTCCAGGACAGGATGGAGATCTGGCCCAGGCCTCTTATCGGTCTTTCCCTCCAGCCTTCAGGATCAAAAACAGAAAAGGGGGCGTGGCTAGGGGGGAGGCCGTCCCCTACGCCCCCTACTGGGTGAAAGCAGAAGGTCCTGAGGCAGAAGCGGGGCTTCAGCCATGGGAGAGGGGGTTTTACCATGGCCCTGAGCTCCCCACACCCAGGAGGGCTCCCCACAATACCCTCCCGCAGCTGCCTATCTGGATGGTAGAAAACAGCCCAGCTGTAAGGTCACTTAGCTCAGCCACTTAACCACCGGTGCTGTTTCCTCATGTGTAAATGGAGATAATGTCCCTCTCCCAGGATTGTCGGGATTAAGATTTGTAAAACAGATAAAGTCCCAGGCACACAGTAGGTGCTCCACAGATGTTAGCCTCCCGTTCTCTCCAGCCCCCACCCAGAAAGGGCCACGATCCCTTTCCACTGTCGTAACACAGGGTACCACGGCAAGGAGACAGCATGATCACAGGCAAGGTGAAGACCAGAGTGCATTACAGCAAAGATCTCGCCTAATCTCAGCCCTCTGAGGGAGGTTCTGGTCAGATCCCTGGGTTACAGACGAGGACACGTGCTCAGAGAGGTTATCACATCTAGTAAGTGGCAAAGCCAGAACTCGCTACACAGCGTACTCCACCTCTCCTCCCACCCACCCACCCCCCGCTCCCCGACCCCGTGGAATTCCCAGGGGAGCAACAAAAAAGGCAGGTTTGTTTCCTCTCCAGCCTAGACTAGTGATAAGAAATAAAGACCCTTCCCTCCCCAAACACACAACACAATCACAGACGCCTCCCCCTTACACCCTCTGTGCCCTAAGTCACCGCCCCCTCCAGCACACAAACTGACACCCCTCCCGGGCTCTGGGTCTGATTCTCCTCAGACGCACTCGGACCCTCTCACCCAATACACATAAGCCATCGACCCCCTCCCCAACACACACCCAACCTTGACCTCCCCACCCCTAAAACACACCCAACCCTGACCCTCCCCCCAAGGCACACTGAATCCCAACCCTCCACAGTAAGTACCAGTCCTCAGAGACCACGCCCCAGGGGCTGGTCTAGAGGGGGGATCCTGGCCTATCTCTGGAGCTTGCCACTCCATCTCCCAGGGAGCCGACAGCAGAAAAGATACCCACCTGTCCCCAGTGACCTGGAGAACAGTTCTGTCCTTCCACAGGCCCCCGGGTCTTTGAAGGGTACACCCAAGGTCCAGCCTCCTCCTGACCTGGGGAGAGGAATGGGAGGTGGAGGGAGGACTACCAAACACCTGTGTTGGTGGGAAGTGGGAGGAGGGAGCCTCATGTGCCAGGTTGCCTACAGAAAGGGCGGCAGAGGACCAGAGCATGTAATCGCTCCTTACAGGAATGGGGGCCACAGATGTCCACCCCTCCTAGGAACTGCCTGACCCCCAGCACCAGCCCCCAGGTGGGGAGAGCGGGGAAGGCGAGGCTGCCTCCATGCCTGAGCTTTGATCTGTCACGCTTCGCTACCCAGCGCTGAGAGCCAGGGTCTCCAAGCCCCTCAGCCCTGCCCAAGAAGGAGGGAGATGCAGGGCTCCCTCAGGTTCCTGGCCACACCTCTGGTCCCAGAGAAGGGGAAGGTCAGGGAGAAGCTCAGAGGCTGGGGCCGTGGGTAGGAAGAGAAGTTGTTGTTTACTAGGAAGGGACAGGGCAACCCACAGGCTCACAAAGGGAGGGGGCAGGAAGGGGCATTGCCTAACCCGAAATGTGGGCACCCCACCCTGGGGGATGAAGGTTAGCAGGATGGGAAGTGGGGTACCCGGAAACCCTCCCCACCCACCTCTAAGAAAGAGGAAGAAGCTTGCAACATTCAAAGAAGGGTAAAACATTTGCTTGTCCGGCACAAGACAGGGCAAGGTCAGGGGTCAGGCCCAGCCCCATCCAACCCTCCATGAGCCAGGCCCCAGGTGGACAGAGTGTCTGGGGCTCTGTTCCTATCACCTGGGGAAGAGCAAGCTGTCCACCGGCACCAGGCTGAGCACCCTCGATGTCGATGTCTCCCTCCCTGAAAACCCCACCCTGGCAGGAAGCAGACACTCCAGTCACTGGAGCTGGGATATGAATCCCAGTCCCCATGGACGCAGGCACTACCCCACACAGACACACCCGCTCCTTCCCCAGCAGCCCCGAACCCAGACACTGGCCTCCCCCATCACCTAGCATAGACTGAAGACCAGGCCAGAATCAGCGGGCGGGCTTCCAACTCTGACTCCCAGGTCAAAGTGCTGGCGGCTGCACACCCCCAAGGGAGGAAACAGAAGGTGGAGGTTTGAGTAGGCAGCAGCCGCCTGCCCCCTGCCCCAGGGCACAAAGGGTAAGGACCTAAAGGAGCACAGACTTAGAGCCCCTGCTCCCAGTGGCTGGTGGGGCCTGGGAGGGAGGGGGCCACCGTGCAGCCAGAGGAGGTGAGCCAGGAAGCAGTGGTGGCAGTGGGCAGCCGGCCAGTGTGGGCAGTGAGGCGCCCAGCCAGGGCCTGCCCCAGGGACAAAGAGACTCCCTGGCTCCGGGGAGAGGGCGCTGCCCCCACACTGGGAAGGGGGCACTGACCCAGCCCAGCCGGGGCGCACAGGGCAGCGGCGCCAGGCATGTTGCCAGTGGCCACGGGAGAGGCGGTGGGTGCCCGGGGCAGGGTATTCAGTACCTGCCTGCCAGGAGAGGTGGGACACGTTTCCCAGGTCAGCAGCTGACCAGCCAGCCCGCCGTCCACGGCCCCCTTCTGCTGTTTCCACCCCCTCCTGCCCCAGGCCAGGCCCCGGCTCCCTCCCCCCCCGCCAAGCCCTGGCCCGGCGCCCAGCTGGGCCCTGGGGGCCCGAGTTACTGTAAGCGTCCTGGCAGGCCCGAGGCCTGGACTCTGCCAGCTGGCCATAGCTGCCGCCACCTCCCACTACCTGGCTCGGCCAGCCAGGGAAGGTTACCGAGACCCCCACCCAGCCAACAGGCGACCCCTGTGGCAGAAGGCGGAGGCGGAGAGGAAACACAGGCCCGGCCAAGAGCAGGCTTGCATCCACAGCCGGAGTCCAGGCTGAGCGCCCCCTCCTGGGACCCTGCCCCGACCCACCAGGCTGCCTGTGGGCCCCCCTCACCCTCCCCACAAAGGGAAGCACCACCTAGCCTGGCCAAGGCGAGGGGAGGGGATTCTACGCCTTCAGGCCCCTTCCCCCAGAGGCACTGGATGGGGCGGGGCGGAGGTGGGGCGCTGCTCGCAGTAGAGCTGCCATTTCCACCAAATGTCGAGAGGTTTGTTTACCCGCCTCCAGCCTCCGTGTCCAGTCCTTGGAGCTATTTATAAGGCCCTCCACGGCAGAGCACTGGGTGGGGGGCGGCGTGAGAGGCGCCGGAGGACAGCACTGTTCAGCTCTCCCTCTGTCCCCCGCAACACCAAATGCAGTCACAGCCATCAGCCTACAAGCCCCCCAAACGACGATCCCCCTTGTCTGGAGGAGCCCTCGCCACTGCCGAAGAGATGTGCCTAGAGGCCCACCTCGGCCTGCCGCCCTCCACCGCCCCTCCCACCATGCCCACCACTCCACTTACTGGCCGGGGATGGCGTGCTATAGCCGCTAACTGGAAGCTGGTGCTGGAGAGTGGTCAGAGCGCCCGGTGGGGAGAGTCCACCCAGCATGGGGGGGAAGAAGAAGGCGTAGGGGGGCACCGGGTATCCATTGAGGTGCCCGCCCCCAGGTGTTGGGCAAGAGCTGCTGTTACTGGCCATGCCAAGCAGCCACAGTCAGAAGGGCAGGCAGACAGTCTGGCCGAAGGCTCTGGCAGGCTTCAGGCCGCCTCTCCTCGGGTCATGGGGCCTGGGCCCAGAGGGGGTTTGGGTGGTCAGCCCACCCCCCCTTCTGTCCTGGAGCTGTGGTCCAAGGCTAGCAGGCTGATCTCAGCCTCCTGGAGCCCCCACTCCAGTTGGGGGCCAGGTGGGCTGGGGGACGTCCCAAGAGCCGGTCCTTTGGTCACGCACTTCTGTGAGCTGACACTTTCCCAGGAAGGTCCAGAGCTGGCCTTCAGGACGCCGAAAGGATCCCTCTCCTAGGTGGGCCCGAGCTAGGTGGCTGGGGAGGCCATGTCCTGTGATGCTGCAGAGAGAAAAAAGACAGGTGAGTGGGCACTGAGGAGCAGGCGCACGGGCATTCCCCGCGGAGCTCCCCAACCTGGGCGGCCGGCGATTTTCCCGTGGCACCCGGCTGAGCAGACAGCTGGCACCATGCCTGGCTGGCAGAGACGGCCTGGGAGTAGGGCCCAGACACTGCTGGGGGTGGCAGGACAGCAGAGCCAGGCTGGGGAGACGGGGACAGAGCCCAGAGCCGAGGAGGACTTCTCACCCACAATCCTGAGAGGAAAGGGTCCCCGGTGCCATGCCACCCCAGAAGATTCCTGCAGCAGAGGAAGGCAGCTGGCCCTCCTTCCCCCAAAGCGGGTTACCTGAGGTCAAGATGCAGAGAACGTGTGCTTGAAGGGAGGAGGGAGGGGGAGGAAAAGCCGCTTCCCTAAAGCGGTGGCACTTCTCAGAAAAATGACTCCTAAGCCAGGGGGCCCCCGCTTACACCACTTCCCCCCCAAATCCAAGCCCGAGCACCCCAGATGGGTCTGTCCCACGGGCTGGAGGGGAGGCCCGTTTACATACATACAAATAGGGAAATGGGAACTGAGGACTCCTGGGTATCACCTCCATTGCCCAACAGCATGATGGGCAGGGACTGCCCAGGGTGGAAGCCCCCTACTCCCAGGCAATGGAGGGGCAAGGGAGACTGATCTCAGAGTTCACCCACATACTCTGTCTGCAGAAGCAACCTCCCTGGAGAGGGTGGGAGGTGGGCAGAAGATGAAAGGCCAGATGCCCCTCCACCAGTGCATCCACAAATCCATACCCTGTTTGAACAGCTGGGACCCGAGGACACGCAGAGATAACACCACGGGTAGCAAGAGACAGAGATGAACCCAGAAATTCCACGTCACGGTGAGACAGACAGGCAGCAACAAGAGCAGAGAACGAGACGGAGAAAGAGAAGCATCCACAAGAGGTCCAGGAGGATATATATAAACAGTATCAATAAATATGCACGTATTTATATATGAGTGTGTGTATATACCCACACATATGACATATATGAGAGACAAAAGAAAAGAGACAGAAAGAAACATGGCCAAGCAAAACCACAATGAGATACCACTCTGCATCCACTAAGATGGCTATAATCAAAAACACTGATAACAAGTACGTGAGGATGCGGAGAAACTAAAACACTCAGACGTTGCTGGTGGGAATGTAAAATGGTGCAGCTGCTTTGGAAAACAGTGTGGCAGTTCCTTAAGAGGTTAAACACAAGAGTTATACGACCCGGCAATTCCACTTCTAGGTATCTACCCAAGAGAAGTTAAAACATAAGTCCACACACAAACTTGTACGTGGGTGTGGCTGTTCATACCAGCACTCCTAACAGCCAAAAAGTAGAACCGACCCAAATGTCCATCAACTGATGAACGGATAAATAAAAAGTTGTACATCCATACAATGGAATGTTATTCTGCCATAAAAAGGAACAAAGTACCGATATACACGACAACATGGATAAACCCCGCAAACATGATGCTAGTTGTAAAAGACTACCTATTGTATGATTCCGTTGATATGAAATGTCCAAAATAGGCAAATCTATAAAGGCAGAAAGTAGACTGTGGTTACCAGGGGCTGGGGCATGGGTCCGAGGGAAATGGGAAGTGACTGCTGAATGGTATGGGGGCTCTTTCTGGAGTGATGAAAATTTTCTAAAAGTGATTGTGGTGACAGTTGCACAACTCTTGTGAATATATTAAAACCAGTGAATTGTACACTCTAATGGGTGAATTTTATGGTATATGAATTGTATCTCCATAAAGCTGTTAAGAAGAAAGAAAGGCGGGGAGGAAGGAAAGAGAAAAGAAAAGAAGACAGGGCCACAGAGATCCCAAATAAGGACTACCTCCCTTTCCAAGCCCTTCCTCCCCAAGCTCCGGCGGTGCCAGGCTCCAGGCTCCAGGCTCCAGGCTCCAGGCTCGGACCTGGAGTCCAGAGGACACACACATGGCCAGCGTTTGGCTGCGGACCATGCCTGGGATGGGGGAGTTCTGCCAAGGCCACTATGGACGAGGCCAGGACTTCGGGGCCCAGCCGCGCCGGCCAGCCAGCCTGTGACTGTGCGGGGCTGAGGGAGGGGGAGGGGGACAGGTACTTGCAAGGAAGGGGGCAGCTCCCCTATTGTTAACGAGCATGATTTTGACTGTTACTAATTATGACGACCATAGGGCCTCTCTTCTTACTCCTGAATGAGGTGCCCCCTTCCTTCCCCACGCCCCTGCCAATTCCCTCCCGGGCTGCGAGGCTGACGTCAGAGGAGCAGGGACCCCACCCGTTGGCCAGCTGCCGCCCTGGCCCCCCACAACCCCGAGGGGCGCCACACAAGGGAAACTCGAGCCAGCAAGGGAGGGAGGGGTTGGCTGAGCCTCACCAGCGTTGACAGTCAGACCCTCACATACGCGCACACCCACTTGCAGAAAGTCACACGCGCAGCTCCAGGGAAAGCGTCCGGTGGACAAGAGCACGCGTGCTTGCACACCTAGCCTGGGTGCGTGCGGGCACGCACGTGACACATGAGGAGAGGAAACCCGGAGATGCGATCCCTCCACACCTGGGCTCCACACACAGTGAAGCCGGCTCCAGGCCTGCATGCCCGGACCGGAACACAGCTCCCCACAGACGCACCACCACAGCCTCAGAGTTTCCCAAACTGCACTTACCCTGGCCCTCACCCCGCCAGGCGAACCTCTGCACCTGCCTCCCTGCGGGCCGGCCCCCCAGTACACAGCAGGGTCCACAGACACAGAGAAGCACGCCGGTGGATTCACGTCCAAATGGGGGCCGGCCTCTCTGAGGTGAGGCCCAGGAAGCCATTCACTCCAGAACCCAGGCCTCCTGACCCAGCTTTTGCGGGGTGGGGGGCAGCAGCAGATTCGATCTGGACCCTCTGGAGCCAACCCTTGACCCCAGAGGAGAGATTAACGACAGCCGCCTTAATGCCTCAATTCTGCCCCTGAGGAGTTTGAAACTGGACCGTACTTCAAACCTCAGCCACAGATACACACCCCAGGGAGAGGCTGGAAGGTGTTCCCCACCCCCATCGGAGCCTCACTAAAGGAGCTCAGCCTGCAAACTTCAATGCAGTTAGCTCCCTGGGGAAGGCCTTGAGCCAAGGGAAGGGGCAAAGGTTACAGAAATGGGCCAAGGGCCAGGCTGACCAGGGAACAGGGATGGGCAAGGGCAGGGATGATGGGGGCGGGGCCAAAGAGCACAGCCCTGGCCTCAGAAGGTCCCTCTGGAACTACGACCCTTGGGGAGATGCCTGGGCCCTGGCCCCCTGCACCCAGGGGTGGAGAAGACACTGTCAGAGAATCGAAACCAGCACCAAAGAAAGGGAAAACAAATTACCCACATCCAACCTCCACCCTATGCCCGCCACCTCCACTGCCCGTGGGCACCCTCCCTTGAGGGAGAGAAAAACCACAGGCCCACACCTCCCAAACCCGGAGCCCAGCCTCGGCACAGCAGAAAGGGGGGGTGGGGGGGAGGGCCAGAGCACCTGCCACCAGCCAGGCACCCCTGCCCGCTGGGGCCTCCCTCACCCTCAAAAGGCTCCAGGATCCCTCCCCCAGTGTCAGGTGTCCCCAGCTACCCGTTCTTTATGTCCCCAGAGTCACACATCTGGAGAAAAAGGCAAATGTTGGCCAAGCTGTGAAGACAGCAGAAAGAACCAGAAGTCTGAAGGGTCAAATCTCAGCTCTGCCACTTTGGGTGACCTTAGGCGAGTCACTTAACCTCTCTAAGCATCTGTTTACTCGTCTGTGAACTGCCTACCTCAATAACCGGCTGTGTGATTTAAGAGATAAAAGTCCTGGAAAGCACCTAGCACAGCGCCCACCCGGCACACAGGAGGTGCTGGGCAACGGGTCCCCTCCCTCCCCCGCGCCTGCCAGCACCAGGTCGGGGCCTCCCTGGGCAGTATGTCTGCTGTCCCTTCCCCAGCTAGCAGCTGCTGACAGAGCTGAGCGGGAGAATTACCCATTTTCCAGGGTCTGCTTCCCCCCAGACTGAGGACAGGATTGTGGGGAGAGGAATATTCGGGGTGTGGGTGGAGGCCTGACCACAACCCTTTCCCAAATTCCCTTCTTTCATTTCACAAACCAAAAAAGGGAAACCTTTGGACATGGGGAGGGGAGGAGGGGAAGAGGAATAGACGATTTCCCCCCCTACCCTCAGGGAAGAGGAGCCAGGGGTCCCCAAACCCAGCTGGCCCTGCCCCCCTTCTTCACCCAATCCCTCCTCTCTGCTTCCCAGGCTACCCCACTACCATGGCTCGCAAGGAATAGAAGCCAGGCAGTCCTGGACGGGCTGAGAGGAGGGGATAAGGATTGGGGCGCTTAAAAGAAGGGGGGACAGGGGCTTTCCTAGGCATTCTAGACAGTCAGTGAATCATATGCAAATGACACCCAAAGCTCCAGCTCAACTTGGGGGTGGGGGACAGGGACTCCAGCCCTGACGGAAGCAAAGACCCAGCCCCTCTGGACCCCCTCCCCTGTCAGGAGCTGGCAGAGCAGGGCAGGGCGGGACAGGGCAGATTTCAAACCAGAACAGTGGGCTGGAACTATTTATAAACTTTCCAGAAAAATACACACACACTCACATACACGCAAAGCCAAAACCTCTCCCCTCCCCCACACTCCTCAGATCAGCAGAATGGTGAACATTACTCCCTTTTCCCCCTTTTTCCAGAGGCCCCTCTCTCCTCCTGGCCACTCCGGTCCTCTGTTTACCTTTTGCTCTCCAGGCTCTGGGCTGCAGGAAGCCAGCAAGGCCAGCCTCATTTTGAAAGAGACCACCCCAGGAGGGCCTGAGAAGGACCAGCGGGGTGAGGTTGGGACAGTGGAGGGCACCTCTTCCCCACCAGTCCTCAGAAGCCCGGGCCTGCCTCGCTGGAGCTGGGACTTGTTGGAAAACCTGCCCCAAGCACGTGCAGGGCCTGAGCACATCTACGGAGAGAGTCAGGGGAGTGCTGAAGTCCAGCGTCTGGCCTCTGGATGCTGCCACTGCCCACTGCCTCAAGACACAGCACCTAGTCCCAGAAAAGTGTATCTGGTGTCTCCCCAACTTGTACCCGCCCAAGCTTCTGCCCCAGCTACACAGGGCTGCCTGACCTTCACGGGCCATCATCCCCGCAGTGACTGAATACCAGGCAGAAAGGGCAACTGGACAACCCAAGCCCAGGACAGGCCAGGTGCTGGGAGGAGGAAGTGTGTGTGGGGGGGATGTCTGCTGGTCAGGGCAGTGTCCCGACTCCGCACCCCAGGGGCTGCACCCCAGAGCCCCCTGGGAGATGTGCCCAGGGCCTCCGAAGCCCAGGGCGGCTGAGGGGCCCACCCGGAACCAGAGCTGAAGCCTCCCACCCAGTCTTCTCTTGGAGCAGAGAACAGGTGAAAGGGCAGGGGGCAGCCCAGGCCTCAAGGAGAGGGATGGGCCCACAGGGAAGGAAGAAAACAGGAAGAGGAAGAGATGAGGCTGCCGAGGCCACAGCCAGACCACAGGAGTGTGTGGACCACACAAAGGCAGCTCTGTCCGGGTCGGGGACCGAAGGGGCACAGACAAAAGGGGACACCCCCCCAGCCTGGAAACCACCGTCCTCACAGCCAGCCTGGCACGGGGCTTTCCCCACCCCCACCTTGGCAGCTGCCCCCTCACCACTGTCTCCCCTCTCCGCGGTGCAGGAAGCATAACTCTCACAAGGGGCGGGGTCTGCCGAACACACAGAGCAGCAGGTATGTGCGCGGCTGCGCGGCTGCAACCCGCCTCCCCCAACCCCCCAGCTCTGCCCCAACCCTACCCCGGGGCGGACAAACTGTCGGCACGACCCAGTGCTACCAGCCCCCTCCCGGCGTCCTTCCCTAGGGACCCGGGCTGCAGGGAAGCCGGGAACGCCCGCCCCCGCCCCCCTCCCGCCTCAGGATATCCTTTTGGCTCTGACCCCAGACCAGGCCTGAGTCAGACCGTGCCCCGCCCCACACCCCCCATCCAGCGACCCCCAGGAACTTCCTACGCCCCACGCTCCACACCCACCTACTCAGGTGGGGCTAGAACTAGGGGGAATCTCTTCCCCTCTCCACCCCCAGCTGAACAGGGAAGCCCACCAGGGGGTGGGGCGGATGGTCACAAAGTCCCAGGACCAGCCCCTTAAAGCACAGGGCCTGTGGTATCAGGGTGAAGCGGGTGCAGGCTGTGTGTGGAGGGGAGAGGAGGCCCTGCAGACCACCACCTCCCCGGCCCCAAAACACACACAACTGGGGATCCTGCCCAGAGCCCCTCCCTACTCCAGCCTGGACCCCAAGAAACCACAGAAACTCCCTGGGGAAGGTAGTTTCCATGAGAACACAGGACGGGAGAAGCCTCCAAAGGGAAAGGGGAGAGGGAGCGGAGGTTCCAAGAACGGGCATCTTTCTGGGACTGCGGGACCCAGGCTGGAGGGGACAGGGTCTGCACAATCGGTCAGATTCACAGCCAGCCAAGCACAGCCAGACGTGGTCACAGTCTCCCCGACGCTCAGTCTGAGTAGGTGGCTGTGACTCCTTCCCACAGACAGAAGTCTGGGGTGCCCTGGGGGATCTGGGGCATCGGAGACCACACACACTCAGCTTGAAACAGCCCCCTGGGCATGCCCCCCAATCCCCCCCCCAAAAACTGTGGGCCTAGGGGGAGGGGCAGCTCCCTCCCCAAGAGAACCAGGGTAGTGCCCAAGGCGGCCATCTCCATGGCAACCAACAACAAACATCCCGGGAACCACAGAGGGCCAGGAAGTGACAGCCACGTGACAGGAAGCCAGTTTTTTCAGTGGGGGGGGGCGAGGAAGATTGTTAGCAGCCCCTGGGGAATCAGCTGTCCCCTAAGTTTCCCCTACTTGGAACTGGAGGGAAGGGGTCAGCTGGGAAGGTGGCCACACACACACACCCGACCCCACTGCAGTGTGCGCAGTCGGTCGCAGGGCTGACGGGCCCTCCCTTCCCGCCTGCCACTCACGGTTCTCCCCTTTGGGTCCCCCTCCCTTCCACTTCCTGCCGTGACTGGAGATCAGAGAACTCCCCACCGCAGCTTCCCCTTCTCAAGTCTCGATTCCTGGGCTGAAGGTTTACTGTGGGGCGAGGGACACAAGGAAGGAAGGCTGGGGACCTGCGGTAGGACCCAGGGGACAGAGGCTCCAGGGGAGGAGCCGGGAGGGAGCTACTCCAAGGTAGGTGTGTACACACAGGCACACATAGAGCGAGTGGGTCACGGTGGCACACCACCGGGGCGCAGTGACACACAGAGACTGCCTGACCTCAGGCAGCTCTGGGGAAAATCGAGCAGGGCCACTGGATCCGCCCCGGCGCGCCCCACTCCAGCCCAGTTCCTGAGCCTCCGGGTTCAGCTCAGGCGTCTCCTGGCTTCCAGGCAGGCGAGGTCTCAATAGTGCCCAGCCCCCACCGCCTCTCCCCTGCCTTTCCTGCTGAGGAATCCCCCTCCCTGCTCCAAGGTGCTCGCCCAGACGAGGGCACCTTGGCCGGAGGCGGGGGGAATGGAACCTCCCGCCACCCCCCTCCCCTTCTCTGCAGATGTCCCAGACTATATTTAGCCCAAACCGGGCGGCTAGCCAGACCCAGACTCCCCACTGGCCCGGAGCTGAGCTCCCAGTTTTTATGCAATTAAAACATTAACAGAGAACCACCCCCATCCACACACCCCCATACCCCCCAGCCCAGCCAGAGCAGCCGAGCTCAGAAAACACGACAAGGGCAGCCCAGCCCTGCAGCCAGCGAGCCAGCGATGCGGCTGGCGGTCATCGGGCAAGCAGCAATAAACTCATCCCCTTGCCCATGTCCTGGGCCCTATAACCCCCACAGGCAGGACAGGGACATCACCCACCAGATCAGGTTGACACTTGGTGGGGGGGGGGTAGGCTTTCCTTGTTCCGGGGCCGGAAGGGAAAGGCATATCCAGTGGGTGGGGGGTTGCCTGGTTGCAGAAATTCCACCTGTCATTTTGCAGCCCCCCTCCCTGGCCTGCTCCAGTTACAGGGCTGGGGGTTGGCAACAGGTGCTGGCCAGGCTGGCAGCAGTCTAATCCCCCACCCGCTCCCCAGGCTGACAGTGGTGCCTGAGGTCCAGGCAGGGGCCCTGGCCAGCAGGATGCTGGGTAAAAGAAGGAGGCACTGCTGCCTGGTGGGGAGGGGGCAGCCCAGGCCCCTTCTGTAAGACCTGGCCCCCTGGACTCTGTGATGTGTGTTGGAGGGTCTGGGGAAGGCAGGGAAACCTTAGTTCCACCGCACCTATTTCATTTCCCCACGATGCCAGGCCGGGCGGGCTAGAGTGTGGGAGGTCTGTCTGCCTGCCTCTTCCTCCTCCTCCTCTCCAAATTCCAGGAACAGGCAAGGGAGGCTCCAGTTGCAGAGAGAGAGAGAGAGCAAGCAGGCGGTCCCAGCTGAGAGGGAGGGGGGGCGGGGACTGGAGCGGGAGGCAAGATCCAGACGAAGCAAGAGACGCCCACGCCCAAGCCAGACAGGACAGACACACCGACACTGACACATTCTCACACTCTGGGCCTGGTCCCCGAGTGCCGCCCACTCTGCAGGGACACCCAGACTCCCTCAGCCAATCCTGCCCATCCCCAGAACACTCCCTGGACACACACGGAGAGCCAGGCCTTCGCTCCCACCCCACATCCCCCCACAAACCCTGTGGGCTCCGTACAGCAGCCAGAGGGTGGAAAGGGGAACAGAGGGAGGAAAGACAGCAGGCGTCAGAGAGGACATGGAGCCAAAGCCCTGGGAACTGGGGTATCAGTTGCCACACTCCTTTCCCAAAACCCAGTAAGTCAAGACAACCCTGGCCATCTTGCCAGGAGCCCTGCCAGCTTCCCACACTCCCCAAACCACCACCACTAGAAAGGGTGTGGGGTGCTGGGCGAGTGGAGATTACCCCATTTACTCATCACAGGGATAGGATTACCTTCCCCAGATGCCCATCACCCCCAAACCCAGACAGAGCTCCTAAATGGACCCCACAGAGTCCCAAACACACCCACCCGTACAGCACAGTCTGGGTCCTGCCCTGCCCCTGCCACCCAGAGGACAGGGAATGGGGCACTGAGGTTTTATCTGGGGGCAGGCCCCACCCTGTCACATAGTTCTGAGGACAACCCACCTAATACCCTCAAGTCTGAGCAAGGAGTGGCACAGGGGTGGGGGTGGAGGGGTTCCCAGAGGGCAGAGCCAGCTTCCAAGACCAAATGATTTAGGGGAAGGGGAGCTAATTAACTGGAGTCTGGGTCAGTACCCCCAAAACAGACCTTAAGGGCCACTCAGACAATGCCCTTTCCCCCCACAATAGACACGGTGGCAGGAACCACGTCATGGTACATGTGGGTGACTATGCCCAGCAGGGCGGCATGGGGGTGATCAGGATGGGGCTGCCCGCAGCTAGCTTCCTGCCAGGCTGCCACATGGCTGGGAGGTGGAGGGGGACCAGAGAGATTTCCCAGAGTGGTAGCAGGGGCATTTAGGGTCAACCTGAAGGATGGGGATTTGGGGGCTATAAGAGGAGGTGGCCGGGATTAAGCGGTTCCAAGCCCAGGGTCTTCTCAGAACTGCCACTGCATCTGCACTGCCCTCATCAGTCTGGCCGGGAAAGTCCTGAGGTGACCACCACATGCACACTCATTAACACCCTCCAAATCCAAGATCCTCAGCTCCCAAGGGTCAACTCCAGTCTGACCCTAGTGACCGCTCTGTCTCAGGACTGACATGGCCCAGACTCCCAGGCAGAACTGACGTCCTAGCCCCTCCCACTGCACCAACATCTTTCATAGCCACAAACTCCCTGATTCCACAACTACCCCTCTTCTTCCTCCAGGTCCAAATACTCTTTCTCTTATTCCCTCCCCCAGACTCCTCTCCACCCCTCACAGGGGAAGCCCCAAGGCTCCAAACCACCCCCCACGGCACCCTGGGGCTTCCCCAGCCCAGCCTCCCCATCAAGCACAAGCCCTGGAAGAGAGTTTGGGGCTTGAGCCCGTTTCCTAGCGAGACCTGGCAACCTTACTGAACCACTTCCCCAGAACCCTGCCCTATGACCACTGCAGCCAGGGAAGGGACAAGAGATATCCCTGAATCTCCTAACCAGGAAACTGGAGGAGGAATGGCAGTTAGGAGCGGAAGTGAGGGTTGGGGGTAAGCAGCATGGGGTGGGGGAGTGGGGGAGTGTTCCTCTGAAAACACACACACACACACACACACACACACACACACGTGCACTCATCTCGCAGGTAGAAGGCAATCTGGTTACAGAAGAGGGAGCTGGCACTAGTGGGGGCCAAGGGTACCCCTCCATGCCAGCACGTGGGCAACCTATCCAAGGTAGGATGAACGGTGGAAAAGCGTCTCCAAGACCGGGGGGCTTTTCTTATCTGATTTCCACATGAGTTAGTCCCCATCCCCAGCCTAGCACACTGGAGGCCTGGCCTCCTCCTCACGTAGCCTGACAATAGGGCAATGTCCAGAGAGGAGAAGGGGCATTGCCAAGCAGATTTTCCAGCGCCCCCCTCCCACATACACATCTGGCTAGCAGCTTCCCCGCCTTCTGGGTGGCACCAGGTCCCAGACACCCTCAGCAGAGCAAAGACGACCAATCTATTCCTTCCTCCCTACACCCGCAAAAGCTTCCATGACTCCATGGTGCCACCCGACCCAGAGACATCCCTCCCTGGCTGCACTGGCTCCCGTCCCCAATCTGACGGCTCCCCGTGCTCCACGGGGGACACCAGCTGAATGGGCCCCGCCCCCCAACCGGCTGCCTCTGGTGGGGGTGGGCCCCCGGGCTGATTCTCCCCAAACCACACGGCGGCTCAGATAACAGGAGGGAAAGAAGGAGGGGGCTAGTCCGTTGGGCATCCGATCTCTCCCCAAACAGGTTTGAAAGTCTTTTTGTTTTGCTTGTTTGTAAGGAGAAAAGTGAGAGAGAGCAGGAGTTCCCAGCGGCGGTTCTGCCACAGCTCGGGCGCCGGAGACACGCGCGGCAGACGGCCCCAGACGCCTCACGGCTTCGCGCGAAGACACGGGCGCAGACAGACGGGGCTCCCCCACCCTGAGCACGGTGGCGCGGGGTTGGGAAGCCTAGGAAACCCCAGGTTCCCGTCGGAACCCGTCCGGCACCGGGTCCCCGCCCACGGGTCCTCTCAGGAGCAGGCCAAGGGGCCGCGATGCCTGCGGGAGCCGGAGGCTCTCTAAAATCCCCGGGGGAGAGGTTACCTCGCAGTGGGGGGAAGCAATCCGTCCGGGTCGCCCGCGAGCAAGGCGTCTGCCCTGACCCTGAGCCTTGGAGCCGTTCGGCGTCAGGGGTTGCGGGGTCCAGGGAGAGGAGCGGTTTGGGGGGGCCGCGGCTCAGGGGCGCGGGGCGAAAGCAGCAGCCATGGCGAGTCACGTGCGGAGGCTGAAACTTTACCCGGAGCCCCAGACCGGGGGGCGGAGGGTACCGAGCAGCGGGGAGGCCCTCACCCTCGGGCCCGCCCCCGTCCGCCCTCCGACCAATCAGCAACCAGGGGCGGGCCCACAGTATCACGCCCCCCCTCCCCTTAACAGACCCGGGAAAGGGCGAGTCTTAAAGGAGCCGCGCCTAGCAGAAGGCTGGACCGTGGGAATCTGGGAGAATCCCTCCCTCTGACCCAAAAGGAGACATTCAGAGCGAGAAGGGGGAGTTCTGCGCAAAAAATGGAAGGAGGGCTCGGTAGAGAAAGGACTGCAGTGTGCGGTATCACACACTCTTCCCTCCAACGACACACCCACACTCACAGGGGCAAGGATCATACGCACACACCCCTCACACCTAAACCGGGGTTAGAGGGACTGCGACGTAATATGGAAGCGAATACAGTGACTCCGGCCCTATCTGTCAAGCCCCTGACTCCCATAATTATAATCCTCCTCCAGCAACCCTTGAAAATGAGAGCTGTGTGACCTTGAGCAAGTCGCTTCCTCTCTCTAAATCCTAATTTTCTCACTGGCAAAAAAGGAGTGCAAAAGCAGGTAGACCGCCCTCAAGTACACCTGCTCACCTCGTCTCCCCCAAACACGTTTCCAGCTCAAGTGGGTCGGAGGAACTCTGGCCCAACCCAACCCTTCAGCAAACCCCAGAACCCTCCCCCAAAAAGGACAGCGGCTCTTGTGATCTTCCAAGAGCCGAGTAGGGGGCGCCCAGGAGCACCCCTACATGCTACGGGACTCTCAGACCCAAAGCTTCTTTCTCCTGGCCCAGGCTGGAGGAGCCAGGAAAGCTCGCATTCTTGTTCCAGCGGGGCAGGATCTGAATTACTCTCCCTCTGCAGAGACCCCAATCCCCAACACAGCCACAAGCCCCCTCCCAGCCTGCTGCTCCGTTTGGGAGGACCATCTCCCCACCTCTAGCAGTCCACTGGGGGAGAGAAAGAGGAATCAATAGGGAACACCCCCCTCCCCGTCCCTGGTCAGAGAAGTAGCCACAAGTAACCCCACAGGACTTCCCACTGGAAGGGGAAGTGCCACACTCCCAGGCCTCCACCCCTGACCCGGCTGGCTGAGCTCTCAAATCCACCGGCCCGACGGCCCCCGCTTTATAGACAAGGAACCGCAGGCTGGGAGTGGACACGGGTTTAGTCCCCGATCACCCTGGCACCGGTTGCACAGCCGGGTCTAGGACCGAGGTATCTGATTGTCTCTCTCCAGCTTTGGGGCCCCAGCCTGGGTGAGATAGGACAAGCAGGGTCGGCGGGACGCTGTGCCCTGAGGTCCGGCGGCACAGGGGGAGAGCGTCCGGGCAACGCTTCCCCAGGCCCCTTCCCGCCTGCTGGGCCTGGCCGTCTCCCGCTCCCGTCTGGATTTCCGTCCGCCGGTGCGAACCGCCCGCCCAGCCCCTCCCACCCTGTCCCGTCCAGATCCATCCGCAAACATGCGCTCAGCAGGCAGGAATGCGCCAATGGCTCCCAGATGTGGACGCCGACGCTTAACCCCTTCCCCCCCAGCTCCCCCCCACCAAAGGCGTTCTAACTTGAGTCCAGCCAGCAGCAGGGGGCGCCGCCCCGATGAGGGACCAGCCTGGGAGGGGACTTAGTGCCAGCCAACCCCTAAGCCCGCACAGGCTCCTCCTGGCCTACATTCTACCAGTCTTCCTTCCCGCGGAGGCTAGAGGGGAAGGACCACAGACACAGAAATACAAGTGTGCACAAACACAGGTATACTGCCTCCCACGAAGGGTGGCCTTCATGTACACCTGCCAGCACAGAGGGTCAGGTACGCTCGCGCACACGGAGATGCAGGTGTGCAAATGCACACCCAGGACACGCATATGTGCACACGCACGTGCACATTCAGAGCACACCTGTATGCACATATGTATGCACATGTATGCACACAGAACAAGCACATACAAGACAGGCATCTGTGCATATGCACAAGGTCATGAAGCAGAGGGTGCAGGTGTGGCACACTCCTGGACAGAGCAGTAGACCCTCAGGCACATGAGGGAAGAAATTCATGCGCCCACAAACCTGCTCCCCACAGGGGGCAGTTGCTCACGCACAGAAGATCCGCACCCAGGTATACAAGCATACAGCCTGCACACCTTGAGGGCACTCCCTCCCTGCCCAGTTGAACTCCAGCTGTGCTGGGCCCACTCCAGTGTCCCCACCCCCCCCACCACCCTCCAGGGACCCTCATGCAGGAGGGAGAAGGAGGCAGCAGGAGACTGGCAGAGGGAGAAAAGCCACAGTCCCAGGTGCTCCTCACTCCTTAAAAAAGACACTCCTTCTTGGGGCCTACCCTTCCCCTGCTGCAGGCAGAAGGAGATGGGCTGGGGGAGGAGCCTGAGCAGCTGGCTGCCCAAGACAGGGATCCCTCTTCCCACTAGAGGAAATCTGAGAGAGCCCTGATAGGTGCAGGCCCGGTGACAGGCCCCCCACACAGACAAAGGAGATACAAAACAGCTGTGAAACACCCCGGGAGAGCCCACACTTCCCCCAAAACAAGGCCTCCCTTTCATGGCCTGTGGGGAACTCCTGCATCATTGGTAATCATCGGAACAGAGGATGGGAAACTTTGACCATCTGGATGCAAGTGGGGTGGAGGTGTCTGCTGGAACCCGAACCGACCCCAACAGACTCCTCTCCCCCTCCGCAGCCACCCAGCTCATCCCCAAAGCCCCCTCATGGCTCCGCACATCTGATTCTCACGGTCCTGGAGGGTCATCTAGGGCAGGGCTCCTGTTTCCATTGTACAGATGAGGAAACTGAGGCTTCACCAGGGAATTGCCTTGCTCAAGGTCATACAGCTTGTCGATGGCAGACCTAAGATTCAAACCCACAATCCCCTCCTCACACGCCCTCCCATTTACTCTGAACGAAATACATTTCCATGCGGTACCCTGCTCCCTCTTCCTTTACCCTCTCAGCAGAGCATATGGAAGAAACACCAGCCTTGCCTGGCTCTGCAGAGTTGTGGGTGGGGCCAGGGCATGCCAGAGAGAGATCAGAGAAGATGCTGGGGGCTCCACACATAGTCCCCAACCCCACCCGCAAGCACGATGCCCACCTGCCCAGCAGGCACGGCCAGTGACTCAGCTGCATCCGGGGGAGATGCCAGGGCAGTGACTCACCTACCGAGAAGAGCTGAGCCTGGCACCTTGCCAGCCCCAGGACAGAAGTGACTTAGTCACCGAGACTGTGATATCCAGCAGGAACAGCCCAGGGACTGGGGACAGGGGCAGGCTGTGTCCTCCATGGTTATGTGCATTACAGGCATCCTGGGGCAAGCCATGGCTTTACCCACCCCTGCCCCCTCCCCACTGCTCACCCCCACCATGCCAGGCCCTGCTCCAGTGCAGACAAGTTTTGTGAGACCCCCTGGGCTGCCCTGCCTCTCCCCTGAAGCCTGCCCTTTGCCCATCACTCACCACCCACTCTCCCAGCCCCGCCTCCGCCTGCCACCCAAGTTGTACCCAGGCTGTGAGTCTCCTTTAACATGTCTTGGCAACACCTCCTGCCGCCACAGCCCCTCTCACCACCACCCGCCCCCCCCCCCAAATACACACATGCACTCATACACACTTCTGCCAGCCCTGCTTCTGCCAGCAGCTGCTGAAGTTGTTCAGCAGGAGGGGAATCGGGAGGGTGGGGTGCAGGGATCGAGTTACCAGAGGCTGATGGGGTGGGCTGCCACCCAATCCCTTCCCCAGCTCGTCCTCCTCCCTGGGCACAGCCTGCCTCACCCACCTGCTCCCCTCCCACCTCTGGCTGGCAGTGGACTCCACCCAAGCTAGAAAACAATAAGTGTTCAAGGGTATTTGTCATGCTAAGACCAGCCCAGTATATGAGAGAGAGGGAGAGAGAGAGAATGAGAGAGAAGACAGCGATGGACAGAAAGAATAATTCCCGTGCTCAGTGCCCAGGCTACAACCACTAGGTGTGTGTATCTCTGCGTATGTTGAGCCAGAAGTGGACTGAGTAACTCCCCAAGTCCTGGGAGAGTTGATGGGGCCCAAGAGGAGCCGACCGGCTGAACAACCTCAATCCATTTGCACTATTGATTTCTCATACACTGCAGCCTGCCTGATGGGGGGGGGGAATGATAAGAAAGCCCCCCAGAGACATAGAAACTGAGCGGAGAGGGGGGAGGGGCCCCTGCACCCAATCTGTGGCCTACTGAGACCGTGGCAGGGGACTAGGAGCCATCGGGTGGCAGGAGGGAGGGTGGGGAGTTGGATTCAAGCCTGTCTGGGACACCTCCTTCCAGCAGCATCTGAAGCTGATTCAAAGAAAGAAGGTGGGGGACAGAAGCACCATCAGCGGCTACACAGGTAGGGCTCTGAACAACTGGAGAGAGAGGGTGCCATTCATACCCTGGTCTATGGAATGGCGCCCCCTGCAGCTGTGCAACATGGTGGCCCTGGGGATGAGGCTGAATTCTGAGGAACCACGTTTCTGCACTGAACTTTCTTACCCTGCACCTCCAACCAGCTGCCTCTGCCTCTAGGCCTCAGAAGGGCTCACTTCTGACTGTGATCAGAAGCCAACAGCAATCTCCCCATGCCTACCCCCTTCCTGGTTGAGGCGGATTGGCAAACAACCACCTTGACCTAGGCACGGCAGGATGGGCACTCACAAAAGGCTCTGGAGAGTCTGGAAAGCTGCATCCTAGCCTTTGGTCTGTCTCTAACCCATCCTGGGACTGTAGGCACAACCCCCAGCCCTCTCTGGGTCTCTAAAATGGAGTTAGACCGAGATGCCCCTTCTCAAGGGGGTCTCCAAGCTCCCGGCTCGCCAGCCTGTGAGACTTTTGGAACCTGCCCAGCACCTTGATTCACATCTGTGGCCACAGGCCACCTAAACAAACCCCAGCCCTGACCTCCTTCCAGCCTGGACACAGACTCTCTCCACATGGTGGAGACTTATAAACACACCCAGCTGGGGTTTACCGGAGACCCTGTGTAAACAAGCAGAGAAGGAAACAAACCAGGAACCCAGCCCTTGCTGCAGGAGGGGAGGGAGCACAGCCAGGTCGGGGGAGAGACCATGACAAGAGAAAAGCAAACAGTGCAAGGGGCCTGGGCTGGGGTTCCAGTGCAGTCAACGACTGGTTGAAGGTCCTAGGGCAAGTCACATGCCCTCAGTCTTGCCCTCTGTAAGGGGGAGGGATGGTCCAGGCACCTCTAAAGCCCCTCTGGTTCTGAGTCTATTTGGACAGAGAGAGCCCAGTCCAGCCCATCTACCAGGTCAGGACCCTCTCCCCCTCTCAAGGTTCTACCCCTGCCCGCCACGCATCCTTGCTCTGTCTGCTGCCCCTCTGGCCCTGCCTCACTCCCCCACCCGCCTGCTTACCCTCACCTTGGCCAGCCCCTCTGCCTGCCCCGTGCTTTTCTGCACGTCCCTCCTGCCAGGGGACAGACCAACTAAAAATAGTCCCTGCAGCCTTTCTCGCCCACAGCTGCCCAAAGAGCAGGAAATGAGGGGGGCAGGGAGGCCCATGTCCTGCTCTCCCCCACAAACTCCCAGCCCCAAATCAGGTCCAGCCCTCCAGCCTGGGGCTAGTGCCAACTTGGCCATCTCGAGGGCATCCCACACCCCTTCTCTAGGGGGAGGCCTGCCCAGAAGTGCCTATAATCAGAGAGCTGTCCTTACCCCACGGGAGGAGGAGAGAGGAGGCCAGCGGTCTAGAGGGAAACCTTCCCAATTTCTGAAAAATCAGTGCCAACCACATTGTGGGCACCGAAAGGGCAGGGCCTGGCTCCACTGACTGGTCTTTTGAGGGCAGAGGGAATTGGTGTGGGGAAGTTTGTGCTGGTTTTCTTCATCCTGGCCCAGCTGGAAGGAAGACAAAATAGTGCCCCAGCCTCAATTACACTAATCCCCCGCCCCCCCCAAACGTGTGGGTGCAGACAGAGGGGTTTCGGTAGCCCCCCCACCCCAGATACCATGGGAAAAAAGCTCAAGAGGCTAGATCTTGGCTCCCACACGGAAAGATGGAAGCCTGGAGGCAAGAAGAGGCCATGCCTGCCAGGCTGGGCAGATGCTGCCCTGAAGCTGAGTCAGAGGTTAGGAGGGAGGGGCCGGGGTGCTGGGGTACCAGGGGCTACAGTGCCCCGACCCCTAACCCACCTGGGATTTCTGACACCTCCCAGCCCTGGGAGAAGGCCCTCCCCACGCAGGAGGAAGGAAACCGGCTTAGCGATTCTCTGGAGGCCTGCAGAGCAGCCCTGCACCATGAGGCAGGCGGGAAACCCAGGAGTCCTGGCGCCCGGCCCAGAGAGTGAATGAGAGAAATACCTTGGAGTGGAGGAAACAGCCCAGAGTGAGGCAGACACATGGTGCCCCAGCAGCTCCCAGATGTGGCCCTTAAGGAGGAACTGGCCAGAGGGGCTGGATGGGGCAAGCAAACACATTTCTGAACAAGAAGAGAGAAGAAAGCAGAGTCCTGGGGATGGGCAGGGGGCCGGGCCAGCCGGTCTCTCACCTACTCTCCTCTCCTCCTGGTCAAAGTCCGAAATGCTGAGGTTAAGGGCACTAAATATCAAAGAGGTCCTGGGGTCCTAGGTGTGTTCTCCAGTTCCCTTATCTCCAGACCCCAGCCTGTTCGTTCCTGAGCTTCCCCTGGCACCCCTTCCCTGGGGCCAAGCCAAGCCAGGAGTCAGCAGGCCCAAGGTGGTGCCTAGGAGGCCTGGGCAGTGCCAGGGGCAGCCCTCATACCATCCTCCCACTGGCTTCCCTCCTGCCTGCTCTCAGCGGCCACACATATCTCAGCTGTCGAATCCGATTAGGGCTCCTGCCCAGTGAGCCGGACAAGGAGGCCACTGGGCAGGGGAGAGACAGGCACAAGGACGCTGAACAGGAATGACAGGAGGAAGGTGGAGATGGGGCTCAGGGGAGAAGGTGTAGAGCCCCAGAGGAAAAGAGCTGGGGGCCAGCTACAACCTACATTAGGGGAATTCTGCAGCCCCTGGGGCAAAAACCCTGTCTGCTTCCTCCATCCCCCAGATGGGCAAGGATGGGGGAAGGGAGCTGAAGACGGAGAGATGACCTAGATTAGAAAGAGAATCCCATCCTAGAAACCCCCCCCCCCCCCCCCCCCCCCCCCGCCGCCGGCACCATTACTACCATTTGCACTGGGCTGTAGGATACATTGCTTTATGAGGTCTTTATGGCCGTATCTCTATTAGGCAAGCGGGTCTTGTTACTATAGCCATTTTTATAAATGAAGAAACCAGAGGCTTAGAGAGCTGTATGAATGCACACAGTTAAAAGACCGAGCTGAGTCTCACATTCAGGCCTGATTCTCAGTGCACCGCTCACACCTCACACTCAGAATTTACTTTCCTTCCTGGGTCAAGAGCAGAATGAAGTCACGCTATTATCCAAGTTTTCCTCTAAAACCAACCCTTCGGGGATCTGGGGGGTCATGGAGGGATATAGAACACACCCCACACCCAGACAGAGTTACCAGATAGGGATGTGCCACTCACCTACCACACAGAGAGCTAGAGGGGTTCCCTCAAAACATGACCCATCTCTTCCATTGCTCCCCACCCCAGTCTGCTACGCCCAGAGGCGACACCCACACTTACAAACACGGTTACCCCGACAAGCCATACACCCCTCCTGCAAACCCACCAAGCCAGAAGGAGATGCCCTAGATCTTCAGAGAACAAGGCCTCTCAGCCCCCAATGAGAGGGACAAACAAGTCACTGTAAACAGTAGCTATCATCCAACCCTCTCCCAGAGAGCCTGCAGGAGGGCAGAAGCTTTGGGGTAACACCAGGAGCCTGAGCTCTGAAAGCCAAGGAGCCCAGGGAGCTGGCATGGCTGGGCGGCCTCCCTGATCTGGTCCACACCCCCTTCCCCAGCCATCTGGGCTGAGTCTGTTCTGGCCTGGGCCACACTCTGGGATGTCTCAAGGCACCCAGTCACCTCCATCCTAAGATTATAGATCTTACAACCATATGGTACACACACACACACACACACACACACACACACACAGACTCACAGTGGGGGGGGCGCTTTTCATAGGTGTTGAGGTGTTGGCAGGGATGGGAAAGACAGCTCTTTAACCTGAAAGAACTTTCCCCAGAGAAAAAGGCCACACACACACACACACACACACACACACACACACACACACACAGAATTGTTCACAACCTCCACTACCCTCCAGCAAAGCCTTTGGCCACTCAAGTGTGCAATGAGCCTGGAAGGGGGCTCTGGTTCTACAAGGTGAGTACGGAGTGGGGGGCAAAGTCCTGAGCTCTTAGGGCTGGGGGGGCAGAGAGGAAGCAAGAGAGAAATCTCCCAGGGAGTCTCGGGTCCCCGTCCGGCTCCCTGTCCGGCTCTCTGTTACCCCAGCTCTGCCAATTCTCCCCTCGAGGTGAGGTGGGGGAAGGGGGATTAGGCAATACTGCAAAGGAGGGTGCAGGGGCTGGGGCCCGGGCAGACCTTCCCCCCACTTGCCATTCTTAGATAGAGAACGGGAATGCCTCGAGGGGCGTGCAGCAAGGGCGCCGGAGGGCGCAGGGGCTCTGAGCTTCCAGACACCCTTCAGCTCCCAGGCTCCCACCTCCCTGGACTACAGCGAGCAGTGGGGGAGGAGGCATGGGGAAAGCCTGAACTGCCGAGAGGGAAAAGACCAGATCAGAAGCGGAGAGGCCAGGCGGAAGGCGGCCGAGGGAGAATTGGGAAGGGGTGTGCGTGGTCCTACCTGCTCAGGTGCGTGCCGGCGGGGGGGCGATGGGGTTCCCAGGAGAACTGGGGAAGCCCTCTCAGCTCGATTCAGGATTCCCCCCTGCTTCTGGGTTAGGCTGCTGCAAGAGGCACGGGTTCCCGTTGGGTCCTAAAGCCCACTCTCCAACCAGGAGGCTCTCCCCACCCTCTCCCACTGTCCCTGACTGGGTCAGCGGATGCAGAGCTGAATTGATGGGGCAGAAAGAACTCACTGTAGAAAGACGAGGTCTGAGTCATGGGCTGGGACAGCAAGAGTCCCCAGTGTCAAATTCACAGCACATGGTTGATTTTAGCTGAGGATATTATGGGACAGGAGAAGACATTTCTTCTGCCTGCCCTGACCAGATGAATTTGGGCTTTGGGACTGAAGCTGGGGTTAAGATCGCTTTCCTAATCACTCCCAAGTAGCTTGGCTATTGAGAATTTGGGGAAGGGGGAGTTCACTTTGGATGGGAGCTCACTTCTACCCTCCCCCTCCTAGACAGAGCACAGTCTCCCCTTCTCTCCCCCACTATTCCTAACTGCCTAGAAGACCACGTCAAGTGGGAAATAAAAGTCCTGATTTCCAGCAAGTAAAAAGAGCAGTATGACTTGGATAGCAGTTGGAAACTGGCAGTTCTATATCCTTAGATCTGGGAGTGTGTGCCGATATACAGAGCCAGGTGAGAGTATAAGCAGGTGGGCCTGGGGGAATTTGGGTTACATCCATTAGCAGAAATGGCAATTGTCAGTGAACGAAGGGGATGCAGAACCTAGGGGTCAACTCGGGCCCCTACCCAGCCCTTAATAGGATCCTGAGACTTTACTAGAATGAATACGTAAAAGAAAGAATATTTTCCCAGGTACGACTTAGGATAAATATAGAGGGGCAGAGGGCCTCTTATGCACAATTGGATCAACTTCAAGGTTACAGACCCCGTTTAGGATAGCCCACCTTCTCCAGAGGGAGAACTCAGGGTTGGTGGGCCAGGTGGGCCAGGGAAAGCTGCAGAGGGCTGGGGGGAGAACATTTTGCAAGGAGAGTTGCACATATCTCCAGCACCAGGGCAGGGAAAATGTCATGGGGTGAAGGGCCAGGGGAAGTCAGGGACAGAGTCGAGGGAAGGGAGAGGGCATGGCTTCTTCCTAGAAGAGGCAGGAACTGGGGAAAGGAGCTGGACGGGAAGTTTGGAGGGCCCCGGGGTGGAGTCCATGGGGTGAGCTCAGGTCAAGCCTTTCACCCTAATCTGCCTCAGTTCTCTCCCAGCTGTTAAACAGGGTTCTTGGTTCTTCCCAGGCAGTTAATGAGTGTTTACAGAAGAGCCCGGAGATATTCAAATCTCAGCTGGGCCACCACTACAGTTATAAAGCTCAATAAGGGCTGAGTGTCATTTGGGGAGGGGAGGAGTAGAGGAAGAGGGAAACAGACTACTCCCTTACAACCTAAGGATAAAGCCATGCTCACAGAGCAGCACAGACCTCAGCTGCCACAGGATATCCTTGTGCCCAGGGATGGAGGTCACACACCTCCATCCCTCCAACCACCACCAAAGGATGGCCTGCAGCTAACTGTGGGCAGAACCCAGGCTACAGCTGGTCTTCATTAACTCCAGCCTTTTTCACCCCCCCCCACCCCATACTGTGAACCCACAGCTTCAACAGGCCCAGGCTGGAGGGGCTGCCCTAGCCCGACCTTGCAGCTGACTCTGGGGTGGGGGGCACTGCACCAAAGGCCAAGCTACCAGCTGAAAATAAGGTTGAAGCAAGACTCCCTTTTTGCCACTGGGAGCGAGCAGGGAGGAAAGAAAGGAGTGTGGGGCTGAGAGGGTGGAGGTGGGGGAATTTAGGGCAAGCAGCAGGCAGTGAAGTCAGCGGGATCGGGGCCGGAAACCCCTACACCCTGGGGCCAAGTCCTACTCTGGCTTCGCCTTCAGCTTGAGTCTTGGCGGGGCCCCAAACTAGGGAAGGCCCCTGCTGCCCCTTCCCGCCTCCCTCCCCCCACCCTTATTAAATACACATTTTATCTCTCAGCATCTTCATTATCTTAACTGAAGGAGACAAGCAGTGGATGGCGGCAGCAGAGAGCACGAGGGTGGGGGTGGGGGTGTGTGGGGGTGTGGGGAGCAGACGCACCCTTGTTATAAAGTGCTGATCTAGCTCTTTCAGGCAGTGTGGGAAACAGAGGAGGGATCAAAGGGAGCCAGGCTGATTCAGAACTCAATTAGAGCTTTTTTAAAAAAGAGCTGGCTCTCTCCTTTCGCCAGTCTTCAGACAGCCTTCACCGAGGCCCCTTGCACCCAATTAGCTTCTCCTGCCAGCGCCTTGGGCTGGGGTTGAAATCAAGCGGAGGCCAGAGGGCAAGGCTTCTTCCACTACAGAACCACCTCTTCTGGGAGACGGAGACCTGCTGCTGTTCGTAGCTTAAGACAGAAATGTCTTCGAGGGCACCTGATCTTTTCGGGAGGAACCGGAGATCACATCTTTCCCCAGAAGTTAAAAAGTGGGACATCAGAGGGTTTCCCTGGTGGCGCAGTGGTTGAGAGTCCGCCTGCCGATGCAGAGGATGCGGGTTCGTGCCCTGGTCCAGGAAGATCCCACATGCCGCGGAGCGGCTGGGCCCGTGAGCCATGGCCGCTGAGCCTGCGCGTCCAGAGCCTGTGCTCTGCAACGGGAGAGGCCACAACAGTGAGAGGCCCGCGTACGGCAAAAAAATAAAAGTGGGACATCAGAGGTGGGTTTCTCCCTGATACCTTGCCAACTAGAGGCACAGCTTCTGGCCCATCTCTAGGGACATTAGGGAACATCCAGACAGGCACCCCTTCTTCCCAGCCTGTAGGTGGACTCTCTCCCCAAAGCCAAGGCTTCCTGGGAGCAACATGGAAGTTGCCTCAAGCAAAATACCACATCAGAGGGAGCCACTGGAACGCATCTGTGAGGCTGATAAATGCTGTGCTGACACATGTTGTAGGATGGAGCACCCCTCTTTCACAATGGCCTTCTCCACCTCGGTGCAAAAGCACAAGCAATGTCTGCCTCCAGATTAGAACTGTCCTCAAGATGGAGGGAGAGGCAGCATCTTACTTGGTCATGTATCTGTTCACTCAACAAGTTTATTGAATACCTCCCAGGTCTCAGGCACTGTACTAAGTGCTGGGGACAGATACAAATGTAAATAAAATCTCCATCTCGGCTCTCTCTTTTTGTCTCCCTCAGTAGTCAAGGTAACCTCTCCACAGATATTTTTTAAAAGCCCCAAGTCGTATCTCTTTCCTCCTTCCCAATTCTTATTGCTGCATCTTAAAAGGACACTGAATAAAGGCAGGGAGCAATGAAGGGGAAGAAAGAGAGCTCTGCCGACTTTCTGGATCTCTGGATAGCTTGGACCTCACACTGTCTTGCCAGTCATCCAGCCACAGGCAGGTCTTCACTGAGCCAGAAATGTCAGTTGCAGCTCTGGGGTTGAAACTCATGCCAGTTTTATTGTGTCTGTGTGCGTTCCATGGCAATACCCACCAACACTCTATGGAAGCTTCATCTGCTACTGTGAAGAAAAATAAATAAACCAGGATACAGACACACAGCCCACCACCTTCAAGAGGAAGAATGTAGGTCAGCATCTCTGCCACTACTCCCTGTGAAACAGCCTATGCTCCTGGCAAAAAACAAGTAAGCACAGGCTCAGCCCAGCCCCTTAAAAATCCCACCACCTTCCCAGAGCTGTCAGCTTCAGTGAGAAAAGGACTTTCTGCCCCCTCAGTCTGCTCCAGCTGTCTGAATCACACTGAAGACCTCGCTGACAAACATGCATCAGGTGTTGCTCCCACAAGGGCAGCGGAAGCCAAACAGGGACTCTAAGTCAGCTTCACGCATCACTGACAGAACCAACCCTGCTCCAATTGCTCAAGTCTTAAGAGCATCAATGACCTAGAAATTGACAGTGTGGGGAGAATGGAAGGAAAGGAAACTAACAAACTAGTACACAGAAAACCTGATTTCCAAATACCAGGGGAAAGGGAGAGAAAGGAGGTAGAGGGGAAAGAAATTTGGCCCCTTTGAATCTGCAAACGCGATCTTGGCTCAGAGCCATGGAGGATGCATAGCAGCCCCACTGCGAGGCAAGCCATGTTCCTGACTCCAGCCCTGCAGTTAAGAGGAAGGCGCCAAGCCTCCAACACAACGAGGTGGGGAGGCTGCTCCTTTTTGGGCAGGATCCTACTGTGGACACAGAACAGACAGCAGCTGCCCACAGTGTGGAAACAAACTGTAAAGCAGTCACGTCTCTTAAGGCTGCAGCATCCAATAAAATGTAATTTAAATCAAGCCCCGCATCTGTTCTCAATCCCATTCAGTCTCTGCTTTCCATCAGCCTTCGGACAATCTCTGCAATTATGCTGATTAACCCTTATAGCCCCAGACACTTTCCAAGCTTCTAGGTATAGAACTGTGTCCTCCCCTCACAAATTGCTCTCAGAGGGAATGAATGCTCTAGTAAAGGAGTGTGACAGTGAGACAGTCAGACTCCTGTCTATAGACTATGCGCTGCTACACACACCGGTGGGTAGTGTTCATTTCAGAGGGCTCTGTGTGCCCTTCTATCCCATACCACCTGCTGTAGACCAGATCACATTGCAAGGATACAGTGGGCAGCATGAACGAAACAGTGGCCAACAGATCATTTGCACACATATCAAGTTCTCAAACCCAAGCCATGTTGGGAAGGCGGGAGGAGGCACAAGAGCTCAGGGAGCAGCAGACTTGGTCACTGGCTCTCAGACCATTCATAGCACACATGGTTTGCATTCCAAGCATTTGCTCGAGTTATAAAAGTACAGCAACCTCCCAAATGAAGCAAACTTAAGTTTCTCTTTTCCCCTTCTCTCAAAACTACCCCAGCCCTATGCCTGCACTTTCGAGGCAGTCAGTGTTATAATGGTGCCCTCTGGCGTCCCCGTCACAAATTGCCATTTAATGCCACTGGAAACCAAACCCAGAAGAGAGGGGAGACTTGAGTAACCGTATGGATGCATTTACCTAGAAGACTGGGAAAATGAGGTGTCATTGAAAATCCAACCCCAGATGAAGGCATCTTGAAACAAGTGGCTTCATCTGAGGGCAGCCAGGACAGTGGGACAGTTTGGGGAGGATTTTCACAATTTTCACATTGCCTTCTGAAAGTCTGAGCTCTCCTGAAATGTGACTGCTTAAGAAAACAAAGAATGCAACTTGAAAATAAATATATTCACAGCCTGTAGTCACATCCTCCTTACCACCTCCACAAGCTTGGGAGTGCCCAAGACACTCAATGAGTCTTTAACATGTCACAATGTGGGGGCTTCCTGGTGGCGCAGTGGTTGAGAGTCCGCCTGCCGATGCAGGGGACACGGGTTCGTGCCCCGGTCCGGGAGGGTCCCACATGCCGCGGAGCGGCTGGGCCCGTGAGCCATGGCCGCTGAGCCTGCGCATCCGGAGCCTGTGCTCCGCAACAGGAGAGGCCACAACAGTGAGAGGCCCGCGTACCGCAAAAAAAAAAAAAAAGTCACAACATGGAAGTATGTGCAACATGAACACAGTATACTCCAAACAGAAAGACATTCTTTGATCAAAGTGTCCTCCAGATCTCCACGTGGACTTGCTGATTTTCCTGGATCAACCCCTTTTTCATTCTTCTTCCTCTAGTCCAAAAATTCTTTAAAATACACCGATGTTTGAGGAAACAGAGATAAATATATAAACTTTCCACAGCCTAAGTCTGTATACTTGCAAGCATGTTGGTTAGAGGCACACTAGAGGTAGAGGCAGTGAATGTAATTAAAAAGGGTCTACTTGGTTGTTTTTAATGCATAAACATAATAAGACCCAAAGATAAATAATTCTGTGCTAATATTCACGAATTTATGGCTTAAATTTTATCAGTTTTAAGTAAAAAAGGTCATGTTTGCTTTCAGACCTAAGTGTATATAAAGTAATAAAATGAAGATTCCATCCCTCTCCAAATGCCAGCCAGATACTTTTAGGCAGAGTATTAGTATAAAAGAAAAGAATTTAAGGCAATCCAGTAGCTAAGATATTTCCAACTAAAGCTTTGTCCTTCAGAGCATGCTCTATTTCCTTCTCTTCAATCTTCAGAGACACCTGCAAAGAGAAAAGCACTTTTCATGGTGGAGAACTCACAAAAGCAGTTTTTATTACACAAACTTCTACCGTATTAAACTTGTCTCACAAGAGGCAAGCAAGTTAAACACTGCTTTTGCAACAGCCCGAAAAAATAAAAAATCTCATTCATACTACAGCCCTATCTTCACACACCTTAAACCCTACCTAACAAAAAAATTGTTTATCTAATTGTGGTCATTTTTAAATCTTTACTTTAGCAAAAGATAAGCTCGCCAAAGCAGGACAGTTAAAAGCAATGTCACAAAGAAGCAGTTCGTTGTACCTTTGCGAAACGCGTTTCCTTGTTTTTCTTTAATCCGAAAATGCCTCTGGCCTCCAAGAGCCCTGAAAGTGACAAACACTCTGACTGGTCCACAGCTGCCACCTGCTGTTTGCGACAGACGTTACTATAGGCTTCATATAACTGAGAGGAAACAAGGGAGAACAAATGTTGCTTAAAGGTCATATCTTTTTTTTTTTTTTTTTTTTTTTTTTGCGGTACGCGGGCCTCTCACTGCTGTGGCCTCTCCGGCCGTGGAGCACAGGCTCCGGACGCGCGGTCCCAGCGGCCATGGCTCACAGGCCCAGCCGCTCCGCGGCATGTGGGATCTTCCCAGACCAGGGCACGAACCCGTGTCCCCTGCATCGGCAGGCGGACTCTCAACCACTGTGCCACCAGGGAAGCCCAAAAGTCATATCTCTTGTAACCCTGTAATCTTTTAAAAGAATGTGAATCTGGGTTTGCAAAATAGTTATCTGAATACCCTAATTCTCTCCCTTTTCAATGAAATCCTTGAAAAGGCATTTTGGAGATACTGCCAAAAACCTATACTGTAATGCAAGAAAGGGGCTTTATATATTTCATAGGGAGAGGCAGAAATAAAGGGGAGAAGATTAATGGTAAAGTCTCAACCACAACCCAAGGGAAATAAAGTCAGCTGCCTTTTACATGATACCAGTACTTATTCTTACTGTTAAAATCCATTTTTAATTCACATCAGCTGGAGCGTGATAGGCCTTTTGGAAAATATCTGCTCTGCAAAGCAGATTCTCATCTCCACCCCAGCTCCATCTGCTGAGATTCCCAACTAACCTTCCCCAGAGTGACCTCTTTGATTTTCAGCTGCCTGGTCAAGAGCAGCAAAGAGCAGACCAAGATCTTCTGCTGAAGAGGGAAGGAATCTTGTGCTCCTTCTTGGCTCAAAGTCATTCTGTTTCCATCAACTTCCGAAATGACTTGTGATATGTGAATAACACCAACCTGCTTGGGAACCAGTGACTCAGAGGGTGATTTACCTATAAAGTAAATAAATCAAGCTTAATTAGATTTTTAAAATATTGTGGGTATTGAGACAGATGATATTAAGTTTTAACAGAAGGAAATTCAAGAGCAAAGCAGAAGTTCCAATTCTGTAACTAGAAGCCAAAGGATGAGACAAAATGTGATCCTTAGAAAGATGCCAAAGTGTGACATGACTTGGAAAGTACAGTTATCCTTCTTCTGGGCAGAACAGTGAGCAATTTTATCCTGTAGAGTGCAATTTAATGTCAGAGAGACAAAATCCACCTCATGAAAGAATAAGGACCAGACAGAGAACCAATGTACTCAGCCTTGCTTGGAAGGTTCCTAATATCTCAAAGGCAAAGGATAGAACCTTGAAACAAAGATGGCTGGGCCTGGTCTTTTTTTTTTTTTTTTAAATTCATTTATTTATTTTTGACTGCGTTGGGTCTTTGTTGCTGCGAGCAGGATTTTTCTTGTTGCGGCGAGCACGGGCTACTCTTTGTTGTGGGGCGGGCGTCTCTCATTGCGGTGGCTTCTCTTGTTGCAGAGCACGGGCTCTAGGCACACCGGTTTCCAGAGTTGTGGCTCGTGGGCTCTAGAGTACAGGCTCAGTAGTTGTGGTGCACAGGCTTAGTTGCTCCGCGGCATGTGGGATCCTTCCCGGGCCAGGACTCGAACCTGTGTCCCCTGCATTGGCAGGCAGATGCTTAACCACTGTGCCACCAGGGAAGTCCCTGGTCATTTTTAAAGGCTCAAAAAATTACCTAATATTTCAAATCAAATGAGTGGCTAGGGGACTTCCCTGGCGGTCCAGTGGTTAAGACTTCACCTTCCAATGCAGGGGGTGCATGTTCGATCCCTGGTTGGGGAACTAAGATCCCACATGCCTCACGGCCAAAAAACCAAAACATAAAACAGAAGCAATATTGTAACAAATTCAATAAAGACTTTAAAAATGGTCCACATCAAAAAAAGAGTGGCTAAACATGGACAATCCTACCTAAGTCCTCTAGATAGCCTCCCCAAATGACCTCTGAGGTTGGGTTCATTTGCCCAAGCTGATCTCCAGGAGAGCAACACTTGAGAAAATGTCACTGGATATCTTAGCAGATAGCACCATCTCAGAGTCTGGAGGTTGGGAAACTGCCAACAAGCTTCGGAGGATTGTGGCCTCATTGTTTGGACACAGGAATTGCAAGACAGGGGAGCGATTTGCTCTGTAACAACCTTTGCCTAAGGTTACTTCCTGAGACCAGGTCAGTTGTCTCACAAGAGTTTGCTTCTATTTCATGATCACAAATGGGATGCTACCGAGGACTAATCATCATGGAGAAACTGGAGATCAGCGATCAAACAAGCAGAATCTTAAAGTTGAGAGGAATTTAGAGGTCTAGTCTCGCTCCCTACCAACAGCTGAGTCTCTTCAAAACAATCCCAAAAAGTGGTCACTGGGCTTCCCTGGTGGCGCAGTGGTTGAGAGTCCGTCTGCCGATGCAGGGGACGCGGGTTCGTGCCCCGGTCCGGGAAGATCCCACATACCGCGGAGCAGCTGGGCCCGTGAGCCATGGCCGCTGAGCCTGTGCGTCCGGAGCCTGTGCTCCGCAACGGGAGAGGCCACAGCAGTGAGAGGCCCGCGTACAGCAAAAAAAAAAAAAAAAAAAAAAAAAAAAGTGGTCACCTATCCAGCTTGTGTCTGAGTATCTTCAACACTGGTGTACCCACACTGTGTCAAAGCCCAGTTAGTGCTATTTATTGGAGAGTGTCCTCTTATATTTATTTCAAGTCAGTCTCCCTATAGCTTTCTAGAGCCATTAAAAGCTAACCACACCGGGACTTCCCTGGTGGCTCAGTAGTTGAGAGTCCGCCTGCCGATGCAGGGGACACGGGTTCGTGCCCCGGTCTGGGAGGATCCCACGTGCCGGGGAGCGGCTGGGTCCATGAGCCATGGCCGCTGGGCCTGCGCGTCCGGAGCCTGTAAAAAGCTAACCACACCTACCAGAGGTCAAAAGACAGGAATTAGATTAATAATTTATGACAGGAATTCACAACCCCTTTTAGTTGTATGTGTGTAGGCGGTGCTCACAGGGTCCACTGATAAGCCTAAATGTTATTGGTAAGGGAAAAAAGGGAATAATGTGAAAAGTTGAAGAGAAACCAGTATCTAGTCTATGCATTGGCAAATATTACCTATCAGTCTAAGCACTAAGTTTGGCTAATTCTGAAATACTTTTATTAATTTTCTTTCAACAAGTTGATGAAAAAAAGAGTTTTCTGTGGAACTATGGTGCTAGAAACAATTTTAGTAACACTCAACCAGTGCAGGAGTGAAGGAAGAAACAATCAAATCAGACTGTCCTGTTTCTAAAGATTAAGAGTGGATATTAAACACAAGATATGTAGTTCATGGACATTTTACATCTGCCATAGCTAAGAGAACAAGGTTGAAGGAAAGGAAAATTAATTTTGTCATTTTTGTAAACGGCTGCAGTTTACCGTAGCAATACTATCTTTGTACCTCCACCCTCCTAGACTTGTTTAAAGGCTTGTGATATCTCAAGTTGAACACAATTCTTTCCTGTCTGACTCTCTTACTTCCCAGGCTTTGCTTTCACCTATGTTGAGATGTAAAGTGCACTCAACGTAAGTACCCAGAGAGAAGCTGATCCAACCTTACTGTCTAGTTTTCATTCCTAGAGCTTGGAAAGAAAACTGACTCTGTCCCAACCATTCATGTAACACCCTGGAGAACTCATTTCCAGTAACACATGGATTATAGCACTGGCAGGCAAGATGGAAATAAAGTGGATGAAATTGATGAAAAACACGACACCCGTACACAAATGGGTGAGTGTGGATTTAACTATGCTCATTTCAGCTCTCTATCTCTTTCCTCAGAGAAGTTAAGCTTCCAATTATAAAGGAAGACAAAAAGGAGATAAACTACTCACATTCAGACAGTGGTTTGAGGATAGTCTGGCTTTTGACATCCGACTCTACAATTTCAATAGCTCTCCTGTAAAAAAAAAAATTTCTAAAATTAATTTAGGCTGAGCCAAACCAAACACCACACCAAACCACCAAAGCTCAAAAACAGGCACATTAACAAAAAGCAACATGTCTTATAACTTTAAAGCCCCCAGACAAAACTGGGTTATGTCTCAGCTCCAGGGGACTTAATTGCCTTGAAATAATTCATGGACCAGGGAATCTGAGAAACTTCAACACTACATGGTTTCCTATTACAGAGGCCAAGTAAGTCATCGTACACTGAGCCAATGATAACATTTTGAACAAGGAAAACCTGTCATGGATGGGAGAGAGGACACGTAGTGTGGGTGCTTGACTAAGAGAGCCAGTACCGCCCATACACACCAGACCTAAGAGGAGGGTCCTCAGTTATCTCCGCACAGGATATGTGTAGGCTAGAACCACACTGGCCTACTTGACTCTTGCTCATAGTTGCAGTCTTTACCCAAGTAGTTCGCTGACTAGGGGAAACTTTCAAATCCAGGATGACACCATCTAGCAATAGGAAGAGCTTACTCTCCCACTGCTCTCTCCAAAGTACTTTGCCCACAGGAAGCCATAAGCCAGACCTGGATCTTCTGCATCGCAGTAGGGGGAAGTTGGACCAGCGGGCCAACACAGCAAGTATCATTTTAATGGACCAAGTGTCCCTACTGGGAAGGAAGAAATTTCATCAGTCAGCACAGAGGCTTTCCCCAGCAGGAGGGGCCGGGGGATGGGAAGGGAGAGAGAGGTCTGGAGTACAACTGTGGGGGACCACCAACTGGAGGAAGGGGTGCTCACAAAAGCAAAGGAAGGGAAAAAAAAGTCTAAAGGCAAAGATGGTTCAGGTCCATAAATAAACCTGCTTGAGACCAGCTAATGGAAAAGTAAACTGGAGTCTTTTTTAATACAAATGTAATTAACCAATCTATAATCACCACAGGGAGTGCCAGCAACATCTCATTTGTTTCTCCCTCTGTAGGTAATGGACTGATAATGTTTCAGACATTAACACCGGTGGAAATGCAGAGCTCCCCACTGAGAAACAAGTCCTCCTTTCTGAGCGTAAAAAGTGGCAGAATGGAGCCTCTTAAGCCACATTCACTTGAGTTACATGAGACAATCAACAGCACTTCTTTTTTTTAATAAAAGCAGCCAACAGTGCCATAACTCACCTGCAAACATCTAGCGCTTTGCGAACATCTCCCGAAACAGCAGAGACTTTGCGGGCACAGAACTGAATGGCAGCATTGTCCAGGACCTGATCTTTAGATGCCTTTGAACAAGACATAGAAGATGACAGTTTGAACTATAAGACTTCCCCTCTGCAATTTAGGTCCCAGACTTGATTGACCAACCTTTAGGGTCTAAGACGCCTTTTCTGCTTAGAAGTAAATGGGGATTTCATACATTTAAGCATTTTGTAGGAATGTGGTAGAGGTTCACAAAGGGAAAAAAAAGCACTTGAAACTCAAATTAGCAAAACTAAACTAAACTAAAATCTATTTGGTCATTTCCAATAGAGAAAGTGTTTTCATAGGTCCTATTTTATAAATTTATTTATTTATTTAGGGCTGTGTTGGGTCTTCGTTGCTGCGTACAGGCTTTCTCTAGCTGCGGTGAGCGGGGTGGGCGGGCTTCGTGGTGGGCGGGCTTCTCACTGAGGTGGATTCTCTTGTTGTGGAGCACAGGCTCTAGGCACTCAGGCTTCAGTAGTTGTGGCACGCGGGCTCAGTAGTTGTAGCTCGCGGGCTCTAGAGCGCAGGCTCAGTAGTTGTGGCGCTTGGGCTTAGTTGCTCCACAGCATGTGGGATCTTCCCAGACCAGGGCTCGAACCCGTGTTCCCTGCATTGGCAGGCGGATTCTTAACCACTGCGCCACCAGGGAAGTCCCCATGGGTCCTATTTTAAAAAGCCATTAGAGAAGCATTTGGGTGACTCCTCTAACTCTTTTTATTCCAACACTAAGGCATCTAAAATGGAGCCAAGAGTAGAAATTCATATAAAAATGAATGGGCTATAGGAACTCCCTGTTTAGTAATGCAATCAAAGCAAAATATTTTTGAACCACCTTCACAGGTGATACAAGGAACACTCAGCTTGGTACAATGCTTGGCACTCACCTGATTAAGTCGATCCTGCAGGATAGTGGCTATCTGATTTTTGGTATAAGGTGGGAAGTTCAACAGCCGTGGCTTACATTTTTCTCTAGCTTGAAGCCTTGGCAGGATTCTGTCTGTGAGATCCAGGGTATTAGCAATACCTGAGGAGGAGATAAATGACACTAAGCATCATTGGTCAAATCATCGTAAAAGGAAAACCAAACCCTCTGAAAGCTGAATAAGGGACTTCCCTGGTGGTCCAGTGGTTAAGACTCCACGCTCCCAATGCAGGGGCCCGGGTTTGATCCCTGGTCAGGGAACTAGATCCCGCACGCTGCAACTAAGACCCAGTGCAGCCAAATAAATATTAAAAAAACAAAAAAACACCCACCAAAAAACTGAATAAAATTTCCAGTTATAATCCAGCATTCCAACAGTTGCTTCGCACTTTCCCCCACCCCCACCCTCAATACCCATTAGATAAGATGTGTATAATCATCGAAGAATGCTCTTTTTGAGTTATGTTTAGAATTGTTCAATTATAAGCAGGATCAGATACTCCCAAAATCAATTGTCTCTGAAATGCAGCATTATGTCATTTCTATCCAGAGTTAACAAAGTTGACTTGACTTAGATTAAGGTTCCTATTATCTTATAGTAACTTTCTTATTTTGGTAAGAAAGCAGAAAGCTGGTGTAAGATCAAATAATAGTTGATAAGGGAATTCCCTGGTGGTCCAGTGGTTAGGACTCGGCATTTTCACTGCTGGGGCCCAGGTTAAATCCCTCGTCGGGGAACTAAGATCCCGCAAGCTGCATGGCACAGCCAAAAAACAAAACAAAACAAAATATGTGATGAATAAACTGAAGAGATTAGAAAAAGGTCTTTAGAACCACCATGTAACATAAACAACAGAGCACTAACCAATCAGCACCAACCGAGAATTGCTTAGCCATGGCCATTCAAACAGTGTGTACAGTACATCCTGCCCTCTGCTGTCCAGCTGATCCATCTCGTCCAACACCAACACACTACAAAAAAAGAGAAACAATTAGTATCCATGTTCACCTTAACTCTCCAATCTGTTTGATCTGGGCTGACACTAGGTCACATTCCTACAGCTAAGACCAGTTTGAAGGGCTTCCCTGGTGGCGCAGTGGTTGAGAGTCCGCCTGCCGACGCAGGGGACACAGGTTCGTGCCCCGGTCCGGGAAGATCCCACATGCCGTGGAGCAGCTGGGCCCGTGAGCCATGGCCGCTGAGCCTGCGCGTCCGGAGCCTGTGCTCCGCAACGGGAGAGGCCACAACGGTGAGAGGCCCGCGTACCGCAAAT
>NW_020838033.1:4564475-4681128 GCF_003676395.1 Aethalodelphis obliquidens | reverse complement strand
GACACGGGTTCGTGCCCCGGTCCGGGAAGATCCCACTTGCCACGGAGTGGCTAGGCCCGTCAGCTATGGCCGCTGAGCCTGCGCGTCCGGAGCCTGTGCTCCGCAACGGGAGAGGCCACAACAGTGAGAGGCCCACATATGGCAAAAAAAAAAAAAAAAAAAAAAAAAAAGACTAGTTTGTAGATCATAATCTGTCCCACCTCCAGTCACTGTTATGATGATACCCCCCATCATCACCAGAAAGTAACATACAGGTTTTTCAAGTAATTAGTTTAAAAACATTTTCCCCCAATTTAAAATTAGAAGGCTTTTGTTTTTTCTTTTCTTCTTTCCCTTTAAGCTTATGTAACTACCCCTCAGAGAGAAAATATAGGAAATGTTCTTTTTATGAGCAAACTGATACATTCAAGAGACGAGAATGTGAGTTTGTGGGCAATGGATCCTGCAGATTTTCACAGAGCAACATGCAGCAGAGCAATGCTTACATCATGGGGCCCTTCTCCGCAGTCATATGGTTTTCCAGTTTCCTCATTATGTCCTTCCCAGCTGGCCTGGATACTTCTTCCTGACAAATCTCCTGAGCAATGGCTGGGAATACAGCCTGGGCACTCCTCAAGGACATGCAATTCAGCATGATAGTTTTAAAGCTTTTCAGTTCCTTCTAGAAAAATGCAAACATGCGAGTTATTTTGGCCTCAGATAAACGTTTGATGGAACCTGAAGTGTCTTTGAAGAGTTAACAGCATACAAGAGAATAAGGTCCACTTTCATTTGGAAAGATTTAGACAGTGAAATTAAAAATGTCTTATTTTGGGGAAAACTGCAGTGCCCTAAGCACTTCTACTTTTTCTTAACCCTTGATAACCAAGTGTCATTTTGGCAAGAGCATCATAATTCAGACTCTCAATGTACCTTGAGGTCTTGCAGAATTCGGCTTAAGCAGGCAGTTTTTCCAGTTCCAGGAGCACCAGAAAGATAAAGACTTCCAGCTTTCTTCCCACAGATGTGCTCCCTCAGGAAATTCCTGATGACATCCATCTCCTTTTCCCTGGCAGGCAGCTGATCTGGGACAGCTGTAGTCAGGACCTGCTTTGCTTGCTGGTAGCAAGTACCTGTGCCAGACATGAAAGGACAATTAGACACAACAGAGGTGACTGAGAAGACCCACCAGGTTTCACTTGGAGTCACCAGCCGTGTTCATGAGGCCGCACTAACAGCTGCCATGTAAGAACCAACCTTCCTGCTTGAGAAGTCTCAGACACGCAGATTCTTTCTCCAGTGGACATCTCTGCTCAGAATTTGTTGCGATGTCTTGACCTTTTGGAACTGAGGAACATATTTTGTTTTGGTGAAGTCTGGCTTGTTCTCTTTTGCTAGGAGATTCCGTTGTCAGCTGATTGTCAAATACCAATCTGCGCCCCTTAGATGTATGTGAGCGAGGGGGACCATTTTCTTTCTTGCTTTGCTTTGGTGGAGAACAGGGAGGTAAACGGGGAGTGTTACACAGGTTGTCGTCACCTGAAACATTAAAAGCAAAATGTGGTCATTCATAGCAGTGGATAGTAAAAGGACTTGGAAAGATCTCTGCATCCCCCCCAAAAAGGGGGATGAATTTCTATCACGGTCAGAACCACCAAAATAAAATGCCTCTCATCCAGAAGCAAATAGTGGCCACCAGATGGCACCACTGAGTCTTACTAGTTGGTAGAGGTTTTAGTGGGATGAAATTCTAGGATTGCTCTAAAACAGGGTTTCCCAACCTTGGCACCATTGATATCTTGGACCAAGTAATTTTTCATTGTGGGGGACTGTCCTGTGCACTGTAGAATATTGAGCAGCATTCCCAGCCTTTATTCACTATATCAGTATCACCCCCTCAGTTATGACAACTAAAAATGTCTCCAGATCCTACCAAATCACCCCTCATTAAAAACAGATGATCTAAAACAAGAAAGGAAAAAACAAACAAAAAATAATTTTTAAAAAAAAGGAAAGAAAAAGAAAGGATTACCAACCACTGCTCTAAAACAAGAATTGTCACCTGTTTTTCTTAATTTCACAACTAACGAGGCAAGTTTCAAAATACTATATAACTAACTGCAAGGTCGTTTAAAACACTGACAGAACCAAGTTCAGTATTAAGGAACTGAAGATCAGACCTATTAAGTAGTTCGGAAAGTGATCTCAATAAGTAGCTTAACTCTGAAGTTCAGTAAGCACTTAGCAACCATTCTGAAAATAACCAAAGGGAACAGAGTGGTCTTAACTGAACTCAGGAAGCTGTTTCAAAGGCATCTTATTATTGAGAAAGAGAGGTCGAGAGCTACCAGACAAAAAGTTGTACTCAAATAATGGATAGCTTACCCAGACGTTTTCTGGGGCTAAGAGGCAGAATTTTTGCACAAGGAGAACGGGGTATGGCCTGGACATTCGCCAGTTCTAGTTTGGTATCACTGGAGTTTTTAGCTTTGTCCAATGTCCGAGGCTGTTTCTTTTTTGGAAAACTGATTGTAGCCTGTGACTGGGAGCGGGTTTGAGGCATGACGGCAACACAGCTGCGTACAAAAAAGAGAACAGGACAGCCAGTCAATATGTAAAAGTGAAGAAAAAGCAACTAACATGTAACTTATACCGAAGATCGAAATTCATTTCATAAGTAGATTATATTGTAACAATATTTTAGCATTTAATTTTGCTTCATATCCGAATCTATGCAACAATAGCGAACACCACCTACTACGAGTAAAAGGCTGTCATAAACATTTTAGGTATTAACTCCTTTAAGTTTTACAACCACCTTAGAGGTAGGTACTATTATCCTTATCTTAATGATAAAAAAACAGAGGCAGAGAGGCCCAACGTCACAGCAAAGCAGGATATAAGACCAGGCATTCTGGCTCCAGAGCCCAAATTTTTAACCACTCGAGACATACAATAACAAGTTGATCTTAACTGGCGTCCATAGTACTTCTACCCCCCTGGCTCCAGGCACGGGGTACATCGTTAACACCAGCTTAGCCCAGCAGCCTCCCACATTTACAGGCTTCCTCAAGCCCTCACTCCGCACTCAATCCCCGCTCTACCCAACTCTCGGCCCCACATAGCCCCAGATGTTCGGGGAACGTCTCCCTCCTGCCGCACTCAGCACAACTGCCAGAGCACTCCGAGGGCGCACGTCTCCCTTCCCTACCCCGACCTTCTCACCCTCCCGCGATCTGAGCTCTCCTCCTCTTACGGAACCCGCGGTCCTCGCCCTAGCCCCTCACCCAACTCCGCCGCCCCCCCAGGACTCGGGCCTCCTCTCCTTTCCACCTCACAGTGCTGCGTCACCTCAGTGCCGGCGCCTTCTCACGTCTCCCACAGAAAACTAAAGGGACTGTCCACGACAGGATCCTGGACAAACACCACACCGTCAGCCGGAAAGCCCAGACGCGCTCGCGCCAAATCTGCACAGCCGCAGCTTTCCCGCCTCCCGCCAAAGCCCGGCCACGTTTCTGATTGGGTGTCGCCAGAGCGCCGCACGCCTTGGCCCCAGCCCCCTCCTTCACAACCAATCAAGCGGGAAGGCGCACAACCAATAAGAGAGCCTCAGGTCTCAGCGCCACCACGAGGCCACGCCCACCGAGCCGTAGGGGCAGTCTACATCCGGGGCCTCGGCGGAAAGATGCGCGCTTGCGCCGGGGCCGACTGAGTGAGGCCCGGCGGGAGCTGTAGTTTTTGCCGCTCGCGACTGTATTCCCACGCCCTTCCTTCAATACCTTCTCACTGCTGCACATACCCATTTTTTCCTTACCCTAATGGGCTATATTTTCAGAGAGCTACTACATAATACCTGCCATTATTTGGGCGGTTCTGGGTGCGAGGTATGATGCTAAGCGCTTTACATATCTAATGCCCAACACTGCAAGACACAAAGCAAATGTGCCGAGGGTTAGTTAGAGGTCACAGAATTTTGGTGGCCTCGAAGGGCCTAGGTCCATTTCCTGACAACCAAAAGCAATGTTTCTTTGTAAAGTTATACATACATACATAAATACACTGCACTTCATCACAGTATCTCCCTGATTTGTGTTTCAAGGGTGAGAAAAAGGGCCAGGCCTTTGCTTTTATTTTGTTAAAGATAAGAATACGATATTCTGTGCACCTTCCTATCATTAATCCCATTAATCCACACAATGTGGGGAGTGGAGAGGATTATGGCCCCTTAATTTTAAAATATATATATTTTTTATGGCTAAATACAAGGGTTTCAGGGCCAGAGAAGACCACTACAGATGGAGTGGCAATCTGAACTTTTAATGAAAAATATAAATTAAAGCAGTAATTTACAGGCCAGCTTCCAATGCTAACAACCCAGGTTCCACTAAAAACCCAAATCCAATTCTAGGTGATGGTAAGCATGTATCTGTCATCCTTCAATATCAAATGAAATAGAGCAAGCCGAGAAATAGGAAAACAATAATACAATCAACTTAATTGTAGTTCATTCATATAGGAGATAAAAACCAATATTGAGTGCTTGTGTGTGCCAGGGGCTGAGCTCTGGTATTTTACCTATATCACCTTATTAATTCTCACAGGCACCCCCATGAAGTTGGAATTATTTCCATTTCACAAATGAGAAGACTGAAATAGAGAGGTTGAGTAAATCTGCCCAAGGTCACACAACTAGTAAGTGGAAGAACTGGCATTCAAACTCAGGAAGTCTAACAGGAGATCAAACTCCTGACCACTTAAAACATACCGAGGGGGAATAGACAGATGCAGGTTTTAGAGGGAGAGACGGCGAAGGAGCACATCTGGGGAAGGCTTTCTAGGAGCTGAAAACTACAAGAGTGAAGAGCGTAGGCTGCCACGAATGGAGAAAGCGCTACCACAGAATGGAGACTTTTTTACCAGCTGGTATTTCTGATCTCTTAACAGGGGAACAGAACCTAGAAAGAAGCAACTTTCACTGTTCATATTTATTTTTATAACCTGGACACCTAAAACTTGTCCTTCATAACCAGAAATGGTAGTAACAAGTGCCCAGCCAGCTTTTAAGGGATGGTGGTGAACAACTACCTCAGTTACAGTGGGACAGAGGGGGCAGAGGAAGCCATGAGTACTTAACGTGCATATTGGAGCCTATGAAAGCATTCACCAGGAAATATAGCACCAGTCCAAGAAAAGCCTACAAGAATAAGTGACTATTGTGGAAGCAGGCAGAGAATCACAGAACGTCCAGATTGAAAGTTCTCTAAAAGGTTACCTAGTTGAAGTTTTCTCTTTTCACTACTCCACTAACATGATGAGCAGACCATCATACTGTTTCTCGCTTCTGTGCCTTGTCCTTGCCGTTTCCTATGTCTGGAATGCCAGTCACCATCCTCCTGCCCTGGCTAATTACCATAAAGCCTTTAATGCCCCGCATAGGTTTCCCTTGGTGGCTGTCCTGAAGTCTTCTGCTAGACTCTGAGCTCCTTGGAGGCAAAGACCATGTCCTATTCGTCTTCATATTGTCGGTGCCTGGCACAGAGTAAAATACGCAATCAACGCTTGCTCAATGAATGGAAAGGACATTCCTGCCAAGTCGATATCCATCTTTTGCTTGAACATTTACAGTCCTTTAAATCTCACACCCCTAAACCTAGGAGTGGAGAATCAATTCAATTATGTGTAAAAACAATCCAGACTGGGCTCCAGTGATGTCAAAGATGAAGCATTTCCCCATAGTTATCCTCTGGGGTGGTTAGGATCCTGAGGTTGACATTTTAGTTCTCTTACCTCTGTCTGCAGAGTAATAGGAAGTCAGAGACAGGTAGCTTCCTTGCAGTAAGTTGCAGTTAGTGGCTGGGCTGGGCCAGAAAATACTTAAAGAGGCACATTCACCATAAGCGGCTATGTCTTGGTAATAATTAAGGTGGGCAAACTAGTGTCCTTATCACTTGCTAATCCATACACGGTGTCATGGAGGAAGGGACCAAATGACACAGGAAGGACCTGTCCGGCATCCTTATGTGTGTCTGTGTGCGTGCGTGCGTGCACTGGCGGGCACGTGCACACGTACACAGACTAGCAATACCATCCCAATAGGACGGAGAAAGCTTATAGGGTTAGCAAGTTGAGAGTCATCTAGGCAAACTCTATTTGAGGGCTATTCAAAGTCACAGGAGGAACAATTAAATCAATAAATAGGTAGTTTATTAATCATATTAGTAACAATGATGGGTCAAAGAATCAGGAATTCAGCCAACCTGGCAAATATGGATGAAAATGAAAGGAGGCCCTTTTTTCCCCTCGCTCCCGCACCCTCATAGGTTTTTATATCAAACTGTGTGAGAGTGCCTCATACACACACCTATTATGAACCAGTACGGGAAATAATTTCAAGACCTTTGCTAGTGACGAAAGTGTAGATTAAGCTCATTAAATCTTAGTGGTGATTACGTCAGCTGACCACAGTAAGCAGAGAATGTCTGGTTCAATTCTGACACCTACAGTCAACGTTCAAGAAAGCCAGCTAAGATTTCAACTTAAGCAGTGAAGAAAAAAAGGCAACACCCACATAAAAACAGACACAGTCTGCGTGTTCTGCCCTCACCTTTTCTTCACACTTCAGTGTGAGAATCTACCACACACACAGGTGGAAAGAAGCCTTAGGGATATAAGGAAAGGACACAAGGCCAGGGGGTCTCCTGAGTTCCCTGGAATCATGGGCAAAGGGGAGTTAGGTGGCAAATATAAATAATGACCAACTCTATCAGAATCACCCAGTCAGCCTGGCTAACTGGAACTGTGACTTTCAAAACACAGCAGGAGGGGAGGAGAGAAAACTCCGAGGAAGCTGCAGATGCTTCTGCCCAAGTTAGTATTTCTACTTTCTCAGAGGATCTGGAGTCAAACCAGTACCCTAACCGGAGGCAACAGACTTTCTCTCTTCTATGCCACCACTTGTGGTGGTATTCCAGACAAGACTACACAGTTTTCAGGTTTTTTGCTTTTGTTTTTAAGCAAGGTTTAATTAAACTGCACGGCATCCAGAAGAAAGAAATGTACCAAAGAATCCAACCTGAGACCGGATTATACACTGTAGAAGGGGGTAAAGAAATCAATGCTAATTGGGAGAGGGAGCCCCGTAATCAGAAACAACTCCAAAATAAATCATACAATAAATTATTTTTTAGAAGAAAAGAAACCAATCCACATGCAGACAAAGATGGACGCACACATACACACATACACTCTTCACGCACGTCACTCTAGTCTTTTATTCAGTGTTGACGATGGCTCCCATGCTGGTCGACGTGGAAAAGGACAAGGGTTAGACGTGAGAAGAGAAGGCTCGGCCCCGCTGCCACCAGTGGAATGAGATTTAAGACCATTAGAGAGGGAACCCACTAAGTTGTCAGACAAGAGGAGAAAGAAGGAAACAGCAGTTATCAAGGAAGATTTTAATTGCTTCAAAGAGGGAGAGAGGAAGAAAGCACAGAAATCTAACACAAGTAAAGGCACAATGAATGTGGAGTTGAATGGAACCAAACCCTTCCTTTGGTTAAAATTATCCTTTTTTTTTCTGTATGTGTTTTGAAGGTGGTTGTAGTTTTGCTTCACTTTGCTTTTAAGAGACGAGTCTCGAAGGCAGAGTTGTAATGCCTCCCATTCCCTAAAGTAGGGTGGCTCACAGAAAGCCACCCTGACCACGTACAGCCAGGGACTGAGATTCAACAGGGAAAGAAAGACTACAACTGGAATGTGAGGAATCTGATTTGCAGTTGATTGCAGGTTGGGTTTCCAGAACAGACAGCTCAGTGTAGTGCCACCAAAGGGCCTCAGATGCCCTCTACTCCACCCAGAGCTCTGCAGAAGGGAAGGACCCTGGAGTCACACTTCACCCCCACTCCCATAAGCACTCAGCCTACAGATTATTTCAAGTGATCAGGAGAATTAAAACACACCCCAACCCTGAGTTGCTCTGTAGCAAGTCTATTTACAATTTTATCTCACCTCTCCCTGGAGGTAAATTTAGGTTTCAAGAGGGGAAGCTATGGGGTGAGGGGATGCCCCCAGGGCAATGGTCAGTGGCTAGTCTCCTTGCCTTTGCCAGTTCAGAGGGCTGGGATGAAGTTTTGGAGACAGGAGCCTCTTGTCTGTTGGGTGGGATAGCCCCTAAGTGCTCTCACTCTGCGGGCCCAGCTGGGAAAACGCTGGGCCTCTGCAGCTGGAGGAAACCCCCACGATAGAGCAAACCACACCTGGAGCACCACAGTGCTGCGATCCAGGTCTGGGGACCAGAGGAGACGGGGAGAGGGGCATCTAGCTCATTTAAAAACCTGCAGACCACTGGCCTGCTTCCCAGAAAGGGCGGTAAGAAACAACTATGAAGTTTTTCCCACCCGAGAAAAACATCATAAAACCAAACCCACACGAGGGCTTTTAACACAGCTTCTTTGATGCCTAGTTGGGCAATGTCTCTTCCTTCTGGGAAGGGATAAGGGGGTTAATGGGACTGGGCAACAGCCTCAACATGAGACCACCCAATCTTCCACTGAAGAGATGACATTCCCACAAGCAGATAAAAAGAGCAGTTTAAAAGGTGAGAAGTTTTAGTGCTCTTGTAGCCAGCCCACCTCAAACCTATATTACAAGCTTTTTACAGCATACAAAATAGATCAGTAACTATGAGGCTCACATTCCCATTCATCAATAGTAAATATACATGATAATAAATCTGTTATTAACACAGGGACCAAATAGGGTATAAGGCAAAGACATTTAAATAGGTACTGTGTCATCAACATGCTCTGAAGAAGAAAATCCATCTGACTAGATCTAGTCCCAGGCCTTTTTCCATGAGGCCAAGAAAATGAAAATACAGTCAATACCCACGTGACACAGTCCAAATGCTGGGGAATATGAGGGGCAGCAGGTCATACGGGAGGAAGATAGTAGCCCCAGTGAAAAGCTGGGGTTTGGCTTTTACGTGTGATGCTCATTTCGATGCTCTATGTTTGAGGAGTGAGGGGAAAAGAGATACGCTTTGATAACATTGTACAAAAGGCATCAACTCCCATTTCAAAAATAAATGGGAAGACTTCACAGTCCAAGTTCAGTAACTGGGGTCAGCATCTACCCTGGAACTCTGCTGCAGTATCAAGTCTTGTACTTTGTCCTTTTCCCTCCACTAACATCCTCTCTCTAAGCTCCACTGGCTTCAGGATGCTGGGGGGATACTGCTGGGAGGTAACTGCTAACAGATTTGAAAATAAGAATGATAAATAAAGAATGATTAGAAAAACCGTGGTCACAGACCTAATCATGGTTCGCCCCAACAGTCAATATGGTCCAGGGGATGGCAAAGGATCGCAGACCCCAGATAAATAACCCAAGTTGAGAGCTCTCTCATCTAGCACTGGGAGCACTTGGGTTTCACTGGGCACCATGTACAGATCCTTCGTCTGTGATCCAACAGATAGGAAAGGTCCCTAGGACAGTTTAAGCCTGTGATGTATCTGATGAAAGCTCCTTTGCTCTCACTTCAAGCTTTGAGCAGCCTCTGCACTTGACAAGAGCTTTAGCAAACCAAACCAGCTGGATGTGGAGCCCAGGAGCTCCATCATGCTGTTGGAGAAGGGGAAGTCCCTGCACCACGATCCAAGCTCAGTTCCTACCTAGACTGGGAACCTTCATTTTCTCTGTGCTCTTTAACTAGGACCTGGAAGACGAAACAACATATTGCTGGCTGCCAGGGAAGATCAACTGGACTGAGGCACACCGCACCAAAGTCCTTGTGCTTTTGGCAGAGGAATCTTTGACTACCCCCATAAGCTTCCTCACCCTTCTCTACTCTGCTGTGCTAACCCCTGCAGTCTTGGGGTTGAGTGGTGCAGAAGGGAACAGGAAGAGCCTGCTCACTCAGATGGGCTATGAACTTCACAACGAGTGGGCCTCAGTTAAAGCCATTCACAGCCTGCAGAGCTGGTCCCTTCCACAAGGTGCTTCACCCTTCCCTTCTTCGTCATCCTGGAGCACCCATCAGGGGCTGAAGTTTCTGAACAGGGATGAAAGGGCCAGTGGCCTTCAGGGCCAAGCAGAGAAGACTGAGGCAGCCTCAAGGTCAAGGTTAAGGCCAAGGCCAAGGTCCTATCTTCCTATCTCTCACTAGAGGTTTTGGGGGTTTCTGAATCCATAATGAATGAATGAAAGGGACTTTTCTCTTGAGGGGATAGGTGGTGAGAGGAGGAAAAACATCCCTCAGCCTCAGCACCTGAAGAAATGGAGCAGGGAGCCCCAGAGGGCTCACATGGCTCCTGGTCCCTGTGACGCAGAGGAACTGACTAGCTCTAAAAGGACCCCCCGTTTACTTCACCCTCTCTTTTTATTAGATGTTTAGTTCAACTGATTAGTATTTAGTGTTTATATCCAACCTATTTCTGGGTATAAGCGTGGGGTGGGGTGAGGGCAAAGCCAAAATACCCCTAAAAATAAAGCAGACCCACTTCCTTGCCCATGCTCTAAACTTGACCTTTAAAACAGATCACTTCTCTGCAAACTCCTTTCCCATTTCACTAAAAATGCCCACCCCCAGAAGTCCTGGCCATGCCAGCCTCCTAAAATGATGAAATATAATATACCCACCAAGCTCCCCCCACAGTGGGTAGGAGAAGGTAGGAGTACCATTCTCCACCCCGCCCCGACAATGAGTTCATTCATCACAACAAGGCACCTTTCCCCAGAGGAAAGCAGGAGACATGGAATCTTTCTCCTCATCTGGCCAGCAGGGCTTGCAAGAGGAGGGATGGATGCAGGGTTTGAGACCCTACTGTCAATATAAAGAGTCCGGTCACCAAGTCCAGAGACGAGATGCATAGATGGAGGTGAGCTGGGTGGACGCTTGGAGTCTCGAGGTTGGTTGCACTGGAGAAACACGTTAGGAGCTGTCATGCAGGTTTCAGGGAGAATGGAAGGGACCATCTGAGAAGAGGAGAGGGTCCATCCTTTTCCTGAGGAACAGGACCAAGCCAGGCTTCACCTGAGAATGGGCGGCAGAGGTGGGGCTCCACGGGCAGCTGAAAAAAATAAATAAAAACCACATACGCAAGGTCACCCACCAGACCCTGAATAACTCAAACATTCCTAAAATGAGAGACAGACAGGCTCTTCAAGCTAACCTTTAAAATCTGGGACAAGGCTTCGTTGTCTGTTTAAGAAAATGCAGACAAGGAGAAGCAAATTTTAAGCTAAGAAAAGCACACACCAATTCTACAGCCTATGCAATTACGGAAGACCTTCCATGATTCTCTTCTCTCACCTCGGTTTGTTTTGCTGGGATATATTCTCTGAAAGTGTTTATACTCTTCTGGAGCAGGAAAGTCTTCTACTGGATGGAAAGAATACTTTGACTCAAAATCATCTGCAAAAGGAACAATATTAATTCATATCGCCCTTCCTCGTGCTCCCACACACCTCTCTGCCACTTCTGACTCTCCCCATACTAGTCTCCCGGGCTTCCTGATGTACCATGAGCGCCTGCCTTGCCCACTAAAGCAAGGTTCGTGAGGGCAGCAACAGCATTACTCTCTGCACCTCGTATGCACAGTGTGTTCAAAGGCTCTTTACGTTAAGGAATGAGTCTTTGAACTGGTTCTTTAAATTTTTCCACCCCAAACCAGGCACATACCAGGAAAGGAGCCCAGCTGTTTGCCTGGCAGGAGAAGGAAATATAGTTCTGTCTTTCAGTAACATAGTCATGTTAGAGACTATCACCATGGGAAACCAACTGAACTAAATCCACAAATTGGCAGAAATTAATCTAAAATGGGACTATATGCCACCAGCTAGGGAACGATCTGACCAGAAAATTCCCTTTTGGCCCAGGCTCCCCTCATTGAGCTCTGCAACACAGTCGGGATGGCCATGTCATGGCTCCCACTCCCACTTTCCATGGCCCCTCTACAAGAAGGCTCAAATGTTCTATGGGTGTGGCTTGATCACATTCCAAAGGGCATATCCTACAAGCAAAAATACTGGTCCACTTAACAGGAACAGACTAGAGCAGGGCCAGAGAAGAGTCAGCCATTAAAGAATCTACAGTGTTCAGGCTACAAGGGACTGTGCAGATCCTTCCAGACTTCCTCAACAGAGGGTCTAACAATACCTGATGGACTTTACTTGGTGCTCCATCCCAGACCTAATGAATTAGAAATCTCTTAGGTGCAGTCTACGATTCATTTATAACCTTGGAAAAGTTAATCCGATACAACTCTTGAGCTAGTCAGTCTCCTTGTTTCATAGATAAGGGAAGTGAGGTCCAAAAAAATGAATGAAGTGACTTCTTCAAAGTAACACAACTAGTCAGTGGCTTTGGATTACTAGATAAAAGTTGTGTACACAGTGTTGTTTTGTTTTCAAAGGTCCAGAAAGGAGCTCTTCTTCCTAGGAGGATACGTAATTCCTGTCTCAATAATCCTGAAGAGGATGCAGTCTCTGACCTACAAGCTAACCACAAGTAATGAGCCTTGGGGAGCGAGAGACTGCTTTCGAGTTAGCACGACACCTGCTGATCTTACTTCCATCTATTCCAAAGGAATCGTGCCTAGAATTTGCCTAAGGAGAGGGATGTCCATGGATGGACCCGGAAGTCTGAGGGAAGGTCAGGAGAGGAACTGCAGTGAACAGAGGACACCAAGTGACCACTCCCACTCTGCAGCGGCCACTGGAATTAGTGAAGTCACCACAGGAACTATGAGACTAAAACAGCTAGCTACTCACCCAAGAAAGATCGGACAGTGGTAATAGAATCTCTGTGGCCATTCCTCAGGGGTGGTGGAGGCGGCGGGGGGGGCCCAGCTGGCGTCCTCGAGGGTGGAGGCGGGGGCCTTCCTCGGCTCAGGGGTTCTGACCCATGCATTCGGTACGGTGGGGGGGGAGGGGGGGCATCCCTGGCACCATTTCGGATCATGGGTGGCGGGGGTGGAGGAGCTGCAATTAAAGTTCAAAGCAGTTAGGTTTGGATGTAGAGACGGCGATGGACGGAGGGATTTGAGAGACATGGGCCAAAAGAGTGCTCGGTGCTTTCCCAAAGAACCAGACCCTGTGAACCACTGGACAGCATGTTAAATATCATATTCACCCTCCACTCATCCCTATTTCTTTAACAACATCACCATTCTTCTCGATACCAAAGTTCAGAATAAATTTATGACCCTTTTTCATTTCCCAAGACAAGTCAGTCAAGAATTCCACTTATCCTCGATGATTTTTTTCTCTGCTTTCGCATGCCTTCCTCCACAATTCTAAGTCAGGGCTTTCTCATTTTTATCTTGTTCTACTGCAAAAAGCCTCTCAAATGTTTTCCTTGCTTCTAATCTCTTAGCCTTTCAATCCATTCTGCATACCACCAACTCACTAATCTCCCCAAAATACTAGCTCAAACTTTTCCAAGGGCTTTGCATTTCCCATATCATAAAGTTTCAAATCCTTAGCTTCCACACTGCCTGGGTCTCACCCAATCATTTTCCTTTCTTACACAGTAACCCACCACATCAGTCAGCCTGACTGCACCTTCTTTTCTTCCTTGATCCCTACACTGGATTAGGTACCACTCTTCTGTACTGCTCTGTTGACTCTGTCTCTCTCTACCACTACTATGTTTTTTACACGCGCTTCTTCCCGAGGGTACTGTATATTTCTTAAAGTCAGAGCAGTGTCCATTCATCTGAGTTCCCAAGCTCAGCACATGGTAGGTCTTCAATCAATAAGTGCTAAATGAACCAAATTACATATGCTTCACTCTTGTGACTCCCCCACAATACTCCGAAATACCACCCCTCATCCCTTACTATCAAATCCTACTTTTCTTTAAGGTTCAACTCAAGTCCCATCTTCTCAAGGCTTTTCCAAAGCAATCCACTCTAATCTGATTCCCTCCTTTGCTCTCCCACAGCATTTACAGGCTATGTCACTTATTCTAACACTTAGTAGTACAGACTAAAATGAGTGATTTTCAAATTATGTATAATAATTTCATCTGCAGAAGTTATATATTTCCAATGATAGGCTCATTGCTCAAAAAAAATAGGGAACACCTCTTTTGGAATTGCCTCCAAACTCAGGTTGCCAGACAGATCCATAAATATTATCATATGATGGTCACTTCTCATTTCTGAGGTTGCACCACCAACAAAAAAATTCATACCTACGTCTGACTCTGATTTTTGGCCATTTTCGAAAATCAAATTCACCCTTAAAAGACAAAATTTGCCACCAAGCATAAGGTAATGTCAAAAGCATGTTGGGGGGAATTCCCTGCTGGCGCAGTGGTTAAGAATCTGCCTGCCAATGCAGGGGACACGGGTTCAAGCCCTGGTCCGGGGAGAGATCCCACATGCCGCAGAGCAACTAAGCCCGGGTGCCACAACTATGAGCCTGCGCTCTAGAGCCCGCGAGCCACAACTATGGAGCCCGCGTGCCTAGAGCCTGTGCTCTGCAACAAGAGAAGCCACTGCAATAAAAAGCCCGTGCACTGCAACGAAGAGTAGCCCTCGCTCGCTGCAACTAGAGAAAGCCCACGCACAGCAACGAAGACCCAATGCAACCAAAAATAAAATAAATAAAAAAATAAGAGCATGTTGGGGGACTTCCCTGGTGGCATAGTGGTTAAGAATCCACCTGCCAATGCAGGGGACACAGGTTCAATCCCTGGTCCAGGAAGATTCCACATGCCGCGGAGCAACTAAGCCCATGTGCCACAACTACTGAGCCTGTGCTCTAGAGCCCGCGAGCCACAACTACTGAGCTCACGCACCACAACTACTGAAGTCCGCACGCCTAGAGCCTGTGCTCCACAACAACAGAAGCCACTGTGATGAGAAGCCCAAGCACCGCAACGAAGAGTAGCCACTGCTCGCCGCAACTAAGAGAAATCCTGCGTGCAGCAATGAAGACCCAATGCAGCCAATAAATAAATAAATAAATAAAAAGCATGCTGGACAACACTGGAATAGGTTCGAATGTGTTTAAGTTAGATTATTTCTATGCTTTGCACTAACAATAATAGCAGCTACCATTTATTTGATATCCATCATGTTCCAAGCACTGTCCTGGGCACTTTCTATGTAATAAATCTTTAAAAATTCTTGTAGCCACCCCTGCACAAGTATGAGGCATTATCCCCATTTCACAAATGAGGAAACTGGGACTCAAGCTGTTTGTCTAAGGTCACAGATCTAACAGACCCAGCATACGTCTGCTCTTCCATAGTAAGAAAACTGCTACACAATGCTTTTCACAACAACCTCAAGTATTAAATATCTCCCGAACAAATGTATAACCCAGTGAGATGGAAATGTGTCTTTTGGAACCTGGGCCATGTTACCAAACAGTACATGGAGACTACTTGGCTTAACAGCCAACACTGTCTTAGTAGTAAGAGTGTATATCATTCTTCCTGAATTACTGTTAGAATTTCTATAGAGTAACCATAGTTAAGAATGAAACAGTAATGGGACGATTTTGTTATTGTTTTTGTTTTTTTTAAATATTTATTTGGCTGCGCCGGGTCTTTAGTTGCAGCATGAGGGATCTTCGTTGTGGCGTGTGGGATCTTATAGTTGTGGCATGCAGACTCTTAGTTGTGCCATGAGGGATCTATTTCCCTGACCAGGGATAGAGTCTGAGCCCCCTGCACTGGGAGCGTGGAGTCCTAACCGCTGGACTACGAGGGCAGACCCTGGGATGATGCTTATAGACAAGAAGTCTGGCACTGTAGGCCCAGTAAATGTTAGTTTTAGCTTCCCATAAAACACACTCAGAATGTCAACTCTCCCTCACTCTCCAAGGTCTGTATAAGTATGGACGGGGCCATTAGAGGCCATAATTAAAGAGAAATCTCCTTAACTCCTCCCAGCAGATCTCTGAACCCTGTTTTCATTCCAAATCTGCCCAAACTGAAGCTCTTTCAGGTCATCCTCAAAATATTTCCCTAAGACTCAGATTTCTCAGGGCCCTGAGAGTCTGCATCTACTGCGAGAGCGGGGTCAGGGAGAGTAAGGTAGATGGTGGGTCAGGCTCAAAAGGACACCAGCTAGACTCTGAGCAGGAGGCAGTGATGAGGGCCAACCTGGATGGGCAAAACGGAGCAGGACCAGGAGCTACCTGCTTGGCTCCCTCAGCACCCTCCCTCAGGGCCGGTCATCCTGACCAGATTCTGCCATCTCTAAGAAGTTTCTGAGCTCTTTGTCACATCCAGTTTCAAGACTTTCAAGTGACAGAGCCAGAACCCAAGGACCCCAAGAAACAAGCAGCGTGCAAAAGAAACCCTGGGGTAGGAAGACTGACTTTTGTAATCCAAGATAAACCCGTATTAAAGAAAGCATGATGTTATTTTTTTTTAACTGAAGTATAGTTGATTTACAGTGTTGTGCTACTTTCTGCTATATAGCAAAGTGATTCAGTTATACATATTCTTTTTTTTATATTGTTTTCCATTATGGTTTATCATAAGATACTGAATATAGTTCACTGTGCTATACAGTAGGACCTTGTTGTTTATTCATTCTATATATAATCACTTACATCTGCTAAATCTAACCTCCCACTCCATTCTCGATTCTTTTAAAAAGAAAAAAATTCCCTTAAAAAAATAGTGTTTTAGGGACTTCCCTGGTGGTCCAGTGGTTAAGACTCCGTGCTCCCAATGCAGGGGGACTGGGTTTGATCTCTGGTCAAGGAACTAGATCCCTCATGCCGCAACTAAGACCCGGCACAGCCAAAATAAAATAAATAAATAAATATATACATATTTTTTAAAATAGTGTTTTACTCTGCAAAGGAAAAATTCAGAAAACAAATGCTATGGACAATAAGGGACTTTTTGGTCTCTGAGCACCCCGGGGAGGGTAAAAGACTACATACTCATTCAAATGTAAATAATTCATAAAGAAACAAAAGTAAATTATCCCATGTTATCACACCATATGATTTATTAATAGAGATAAGTCCATGAAAACTGCCTAGAAGTCCTTTGCATAAAACCACTAAATTCGTCAGCACAGCACAGTTTATAAAGCACTTTTACACACCCTTTTATTTATAACCATCTCTGAAAAGTACTGTGAACACCATTTTACAGATGAGGAAACAAACTCAGAGAATCAGAGTGATCTGCCCAATGTCACAAAACAAGTGGAGCCAATACTCGAAAGATCTCTGACTAAAATATCTCAATTTTTTTTCAGAGTGTCACTCTTGAGAACTGCTGCTCTGGTTACTGATACAGAAAGCAGGCTGAGGCCTGTGTCAGGCCTCGAAGTTGGTGATGGCCAGTAGACAGAAGAACAAGGCTCATAACTTCACATTTTTCTAAAGAAATCACAAAAAAAGAACTGAGAAGTGGGAAGCAAGAAGTCTGCAGACATTTAAAACAACTCAGTTCAACCCACAGAAATTACATTTTTCTCTGCTTCTATTCCTGGTTGGCTTCCGAAAGATATGGGCTCTGCTCAGATAAAGGGTCATTTTAAAAAATCCCTAAGTTAAAAAAAAATTTTCTTTTTAACCTAAACTTTGTAGAGTCAAAGGTCACGTAAGGACTATATCCTTATGGCTGAAGCCAGGGAGATACAGGGTCGGCCATGTACCAGGCTCCTGTGTGACCACCTGATGCTACTGCCAGCTCCTAGAATACAAGTCTCTGTACCTAATCAAGCAGCAGTACCAGTTAATGGGCCTTTAATACATACTTCCTGATGACACACCTGCTTAATCGATGATCTCATCTATACCTGCAGGAACTGTTTAAAATCAAAGTTCAAAAGCCATTTGTGGAGGCTGCGGCTCAAAGCCCAATGAAACAAGAGAATACAGGAGCCAAAATTCCTAGGTCTGAGAAGGCCCCAGCATGGTCTCGTTCACTCTCTACTTTTCAGTCAGGCTATTTTGTAAGATGACACAACCTCTCCCACCTTTTTGAAGGTTCCTTATTCCCCTCCTTACCCAGTTCAGGACCATGGTCCCTTGTTACAAGCACTCCCTTACACACACCCTTAACTCCCTTGCCCTGCTCTCCATTACAGTCGCACATGCCTAAAAACCGCTAACCTGGTTAAATACAACTCTGCTCCAACTCAGTACCTGCAGAGGCACAGCTGAACACACACCGCGCTGATGAATCTCACTTGAAATGTGTGGCCCCTAAGCTCGAGCGGGCCTTCTGTGATGCTGGTCATCCTAGCACACTTCTCTCCTCCACTCATTCTCCTGCATGCCCAGATGGCCATTTTGTGCCCTCTTTCCTCTCTCCTCAAATCTCCCTCTATTTCCTTACCCTCATTCACAGCATATGTTCTTGCTTTCAATTTCACCCAGAATATAGAAGCAAAAAAAAAAAAAAGGGCTTCCCTGGTGGCACAGTTGTTAAGAATCTGCCTGCCAATGCAGGGGACAGGAGTTCAAGCCCTAGGCTGGGAAGATTCCACATGCTGCGAAGCAACTAAGCCCATGCGCCACAACTACTGAGCCTGCGCTCTAGAGCCCGCGAGCCACAACTACTGAGCCTGTGTGCCACAACTACTGAAGCCCATGTGCCTAGAGCCCGTGCTCCGCAACAAGAGAAGCCACCGCAATGAGAAGCCCGCGCACCACAAGGAACAGTAGACCCCGCTCCATGCAACTAGAGAAAAGCCCGCGCGCAGCAATGAAGACCCAACGCAGCCATAAATAAATAAATGAATATTTATTTTAAAAAAGTTTTAGAAGAAACTTTCCACATGCTCCTACCACTACACCCACCTACCTACTTGCTTCTTTGCCTATATGCTCTGCCTTCCCTCCTGTTACCACAAAGAACTGTGTTCTTATCTAAGGCCAGCCCTTGACCTGTGGATCAGGTTCCATTCCTTCTTGCCTCCCCGAGGACACTATCCAGGCAATTTCCTCCTCTCTACCGGATCATTCCATCAGCGCACAAACAGATGCTGAAATATCTCCCGTCTTGGGTGGGGTGGGGCGGGGGGAACCAACCCTCAATCTCTCATCCTCCTCCAGCAACCATTCCACATACCTGTACCCCCCACTCCCCTTTACAGCAAACTCCCTAGAGTTTCTCTATTGCTATCTTCATCAAGTCCTCTCCTATTCCGGCATGCTTGAACCCACCCCGATTAGACTTTCACCCTCACGCTCCCTCCAGCACTCCACTGAAACTACTTAGAAGGGTAGTTTGGGGGTCCCCAAAATGACTCCCATGTTGCTGAGACCAATGTCATTCTCAGTCTTCAACTTACCTGACCCACCTGCAGCACAGGCCACAGCTGCTCACTCACTCTACCCTGGACTTTCTCCATTACTCTCTTGGCGTTCCTCCTTTCTTCCTCACTAGAGGCTCTTTCTCAGTTTTCTCTGCTTAGTACTCTTATCACTCTCACCTGTCAATGTAGGAAGGCCTCAGGCCTCGGCCCTCCCCTCTTCTCTATACTCACGCCCCAGGTGATCTCACCCCAGCATGTGGTTCTCAATATCCTTCAAATTTCTCTCTCTAGCCCAGACCACTCCCCTGAACTTCAGAGTCTGAGAGTCAATCGACAATTGGTTATTTCCTCTTGGATTTCTAACAGGCACCTCAAACTTGACATCCAAAACTGAACACCCACCTTCCCCCAAACCTGCTGTGATCCTATCCATCTACTCAGATTATTGCACTAGCCCCCTAAGTGGTCTCCTTTGGCCCCTTTGTCCTCCTGCGGTGGGTTCTCAACAACAGAGCCAGTTGCCTTTTCAAAAGGTAAATCAAAGCTACTTCTGTGTTCCAAGCCCCCGTGCTGCGCCAGTGGCTCCCCATCTCACACAGAGTAAAACCCAAAGTTTTCACAAAGTCCTCCAGTGTCCTCCCGTGGCATCTGGCTTTCTGACCTCCACATCCTGCCGCTCTTCCCCTCACACATCCTGGTCTTGCCACAATGGTCTCCTTGCTGTCCCCAGTCTCAGGGTCTTTGCATTTGCTGCCCTCAATGCCTGCGTAGCGTACTCCCTCACTTCCTTCAGGTATTTGCCACACTGTCACTTTATCAGTAAGGCCTTCCCTGACCCCAACTCTACCCTCACCCCTGTAATTTAAAATATTACCTCATCCCCACTCCAGTATATCCCATTCCCTTTCTCTGCTTTGTATTTTTCTAAAGCATCTATATACTATGTATTTTTATATATATATATATATTTTTTTTTTTTTTCTAATTAATTTGTTAACTGTCCAGGAGAACAGGATTTTTTGTCTTTTTTATTTACTGCTGTTTTCCTAACAACAGAGTCTGCCACGTGAAGAGGCACTCAGTAAACCTGTTGAATGAGTGTTCACTTCAATCACTGAAGGAGAGCTTTGGGGAAAAGGGTGAAGAGGAAGGATAAACTCAATCTCAGTATGGTAGGAAAAATCAGGTGCTTCCAGGCACTTACCTGCTCCCCGACTGGGAGGGTCTCGGGCTGGGGGAGGTGGCCTATTACTCTGTAAAGAAGGGGAGGCTGAGGTGGGTGGAGGAGGCGCTAGGCCTCTGACAGGCCCTGGTGTCTTCCTATGCAAAGAATTGTGTCTCTGTGGCAGCTCAGGGGCTGACTCGTTAGTGGGACTGGAGGGTCCATTGGGGACCCCGGGAGGCTGGCGGTAAGGCGGAGGTGGAGGAGCTGGAGACTGGCCACCTGGTCCTGTTCTGACATTCACAGGGGAAGGAGGCGGCTTGACTGGGGGTGGAGCGGGAGGTCCCTCTCGACCAAGGTGAAGCCGCTGTCCAGGTGTGGGTGGCAGGGGCTTCTCTCTGTTGTAGGCTGCGGCTTTGCTGCTGTGCACAGGCAGAGGCGTAGGGGGGGCGTTGGCACGCCGCCCCGGGGGAGGCGGAGGAGGGGCGGAGGAGCTGTGCTTCATGCCCGTATTGCTGGTGGTATTAGGCCGAGAGAGGTCCGGTAACGAGGGTCTCTGCATCCGGGGCAGTTCTGGGAGTGAGGCTCGGTTGCTGTCTGTATCATCCTGAGGGCGCCCGCTGGCTGTAGACCCCGGAGGCCTTGGGGCAGCAGCTCGAGAACTGGGGACTTGTAGGGCTGGCTTGCCAGCTAGGTTCTCTACAAATACACCAGAAAGCACTGGGTCAACAGAGCTGGACCTACGTTGCTGGGTATCTCCACGTCACCCCGCCTCCTTAGTGCAACCTGCATGGCAGCAGGGCAAATACCTGTATGATTCTGGGTTTTAACCTGGTTTCAGGCTCAGGGCCCACTAACAAACACTACTGATGCAAGCTGAACGCATTCTTATTTACCCTCAGCTTTTGCTTTATTCTACTTTATAACCCCTGCCCTGCCCCCACTCCTTCTTCCCATCTCTACCACACTCCTCAACCCCAGAGGGCCCACCTGGGACCAGTCAGAAACGAATGTGCTTGGGAAACATCCTAAGAAAGTACTTATCACATACCTGAACCGTCCTTGGCTCCCACAGGGCGGAGCTTGGGCACTCCTCCTTGGAAGAGACCTCCCTTGGGCTGCAGGGCAGCTGCTCCAGAGCCATAACCACCACTGCTTCCTTTGGGTTCTGGAAAGCACACCATTAGGATTTTCATTTCATATGCTCTGAGGCTGGTGACCAAGTCAATCCTGAGGAGAAACCCCTCCTCTACCTGGGCTTTAATTTGCAAACAAACCGATATTGCTTTTGCCTTTCCACTGAAATAGAAAGCTGGGCTTCTCTGCTCCACAGCTTCATGTAGGTGTGGGGATGAAACTCTGTGCTGTGATGAAAGAGAGAAAACAAAAGGAACGAGGAGCCAATCTTCCTTTATTTAGGGCAGAGTGGTAACCAGGATGAGGACCTGTTCAACAGAGTTCTCTAGGCTTTCCTCTCCAAGTCCCAGATGGTGAGGGGGCTTAATGGCTCAGGGACCCAGGTGTGAGAAAACCCCCAGAGGCCTTTCAGAATGAACACTTGTAGCAATTATAAAATCATCGTTGGCTTCAGCTTACAGGTTTTTAGGACTGTGGTGGTCTTCTCAGAGAAAAGCCAAGGATATGCCCTAACAAGCACTAGTTATAGTAGGAGATGGGAGGCTTAAGATCCCGAGAATGCTTCTCAAAGGTCAAAAAGCAATTTCTAAGGTATTCAAATGAACAGATGAGAAGACAGCCAAAGAACATGCCAAGACAAAACTCTCCCACTTACGACCCAACAATAAAAATGACAGCCAAGCCTAGTCCCCGAGTCAATCCTGGGATCCCGGTGGTTCATTAGGAGATGAAGCTTAGACTCACTCTCGAGGAGGGGAGCGCTCCGATCATTAACGTTGGTCACCTTCTTCAGCCTGGTCCCTTTGCAGATGTCCTGTAAGAGAGCACCTCGACCCCGCTGCTCATCTCTACTCAGCTTGGGCAGCTCAGTGTTGGCCTGAAGGAAGAGGGAAACATAAGTTCACCCTCAATATCCCCCTCATCACAAGCTCGGGATAAATGCCTTAAGCCAAACTGGATTCCACGAGATGCCTGTCTAACCTAATAGGATACATGTGCCAAACGACAGTATCAATGTCCATTATCCTCCTCCTTAGAACTTTCTCTCATGCTGTACCTTCTGTGAAGGATATAGGTCTTCCTCCTGTTCAGAAGCTTCTGACAGGAGGCCTGCACCAATACTTACTGAGCACCTATGTGCTAGGCTTGTGTGCCGGACACTTTATTTGTATCATCACCACCAAGGCAAACGTTTATTGAGCCCCCACTATATCCCAGGCATTGTGCTAATAATAAGCACATTACTTTCATTATCTTGTTTAAATCCTGAAATATTCCTATGACCAACAACAACAGGAGCATAGGGACAGACAGCTAGATAAGTGGAACAAAACAGGAAGTCCATAAAGCAGGCCCAGGTCTATACAGAAAGAATAAAAGTGTATTTCCTCAGTGCAGAAAGGATAGATTATTAAATACAAGGTGTTAATAACAAGTGGTTAATTTTTTTGGCCATGCCAGGCGGCATGTAGGATCTTAGTTCCCCAACCAGGGATCGCACACACACCCCCTGCAGCGGAAGCGTGGAGTCTTAACCATTGGACCACCAGGGAAGTCTGACAAGTGGTTAATTTTTAGAAAAAAATAATAAAGTTAAATACCTACCTTAGCACTTTACTCTCAAATAAATTCTAGCTGAATTATAAAATTTAAGTGTAAAAAAATAAAACCACGGAAGTACTATATGCAAAAATATAGGTAATGGGAAGGACTTTCTAATCAAGACAATCAAAATACAGGAAAAGATCGACAGATTTGCTTATTTCAAATTATTTACTTAGGAATATAAGTAAATAAGCAGATGACACACTGGAAGAAAAATTGTCAGTGACAAATGTTAACATATGATAGAAATAAAGGTAGTGGCCCAAATCTATAGAGCATTAACATATAAAGATGACTTAGAAATCAGTAGGATAATAAGGAAAAGATATGAACAACACTGCATAAAAGAAGTCAAAAGAGCCAACAAATATGGAAAAAAAACAACTATAATAAAAAAAAAAATGTAGTGTAAAACTATCATTATCTACCTATGATACTGGTAAAGGTTACAATTACAAAGAGACTGCTAGCTTTGTGAAGGCAGGGACCACTGCCTGTACAGTGCCTGGCACACTGAAGATGTTCAAAACAATGTATAGAATAAAAAGCTGCCCCATGGTGATCTTAAGGATCCAGGAAAACAGGTACTCTTTTCTACTACCTGTGGTAGGATAGATTGGTATGATTTTTCTAGAAAGTAATTTATGTATCAAACACCTCGTAAAAGTCTAGCACAAGAATTCTACTTCCAGAAATTAATTTTAAGAAAATAATTGGAGACATGCACAAAGACGATAATAATAGCAAAAAACAGTTTATAATAGCATAAAGCGGAAGTAATCTAAAAGTTCAACCGAAAAGAACAACAATGGTATAATCATACAGTGGGATGCCAGTTAAGCTCTTAAAGGATGTAGAAGCAAGCATCTTTTCATGGAAATAAATATCTGACACAATCAAGCAAAAAATATTATAGAACAATACATATACATGATTCCAGTTTTCTACAGGAGTCATAACAGGACCTATCTCATAGGGTAGTTTTGAGAATTAAATGATAACACTTTTTAAGAGCTTAGCACAGTGCCTGGTGTATAGTAAGAGTTCAGTAAGTAGCAGCTAGCTTATATTGTGAAGAATAAAAAGGTACACACATACAGAAAATTTCTAGAAGGATATACACTGATACTAGCAAAAGTTAATCTGGGGTAATAATTATTTATGTTTATCTGTATTTTCTAGTTTTCCTACAATAAACATACAAAATGTTAACAAAGGTTAATTATAGATTAACATTTTCTATGTTTATTGGTGTTCTCTAGTTTTTTCTGGATTTTTAGTAAAGAATTTTTTAATGATATCACTAAACATTTAATGACATGACAAGCCATTCATGATGTATTAATGAGGAAGAAGAGCCAATCAGAAATCAGTATGTATATAAAGCACAACCTTTTTTTAAAAAAAAGGTAGACGGGCTTCCCTGGTGGCGCAGTGGTCAGGAACCCGCCTGCCAATGCAGGGGTCACGGGTTCGAGTCCTGGTCTGGGAAGATCCCACATGCTGCAGAGCAACTAAGCCCGTGCACCACACTACTGAGACTGCATTCTAGAGCCCGCGAACCACAACTACTAAGCCCACGCGCCACAGTTACTGAAGCCCACGTGCCTAGAGCCCATGCTCCACAACAAGAGAAGCCACCAAAATGAGAAGCCTGCGCACCGCAACGAAGAGTAGCCCCCGCTCACTGCAACTAGAGAAAGCCCGTGTGCAGCGACAAAGACCCAATGCAGCCATAAATAAATAAATAAATAATTTTTTAAAAGGTAGACAGATACAAAAGGAAGAAGGAGGGAGGGGAAGGCTAGACACAAAACTGTTATGAATGGTTGGATTATGGGTAACTGCTCCTTTTTGCTTAACCACAGTTCATAAATTTCTTGAACATATTACTTTTGTAAAGAGAAAAATATTACTAAGCATGTCCAAAATTGAGCTCATATCCTCCTCCACAAACCTGTTTCTCTTGTAAATAGCACCAGCATTCAATCAATCCCCCAGGGCTTCCCTGGTGGCACAGTGGTTGAGAGTCCGCCTGCCGATGCAGGGGATACGGGTTCGTGCCCCGGTCCGGGAAGATCCACATGCCGCGGAGCGGCTGGGCCCGTGAGCCATGGCCACTGAGCCTGCGCGTCCGGAGCCTGTGCTCCGCAACGGGAGAGGCCACAACAGTAAGAGGCCCGTGTACCACAAAAAATAAATAAATAAATAAATAAAAATTAAAAAATCAATCCCCCAACTAGAGTCATTCAAATCTCCTTCCTCTTCTTCACTCTTCCATCTGTCATCAGACTCTTAAGATTTTACTTTGTCATTGTCTCTTGTCTCCACTCTCCATCCTCACTGCTTTAGTCCAGACTCTCATTTTCAATTGCCACAGGCTTCTGTCTCCAGTCTCAACCTCCCTGTCTGTAGTCTCAACTCCCAACCTACCGTCCACACTGTGAAGAGTAACTTTCCTAATATAAACCCAAGCAGGTTCCTCCTGCTGCTGAAGAGACTTCAGCATCTCCCCATCATGACCAAGAGAAAACTCCAAACCCCCACCTACACCTCCAGCCTCAGCTCCCACCACACCCCAAAAATTACAGGAAAAAAACAGAAGTTGGCAGACCTGAACTGTTGTCCTAGTTCTGAAACAAATTAGCTAGGTTAAGTCACCTTTCCTCTGTCAGGGCACAATTTCTCATCTGTTAAACACCCAACACACCCAACACACACACACACACACCCACACACACACACACACACACACACCCACACACACCCACACCCCCACACACACACACAGAGATGAAGCACCCAGGTTCCTTCCTTCTTTCTCATGTGACTCCAGGTATCACAACTCAGATATAGTAAAAGTGGCTGTGTCCGTGGTTCAGAAGCCACATTGCTTTTTTTTCTTCCCATTACTGAACCTTTAGTCTTCTTCCTAATTCCATTAACTCCTTTCTTTCTTGATATGGGGCATGGGGGCATTTAGACCTGATGGACTTGATTTTAAAGTGAACTGATTTGGAGTAGAAGAGAAGGAAATGAAATGGCAGCAAGAAACAACAACTAGGAATTGCCATCCCTTTTCTCAAAGATGCAGAAAAACGACACATTGACCTTTATACTACAGTAGTTTTAGGGAAGACACACTAGTTCCTACTCTGATGCCACCTGCCCAAATCTCCATTTAGACTGAACCAGGATAAAAAAACCAAGACAAGCCATTATGGTCCTAAGAGGACTTCTCAGGAATCAGAACGAATTAGGAAGACAGACTTTACTTATTTATTCTCCATCTTCCTACACCCCATGTCTTTGAGTACACTATGTCTCATACCAGGAAGCCCTAAGTATCCATTCAGGTCTTGAGATAGCCAGGTGGATGGACTACCTACCTGATTAGAAGTGGGAGGTGGAGGAGGACCAGGGGGTGGTGGAGGGGGAGGAGGAATTGGCATCCTTGCCCTGTTTGCAGTTGGCACTGCTCTCTTTCCTTTTTAATCTGCAGCTTTAGGTCACTCATATACCTGCAAGTGAAACAGAAATAAATTCATGAGAACAACTTTGCCATGAGACACACTGAGTACCAGGAGAACCAGAGGACTGAGCATGACACCAGAGAGAAACTAGGCACTCATCTCCTAGTCGCACTGTGATCTAGTCCAGGGCTCAGTAAATCTTTTCTGTAAAAGGCCAGATAAAAAAATACTTTAGGCTTTGTAAACCACATATGGTCTCTGTCGCACATTATCCTTCTGTTTTGTTTTGACAACCTTTTAAGTTAATAAACTTTATTTCTTAGAGCAGTTTTAGGTTCACAGCAAAACTGAGCAGAAAGTACAGAGTTCCCCTAAAACCCCTGTCCCCCACCACACACACAGAGTCCCCCACTATCTATACCCTGCAGTGATACATTTGTCACAATTGATGAACCTACACTGACACCTCGTTATCACCCGAAATCCATAGTTTACATTAGGGTTCACTCTTGGTGTTGTACGTTCCATGGGTTTGGACAAATGTATAATAACAACTCTCCACCAATGTCGTATCATATAGAATCGTTTCACTGTCCTAAAAATCTCTTATGCTGTATCTGTTCATCCCTCCCTGCCCCCCACCCCTGAACCCCTGGCAACCACTGAGTTTTTTTTTTGGGGGGGGGTACACGGGCCTCTCACTATTCTGGCCTCTCCCGTTGCGGAGCACAGGCTCCAGACGTGCAGGCTCAGAGGCCATGGCTCACGGACCCAGCCGCTCGGTGGCATGTGGGATCTTCCCAGACCGGTGCACGAACCCGTGTCCCCTGCATCGGCAGGCAGACTCTCAACCACTGTGCCACCAGGGAAGCCCAACCACTGAGCTTTTTAATGTCTTCATAGTTTTGCCTTTTCCAGAATGCTGTGTAGTTGGAATCATACAGTACCCCTTTCTGATGGGCTTCTTTCACTTGGTAATATGCATTTAAGTTTCCTCCATGTCTTTTCATGGCTTGATAGCTCATTTCTTTTTAGCACTGAATAACATTCCACTGTCTGGATGTACCACAGTTTGTTTATCCATTCACCTCCTGAAGGACATCTGGGATGCTTCCAAGTTTTAGCAATTATGAATAACGCTAATATAAACATCCTTGTGCAGGTTTTTGTGAGGACATAAGTTTTTGACTCATTTGGGTAAAACATCAAGGAGCATGACTGATGGATCATATGGTAAGAGTATGTTCTGTAATAAACTGCCAAACTACCTTCCGCAATGGCTGTACCAATTCACATTCTCACCAGCAATGAATGAGAGTTCCTGTTGCTCCACATCCTCGCCAGCCTTCTGGATTTCGGTCATTCCAATAGGTGTGTAGCAGTATCCCGCTGTTTTAATTTGCAATTCCTAAATGACATATGATGTTGGAATATTTTCATATGCTGACTTGCCATCTATATATCTTCTGTTTTTGAAATTAATTAATTTATTTATTTTGGCTGCACTGAGGCACACAGGCTTAGTTGCGGCATGTGGGATCTTAATTCCCCAAACAGGGATCGAACCCAGGCCCTCTGCATTGGGAGCGCAGAGTCTTAACCACTGGACCACCAGGGATGTCCCTATGTATCTTCTTTGGCGAGGTGCGTGTTCAGGTCTTTTGCCCACTTTTTAATCGGGTTGTTTGTTTTCTCATTGTTGAGTTTTAAGAGTTCTTTGTACATTTTAGATAACAGTCCTTTATCAGATGTATCTTTTGCAAATATTTTCTCTTACTCTGTGGCTTGTGTTCTCATTCTCTTGAATTTTACATTTAAAAAATGTAAAAACCGCGGGGCTTCCCTGGTGGTACAGTGGTTGAGAGTCCGCCTGCCGATGCAGGGAACACGGGTTCGTGCCCCGGTCCAGGAAGATCCCACATACCGCGGAGCGGCTGGGTCCGTGAGCCATGGCCGCTGAGCCTGCGCGTCCGGAGCCTGTGCTCCGCAACGGGAGAGGCCACAACAGTGAGAGGCCCGCATACTGCAAAAAAAAAAAAAAAGTAAAAACTGGGACTTCCCTGGTGGCGCAGTGGTTAAGAATTCGCCCTGCCAATGCAGGGGACACGGGTTCGATCCCTGGTCCAGGAAGATCCCACATGCCACGGAGCAACAAAGCCCGTGCACCACAACTACTGAGCCTGTGCTCTAGAGCCCACGAGCCACAACTACTGAGCCCATGCGCCACAACTACTGAAGCCCGTGCACCACAACTACAGAAGCCAGTGTGCCTACAGCCCAAACTCCACAACAAAGCCACCGCAATGAGAAGCCCGCACACCGCAACAAAGAGCAACTCCTGCTCACCACGACTAGAGTAAGCCCATATGCAGTAACGAAGACCCAATGCAGCCAACAATAAATAAATAAAATAAAAATAAATAAATAAACTTATTAAGGAAAGTTGTAAAAACCATTCTTAGTCATTGGGCCATACAAAACAGACCATGGACCAGATCTGACTCATGAGCCACAATTTACTGACGCCTGGTATAGTCACATCACTGGAATCTGGTAAGAGCGTAAATACCACATGAGAATTTATCCAGTTATCAGTGGCTTAATATTTAACACTCAAAAAGTATACAGTTGTCTCCTTATTACAGTCTGTAAGTGATCCTCATTTCACAAATGAGACTAAAGCCAGGGAACTTTAGTCTTCATAAGACATTGAAGTAGGGGGCAAAGATAAAACTAAAACTCAAGAACAAAAAGTCACCCCAAGGAAATCCTACTTCTTGAACCCTCAAAAGTCAAAGCCAAATAATTGCAGAGGTTTGGTTCTAAACTCTTTACATGGGTGATCAAAATCTCTCTGTGAATGAAGAAGTAACCACTTAAACACTTCTCTCAATGCCCTGAGAATGATAAAAGGGCAAATATTCCAAAGGTTCTATAAAACCAAGAACCTTTGTAGGTAGTAAATTTGATCAAAAACATGACCGTTAACATCTTCAAAATCCCAACTCCTTACAGTGGAATGCCACTCTAGGCTGGCTGCCCAACAGAGCTTTTTGCTCCAATCACAAAGAACTGGACAGTACTTTGGCTAAGTGGTTCCCACAGGGAATGATGTCTGAACTCACTTCAAGGAACGAGCAGCTGACTCCCCTCTAAGGAAAATACCTTCTCATTTCTGGTTTCAAAATTAAGTCTAGTCTTTCTTTGCCAGGAATCTAACATACTAGGCTTGAAAAATTGATCAAAATAGTAAATCCTCATAAGCAGAACATCTATCTCGGGGTGTGGGGGTGAAGTGAAAGAAACACGTGGAGAAGAAGAAAAAACCTTTCTTCTATTAAATTTTCTGGGTTCACTATGACCATTCCACTTCAAGTCCCCATAGCAGTCATAAAGCTAGCAGCCCAAGAATAAGGAAAATAGTAGTTTATTCAGAAACAAACATTTTCAACTAATTCCAGTCACCTCAGTTCCCACCTTTTCTGGGTTTCCAGTTCTACCTACTTTGGCCATGGCCACAGTTGAAATGGTCTCCTAGAATGACCCGGAAAAGAGATTCAGACAAGTCCCTAGTTCTTTCCAGATCCACAGTTGATCCAATCTACATGCTACGGAGTAAGAAATGACCTAAAGGGACAAACTTAAGTCTGACAGTTAGAGTCATTTATTAGGCAAAGCAGTAGTTTTCTAGCAAGGCAAATCTTTTTTCTTTTTTTTTTTTTTTTGGCAAATCTTTTTTTAAAGTCACCCACTGCAGAAAGCCACTAATACATTATGCAGTTAAAGATGCCTTCTTAAAATAGGCTCAGGGGCTTCCCTGGTGGCGCAGTGGTTGAGAGTCCGCCTGCCGATGCAGGGGACACGGGTTCATGCCCCGGTCCGGGAAGATCCCACATGCCGCGGAGCAGCTGGACCCGTGAGCCATGGCTGCTGGGCCTGCGCGTCCGGAGCCTGTGCTCCGCAACGGGAGAGGCCGCAGTGGTGAGAGGCCCGCGTACCACAAAGAAAAAAAAAAATCACTTTTGGGAGTTCCCTGGTGTCCTAGTGATTAGGATATTCTGGGCTTTCACTGCTGTGGCCCGGGTTCAATCCCTGATCAGGGAACTGAGATCCTGCAAGCCATGCAGCATGGCCAAAAAAAAAAAAACAATCACTACCAGCACCATGGTTGACTACCAGCAGTGGCTTTCAACTTTTCTTCTGTCTCTACAAAGACTGCAGGCATGACACCCTCCTACCAGGGACACTGAGCAAACAATGATACACTACAGTAGAGTATTATCACTCCCATTTTACAGGTGAGGACTCTGAAGCTCGAGGAGTGGGGTTACATGTATGCACACTAGGGAGAGAGGCAGACTGACTGAGCTAAGCGCGACCCCCCAGATCACTCAGGAGTAAACTGCAGAGTTAGGACTCAAACTCAGGTCTCCTGATCCCTTTCTATTTCACCAATCACCATGAAAAAAATCTCCACTGCAAGTTGGTTGGATTTAGCAATTTTCTACTATTTTTCCTAAATGAAAACTTAACCCACTCCAAATTCCTATCTTAGGGATGGAATACAAACAGATCTCTATATTTTCCAAGAGCAAAGCAATTTATATAAATTTTTTTTTTTTTTTTTGCGGTACGCGGGGCTCTCACTGTTGTGGCCTCTCCCATTGCAGAGCATAGGCTCCAGACGCGCAGGCCCAGTGGCCATGGCTCATGGGCCCAGCCGCTCCGCGGCATGTGGGATCTTCCCGGACCGGGGCACGAACCCGCGTCCCCTGCATCGGCAGGCAGACTCTCAACCACTGCGCCACCAGGGAAGCCCAATTTATATAAATTTAAATTAACACAACTTTCCTTGCCCTGACGATTCCCTAAAGAAGCTTTATTCAAACCAATTCAGGATCGACACTACAAGCACTAACCCAATGCAGAGGGTCTGCTTTGAGAACTGCTTTCAGTTAAGAACAAATGAAGTGGGCTTCCTTGGTGGCACAGTAGTTAAGAATCCACCTGCCAATGCAGCGGACACGGGTTCAAGCCCTGGTCTGGGAAGATCCCACATGCCGCAGAGCAACTAAGCCCGTGCGCCACAACTACTGAGCCTGCGCTCTAGAGCCCGCGAGCCACAACTACTGAGCCCATGTGCCACAACTACTGAAGCCCACGCACCTAGAGCCCATACTCTGCAACAAGAGAAGCTACCACAACGAGAAGCCCGCGCACTGCAATGAAGAGTAGCCTCCGATCGCCGCAACTAGAAGCCCATGCACAGCAACGAAGACCCAACACAGCCAAAAATAAAAATAAATAAAATAAATAAATTTATTTTTTAAAAAAAGAATCTAACATTCCTGAAGTTAAACCTGAGATTAAACTAAAAAAAGGAAAAAAGAGGGTTCATCACGGAATTAAGTCTTTCCTTTCTGATCTATTAAATTAGAACTACAAACCTCACCATCTGTGTTCTTCAGAGTCCCTGATTTTCAGAAAAATTCTCATTCCCTTCTTAAGCCTTTCCACTTAAAAACCATGATAGCTTTTCACATCCTCAGGAGTCAGTTTCTCTGAAATAAAGATCAGAGAGCATTATTTCAAGTCTTCTTAATATCAAATTTATCACAGAATTCAGAGGTAGGTCTCCATAAAACTCAAGCAATGCACTTTTAAAAAGTGCTTTCTTGGGCTTCCCTGGTGGCGCAGTGGTTGGGAGTCCGCCTGCCGATGCAGGGGACACGGGTTCGTGCCGCGGTCTGGGAGGATCCCACATGCCGCGGAGCGGCCGGAGCCTGTGCTCCGCAGCAGGAGAGGCCACAAAAGTGGGGGCCCCGCGTACCGAAAAAAAAAAAAAAAAAAAAAGTGCTTTCTTCTGTTCCTCAGAAGACAAAACCTACTTTTCTATTCAATTTCCAAATATTTGTACACTTTAGGAGCAGGGAACCTCCTGAGGACAAAGACAGAAACTACTTCCTTTTACATTTGATAAATGAAGAATCCAATTTAGTTGTTGCTTTTTATCATATATTTTAAAAGATCTAAGAGGTATTCCAGTTACCACTACAATCTGAGGGCTTTACCCAAATGGTATTCTGCTGTTATAAAACTCAGGTTTCAATACCAAGTTATTTTACAAAGAAAAAAATTTTTATTTTAAATCTAAATCTTAACGACATCCACTTTCATGCTGAGTGACCTCAGGTAACAGCACTCTCCTTTGATCTCAGCTTTGATTACAGAGTAAATTACAGTTTTTGTACCAAAGTACGCAACAAAATCCCACAGGGGAAAAAAAACCAAAAAAAACACCTGACCTTGAACATTTTTAAGTAGGCTGTCTCCCTCAGCAAAGTCTCAAGGGCCTTAGTTCTACCTTACAAGACTCAGTCATATGGATAGGAATTTGGGATGTCAACAAGAAAATTATCTCTCCTTTGTCAAATACATGTTCAATTCTTTAATATCCTATTAAACTGCTTTGTAATATAAAGGAACAGAGAGACAGCTAAAAGAGACATTTCAAGATTCTCACTGAAAGACCATTTAGCTCTGTCTACTCTGTCTCCAGATAATCTAAAGAGAAGACAGTTGTGTCTTCAAGAGGAAAAGGTTCCAAATGTTCCCCCAATGCAATTCTTCTGATCCCATAGTTCAAAACAAACAAACAAAACAAAACACCTCTCTAACAGTATGAGAGATGGAACATAAATATTAAGCAGAAAGAGAAAAATCAGTTGCTCTAGGACAAAGAAAAGTCACATAACAGACAATGGGGTTTTTGTTTGGTGTATTTTCATACCAGGTGGATAGAGGTGGCAAGATTTTCCAAGCAAGGACGTTAAAAACTCACTGATGGGACTTCCCTGGTGGTCCAGTGGGTAAGACTCTAAGCTCCCAATCCAAGGGGCCTGGGTTCAATCCCTGGTCGGGGAACTAGATCCCATATGCATGCCGCAACTAGGAGTCCGCATGCCGCAACTCAGAAGTCCGAATGCCACAACTAAAGAAGTCCACATGCCGCAACGAAGGTCCCATGTGCTGCAGCTAAGACCCGGCGCAGCCAAAATAAATATAAATAAGTAAATAAATATTTTTTTTAAAAAAAGGTTTTACAGATATTAAAAAAAAAAAGAACCATTGATGAATCAGCTGTCAAGACCATTCAATAAAATAACCAACCCTAGAAACATTCCCATCAAACAAGTGCAAAATGAGCAAGCCCACTTTGCATATTTCTCAACCATGTTACTGACAGAATCAATAGCAAGAAACCAAGGGTAACTGCAACAATGAAAATAAGTAGAAAATGATTAGGTAGGTTTTTTTTGGCCACACCGTGCGGCATGCAGGATCTTAGTTCCAGGATCTTAGACCAGGGATCAAAGCCGGGCCCTTGGCAGTGAGAGTGCAGAGTCCTAACCACTGGACCACCAAGGAATTCCCTGAATGGGTAGGTTTTTGTTAAAACTGGATTCCAAATTCAACAGCAATCACCCCATTCTGATAAGCATTTCATTTAACAACTATTCCTTAAATAACCCTATAATGGCCCTGGTACCAGTTTAGACATTACCCTGAACTAAGAAACTTTACAGGAACATTTCATGTATCTGTGTCCATTTTACCCAATGAGCTCTTAAGCACAGACAGCACCGTATCCTTCTATAGTTCTTTCCTATTATTTTACAGCACAGAGTAGGGGCTCATCTGTCACTTGTTGAACCGAACCAAATTTAAAAGTAGCATTGTCTGAAAGAGCAAGCAAGCCTGAATTGAGGGGAAAAAGCAGTGAAGGATGGATCAATGTGCCAGAAATGGAAAAGACAAGAAAAGAGGTAAGGAAGAAACACAAGGCTATATACACATGTGTAGTTCAGTGCTCCAAAAAATCTTAACTTGCTTACCTTGCTGAGTTTATTCATTCATTAATCCATCTATCATATGATAAACATTTATTGAGCACCCACTAGGTGCCAAAGCATTGTTCTATAACAATGGTTCCCAAGCAGGGTGATTTTGTCCCCCAGGAGACAGTTGGCAATGTCTGGAGACATTCTGACTGTCATGACTAGGAGGTGTTACTGGCATCTAGGAGATAGAAAACAAGAATGCTGCTAAACACTCTATAGTGCACAGGGCAACCTCCCACAACAAAGAATTCTCCCGTCCAAAAATGTCAATAATGCTGAGGTTGATAAACCCTGTTCTAGAGGCTGAACTAGACAATTTTTTACAATCTTGGGGTCTATATTCTAGAGGAAAAGATAAACAAGGAAACAAATACAATCTCAACATTTCCATTACTGACAAAAAGAATGAAAAAAAGAGAATCATAAAGGGAGAGTGCAGGAGTAGGGTATAGTGTTCTTTTAGATGAGGAGAGGGGTGGGGGCTGGGGGCTGGCTCTCCAAAGAAGTCTCTCCATGAACAGCCAAGCCCTAGAAACATCTGGGGAAAGAGCATTCCAAAAAGAATTCACAAACATCAAAGGGAAAACCGCCTGCGATAGTAATGAGCTTGATGTGTTAGAGAACTAGTGAAAAAGCCAGAGTAACTAGAACAGGGTGAGGTGAAGAGTGAGAGGAGATGAAATCTGAGGCCTCTGTAGGCCATCCTCCAAATCCAAAAGTAGTATCCTTCTCCATCCAATATGCCTATTATACCAAAGAAGTCTAAACAAACCAACAGCTTCACACCCAAAGTAAACAAGTTCCATCAGTTATCTCGTTCACTAATCTCACAGACTGTACACCTCATCTCTCGTTGGCTTGAGTACAGCTAGGGACCTAGGTACTAACTGAAAGCCTTCCAGGGTTAAAAGTCCCCTGATGGCAGTCTGCCTACCTGTCCACCTGCCCTTCAACCTTGCTCCTGAAAAGCAGTACAGTATGGAGAAGGAGGGGCTCATTACCACAGTGGCGTAATGGCATCCAGTTCCTAAGTCACAGAACCCCACATGGGAGAACAGCCAGGAGCTACTGCCTAAGAGTATTCACATGCCACTGCAGGAGACTAACGAACAGCAGGAGCCAAACAGGTTCCTATAATTACGGAGGAACTGATGTCAACACTGAACTATGAACACGCCTCCACGTGTTCTAGGACAGAATACAGCAGAGAGTTTCCACTAAAGCACTTCTGGTTTCTCTAAAATACAAGGAAACAGACTAGAGTAACATTCTTGTTATTCGTATTTTACCACCCTCCCCGCCCAAAAAAGCTTTATATAGTCTGAAAATAATCTACAGCCCTCGTCTCTCAATGGAAAAGGTGCTCCCTCCCCCTTGAAATTCAATTCAGTCAAACCTGGTGAAACAGATTTCTATCATATGTAGAAATGGAATTAATTAAAATTCCAAGGTTACTCCATGAAGGGAAAAAAATCATTTTTCCAACTGCGCACATATTTCATCATGGAAATTCAACTCTGCAGCAAATCTGATTGATCCAACAAGTAATTTTTAAAAAAATCACAAAGGGACTTCCCTGGTGGCGCAGTGGTTAAGAATCCGCCTGCCAATGCAGGGGACACGGGTTCGAGCCCTGGTCCAGGAAGATCCCACATGTTGCAGAGCAACTGGACCTGTGAGCCACAACTACTGAGCCTGCGCTCTAGAGCCCACGTGCCACAACTACTGAGCCCTCGTGCCACAACTACTGAAGCCTGCGCGCCTAGAGCCCGTGCTCCACAACAAGAGAAGCCACTGCAATGAGAAGCCCGCGCACCGCAACAGAGTGGCCCCCACTCGCCGCAAGCAGAGAAAGCCCACGCGCAGCAACAAAGACCCAACGCAACCAAAAATAAATAATAAGTAAACTAATTTTTAAAAAAATTACACGCACACCATGATAATTTAAACTGAAAATCCTAGACTTCTGCAACTAAACCTGGATGTTTTACTCTTTACCTCAATGATTTTTCACTGTTACAAGCAGAACACAACCCTAGAAGAGAAAAGGACAGAGGCAAAAGAAAGATATATAACTATATGACGAAATCCTTTCAAATATAATTTTCCTAATAAGAGCATAAGTATACATCCCAAAGTGCAGCTTTTCCCCCTAATATGACTCTTTCCTCTTGTCTCAGATTATTTTTCAAAAGCCCGAAAAACATAAACTCAGAAGCCTACATATTCATAGACGACTTGATGTGGTAAATATTAGGTACCACAGGTTATGATTCCCAGTTACAGGGCAACCCAGCAGCCAAGTCCTCTCATCTAAAATGATCACAAATCAATGAGAAGTCTACTCTTGTGTGCAATAAAATAACCACATCTGTGAAAAATTACTTCAATAAAAAGACGGCTAGAGATAACTAATGCAAGAGCAACTGTAAACATAATACCTGAAAATCGTCCTAAACAGAGATCAGAGAATGACTTCACCAAACATCCCCAGCCCCTACCACACCCCTGAAAGCAAAGAGAAAATCCTACTATCCTGAAAGCACTGAAGTATTGGGAAGGTGGGGGAACATATATAGAAAATAGTCAACTGCAGTAAATCAGTAATAGTTCAAAGTGCTGTAGTGCTTCAAAACATAGCCAGTGATTCATAGTCAATGAGACAATAACACTTTATTTTTATTTTTTGGCCGTGCGGCTTGCAAGATCTCAGTTCCCCGAGCAGGGACTGAACCCAGGCCATGGCAGTGAAAGCCTGGAATCCTAACCACTAAGCCACCAGGGAACTCCCAAGACAATAACACTTTAGATTTAGCACTGTTTTTGTGACTTCATTCAGCAAAACTGTTTCAATGAAACCTGTAAAATTCTACTAGAGCTGTTTTGATAGAGCTGTTCATCTTAGAATGTAAATCTATGTCAGAGCCGACATGGCTTCCTCAGGCTGCATTTTAGCTAATAACAGCAAGACTTCCAACACCTGAGTACTAGGGTACTACACTTGGCCTCTACAACATAGCTAAGACAGGTACTATTTAGCTCCTGATCGCCAAGCGACTCACAGCAACCAAGGAGCAGCAGCAAACACCTCATTTCCAGGTGTTTTACATACCAACAATAAAAGACAACAACTGTTTTTCCTTCTAAGGCCTAGGGATCTACAACACAAAAAGAAGAGAATGTGCCCTCTCATATTGTCAAAGTTAAAAACAAACTTCAGGGCTTCCCTGGTGGCGCAGTGGTTGAGAGTCCACCTGCCGATGCAGGGGACACGGGTTCATGCCTTGGTCCGGGAGGATCCCCCGCGTGCCGTGGAGCAGCTGCACCCGTGAGCCATGGCTGCTGGGCCTGCGCGTCCAGAGCCTGTGCTTCGCGACGGGAGGGGCCACAGCAGTGAGAGGCCCGCGTGCCGCAAAAAAAAAAAAACAAAAAACAAACTTCAAATCACAGTGCTTTAACATGTCCAAAAATGATGGCAGATAATTAGTAAATCTGTTTTTAAAGCCTGAGTCAATTTTCCATTTCAAATACAAAAAAATAGATTCCTGGATTTGGACAGTGAAATGATGCAGAGTAGCTCAACGTTCATAACTAATATTTCCTCCCCACCCGCACATCCCAGGAACCAGTGGGTTTACAAATGTTGGCTCAAAAAACGGAGTCACACAAGGCCAAAGTTATTACCATTAGCCAGCATTTAACTACAGAAGAGAGGAGTTAATCAGATGAAGGACACACATTCTAATTTAGAAATCCAGACCAAAGCTAGACAGACTAAAATGTAGTCGGAATACAAAAGCAACTTAGGATAGCAATAAATGGTTTAGAAGATCCTTCTAAAACAGAGCTTCCAAACTTGTCTGAAGATAAGACACATCGTAGGGCATCTGTTTAAAAATCAAGCACAAAAAAGATTGCTGGGCCCTAATCCAGACCTACTAAAATCAGAAATTTTGCAGGAGAGAGATCTGGGAATCTGTATTTTCAATGAGCACCTTAAGTATTCTTGGTGTTAGGGAAGTCTGGAACACAGGGTTCTAAAGGAGCATTAGCAATCAACTGCTATCTGAATGGGCTGCAGTAAAGAAAAGGTGATGAATACGTTGGTTAAACATGAATATGTCTGTACATTTATCACACATACACACCATCAAAATTGCAGCAAAGGGATTTTTTAAGGCATAAACTTCAAAAAAAAAAAAAAACGGGAAAGGAGACAACAACATAAAGAGAGACGTCAACAAAATTTTGGAAGCTGGAAAGCAGATGCACTAGTGATAAATAACTTCACAGAAAGGAAAAAGTTAAATGCTTGCAGCAGTAAGAAGCAAGCAGGTTCCTACCACAGAATCTCAGAAAAGGCTCAGAAATTGGAGGCACCTAATACCTCTGGATAAAGGAGTGTAGGAGGGGCTAAAACAGAATTGGTTGAAAGTCTGTATAAGAAATAAGATTCTTCCATCCTCTCTGCCCCCTCCCCCATGATGCCTGGCAGAAGATGAGAGAAGTTGAACCAGAGGGCCTCTTGAACCAAGGGACCAGTCATAGCTAAGGGCAGCAGAGCCATAATGAAAACAGAGGGATCAAGTGAAAGTCTAACTTGTACTCAACAATGAGACCTCTTCCCCCATCCCCAGCTCTCTTCTCCCACTTGGCTCCAAAAACACCTGCTGCTGGGCTTATATTCTCCAGGCAGAAGACTGGAGCAGCCCTCTCTGAGGAAAGTGACCAGTGCCAATTCACCCTAAAATGGTGCCCACCACTTGATGAGCCAGGGCTCCACACTCAGCTTTTTAGTGCCTCATCCTTAAAAATGAACAGACATAGCCAAGAATTATCAGACATTTCAAGAAAACCTCTAACATGAAAGACAGGAATCAAAGCAAACAAAACACAATTCCTGACAACATGCAAAAATATTTATATATAAAATTCCAAAAAAATTTCCTGGAAATTAAAAAAACTGATAGCAAGGACTTCCCTAGTGGTGCAGTGGTTAAGAATCCACCTGCCAATGCAAGGGACACGGGTTTGAGCCCTGGTCTGGGAAGATCCCACATGTTGTGGACCAACTAAGCCCACGTGCCACAACTACTAAGCCTGCAAGCCACAACTACTGAGCCCACGTGCTACAACTACTGAAGCCCGTGCACCTAGAGCCCGTGCTTCACAACAAGAGAAGCCACCACAATGAGAAGCCCGCACACCACAACCAAGAGTAGCCCCCACTCGCCACCGCAACTAGAGAAAGCCCGCATGCAGCAACAAAGACCCAACGCAGCCAATAAATAAATAAATTTATTTTTTTTAAATTGATAGCAAAAAAAATTGATAGCAAATATTAAAAATACAATAGAAGAGTTGGAAGAAAAAACTAAGGTTATCTGAAAATTGAATGAGAAAAAAAAAATTCACAAGAGAAAAAAAATTACAGGGCCATTCTAGGAGTTTCACCATCTGGATTCCCCAAAAGGGGTTCCCAGAAAGAGAGAAGAGAGAAATAATTATCATAGAGAGAATACATTATAAAAGATGTTAATACAAGAAAACTTCCCAAGACAGATGGAAATAAGTTGCAGACTGAAAACGCCCACTGAAGGTCAGCCATGATGATTTTGTTTTTTGGCCGCACCACCAGGCTTGTGGGATCTTAGTTCCCTGGCCAGGGATCAAACCTGGGCCCCCAGCAGTGGAAGCGTGGAGTCCTAACCACTGGACCACCAGGGAATTCCCAAGTATGATGAATTCCAATAACCATCCCAATGCACATCACTGCATTTCAGAATACCAGGGATAAAGACAAGACCCTAAATGGGACTTCCCTGGCAATCCAGTGATTAAGACTCTGCGCTTCCACTGCAGAGTCTTCCAGGGGGTGCAGGTAAAGACAAGACCCTAAAATCTCTCAGAGGAAAAACAGATCCCACACAAAGAATCTAGAATCGGAATAGCATCAAACTTCACAATATGATTTTTGAAAGTTAGAAAATGACAAAGGCTTAAAATTTCCAAAGAAATATGATCCCCAACATAATATTTTATATCTAATCACACTACCAACCAGCGTGAGGGTAGAAAAGAGATGATTCAGACATGCAAGACCTCAAAAAATGCACCCCCTCCTATAGACCTTTTTTCATAAAGCCTCTGGAAGAGACTCCACTAATGTGTTCGAGTGTACTGAAAAGAGAAACTTTCATCCGAGTTTAGGGATGAATTAATGATTGACACTCAGAAAATCAAGCAAAAAAAAAGAAAAAAGAAAAAAGGCAATTATTATACTTAGGGGAAAAAAGTATGAAGAAGGAAATATAGTACACAGTCAATATACTGGATGCTTTTTTTTTTTTCCTTCTTTTGATAACACTCACCTCTACTTCCTTCTGGACTCATGGCAGAGGAGGGAGGCTGGAGGTCTGGGAACTACTTTTCCTAGAATCCCCTGTCAACGAGGTTGTGGTTTAAATTCCACCGACACAACTCATTCACTCAAGATCTGGAAGATGGAAAGAAGGTAGATGCTACTACTGACCTTCCAGGAGCAATGAGCAGGTGTGTGGCCTCCAACAGATGACAGACATGTGGTTTGCAGCAGTTTTCAATATTCTGTAAGTTGCCTGCTTTGGTGTTTAAGGCAGCCAAGATTATTAATGGTTGCAGTTTCTTACAATCCCCACAAGTGGCTTTCCCTGACCTATGCTCCCCTGGCCTTCCAATGATTTGGTAATCTGTGAAATCTCAAGAATGGTTGGTTTTTCTATTTGAATCCTGATATATAATACAAAATATTGATTTAATCAAGATTGTGATATATCTCTATTAGGCAGATAGCAGGAAGGGTTGAGCGTGAAAAGCAACATAAGAATGCAAAATTCAGTGTCCACAGTAGAAATTCAATAGATAATATCTAAGAATTGAAAAACTAAGACATAACAGTGTGAGTATACTATGTAGAAACACGAAGGTACATCAGGAAAAAAATACCAGAAGTATTCAAAGTGATTGAGGACAAATAAGGAGAAATGGAGCAGCTTTTTAAATTGTAAGACTTATAGTACTATTTGACTCCTTAAACGATGTATTCTTACTCTATTGATTTTTTTAATTTAATTACTAAAAATCAAAAAAATCTAACACCGTATAAGCAAAACCAAGCTTCAGACTGACCAAAATTTCAAAAAAATGAGGTCAGTACTGGATCTGTTACCAATGCAGTTAAAGAGAGTAGAAAATCCCAAACAAACCAAAATAACCCGTGTCTCACTCACTGTAATGGAAGCAGGCTGCCTAATGCAACCCGAATCTCTGGCACAGCCTGGGTGTAACCAAACAATGTTCACCACCCCAGAGCTCACTGCACCACAGGTCAAATATGGGAGGAACTTCCAGGCCACTATCAGAATTCGTGACCAAAATTTAACTGCAAAGGTAAGCACAAAAATAGAGGGATAAATCTTAAAATCAATTACCTTAGCCCCCTTTTTAAAAGGTCTTCTCCTCAATTTAATGCAACTAATTGAAAAACAAAAATAACCATCTGTTGTCAAAATATCTTTAGAAGTTCTAAGAAACTGTTAATGAGATTAAAAGACTGTTACCAGGTAGGCTGAAACCTAGTCACCAATGACAAAAAACAGCTCTTCTCACTCTAGGTTGGCCATCTCATAGTACTAGCCCTCGACTTCTGTGTGCCTTCCTTCATTTGCACACCCCAAATATAAAAGTAGAAAGCTTAGACATAGAACAGTCAGAAGTAAGGAAAATCAGTGATGACAGTCTCCGTTAAGAAAAGGCCTGGGCTTCCCTGGTGGTGCAGCGGTTAAGAATCCACCCGCCAATTCAGGCGAACGGGTTCGAGCCCTGGTCCGGGAAGATCCCACATGCCGTGGAGCAACTAAGCCCGTGCACCACAACTACTGAGCCTGTGCTCTAGAGCCCGCGAGCCGCAACTACTGAGCCCACGTGCCACAACTACTGAGGCCCGCGTGCCTAGAGCCTGTGCTCCGCAACAAGAGAAGCCACCATAATGAGAAGCCCGCACACAACAGAGTAGCCCCCGCTCGCCACAACTAGAGAAAGGCCGCATGCAGCAACAAAGACCCAACGCAGCCAAAAATAAATTAATATTTTTTAAAAAAGGCCTGAAAGAAAATTTAAGCAGATGCTCCATAAAATGTTGATCCAGACTCCACATGGAGAGAAGTTTCATGCCTCATTTCAAAGATAATATATTAAGTCCCAACTCACCACAGATAATCTTATAACAAAGCTATGACTTTCATTGGAGAGTCTCTTTCTCTCACTCTAACACCCTTAAGCCATCAGATACACATATGCTCCTTGCTGAAATGCTAGAAAAATCTGCACATTTTCATTCCTTGATCACTAGCGATGATCTGCTAAACCAAGAGTCTACTTTGAGCTATGAAAACAGGGCAAGCTGATCCAATTACACAAGAAAGGTACTAAATCAAACAGGACCACCTGGGCTTTGGGGAAGAGTACTGTGATTCCTGAACAAACGTCAATATAAAATATACAGCAGATGTAGCAGATAAAAATGTTTTCATATATTAAGAGTTATAATGGCCCTTGAGCTACTGATTCATTTGCATGTCCAATAAGTCGTAGGCATCATGTTAAGACATATGGCCTAGATGATGGGTATGACAAATTATATTCAGTAGTTCACAACAAGAACATCTGTGTTCTCTCTCCAGCCTCATGAGGCTTACAAAAAAAAACAGTCAATAGTCTCCAGAAGTGAAGAGGTTTTCTGTTTCCTAAATAAGCAGGTCTGGCAAACTAACAATCCCATCATCCCCCATATAAGAATTGCTCCCCAACAATCTCCAAACCAGTTCTCAAGAGCCTAAAACTTTAAGTCCTAATCCAGCCACACAAGTTTAATTTGCAGGACCTAAAAGAAATCAAGATTAAAAGAATAGGCTTTACCCAGGAAAGTTTTTAGAAAACACGTTCCACCGTACAGGCATCATACTCCTTCATGATATTGATGGTTTCAGCATCAACACTGGTCAACTACTACATGTGGAAAGAAGTGGCAGGAAAAAATGTCTATTGTAAAGGTTGAGCTCAAAATTTACTATGCCATTTATCTGTATCTTTGGAGAGCTCACACTCTCTGAAGCCTTGCCTCCTATCTCTCTGCTTCTCACTCCCTAAGCTCCAGACACACTGGAACTTCCTTCAATTCTTCAAAATAGCCGAGTTCTTTCCCTCCTCAGGACCTTCATCTATGCCATTTCCTCCCCTCTTCCTTTAGGTTTCAGCCTTAGAAGTCAATTCCTCAGGGACCTTCCCTGAGTGCCTGCCTTCCCAATGAACCAGGATCAGGCTTCTCATTAGCTCTCTCCACAGCACTTATAGCAAGAGTAATTAATTATTTGTTTAATGGATGTTTCCCCCACTAGACCATAATCGCATGAGTGCAAGCTCTGAGTCAGTTTTGTTCACTGCTGTATCTCCAGCACCTACCACAGTGCTTGGCACACAGCAGGAGCTCAAAAATTGTCACATAAGTGAATGACAGGGCCCCAAAAAAGCAGCTTCAGCAATTCTACTTATAATTTACCCTACAGATACGGTCACACATGCACAGGACCAAATATATATAGTTATTCACCGGAGCATAGTTTGCAACAGCAAAAGACTGGAAACATTAAATATCTACCAGTATAGGGCAGGTGCCCACTCTCTTTACTGTTCATGCGGAATGATGGTCAAAATAAGTTTCTTACAAACTGCAGATAGAATTAGCAGTGTGCTACACTCGTTTAAAAAAATGCAAGAAATGTATGTATTTGCTTTACATGTACACAGTATCTCTGCAAAGGATCTCAAGAAACTGATAATATTAGCTGACTCTGGGGAGACGAACTGGAATGAAGAGTAGACAAGGGTGGAGGGCAGACTATTGACTGTAAACCTTTTTTTTTACCTTTCAAATTCTGGGCCACGTGAGTGTATTATCTATTTAAAAGAATGATATTTGTCAGGACTTCCCTGGTGGTCCAGTGGCTAAGACTCCACGCTCCTAATGCAGGGGACCCAGGTTCAATCCCTGGTCAGGGAACTAGATCCAACATTCATGCCGCAACCAACAGTTCGAATGCCGCAACTAAAGAGCCCGCACGCAGCAATGAAGATCCCGTGTGCTGCAATGAAGACCTGGCGCAGCCAAATAAATAAATAAAGTATTTTTTTTAAATAATATTTGTTAAAGACAGTCCTGTCCTTATAAGACAGTGATAGCAAGAGTTTAAATTAATCTCATACCTGGATCTTTGATGACAAACACCCTGCCTACATCTGAGCACAGGGAAGGTAGAAGTGGAAAGAAGGAAATCTCACTATCTACAAATCTTAGACAGCTTGTCCCACAGTAGACTGTACCACTTTAGAAAATGCTTTTTTCTTTTTTAAACAACCAATTGTTCCAATCTGGACTTATGGAGAATGTTTCACAGTCAGAGGGATTATTGGGAGGAAAAAAAAAGGGATTATTGGATTCAGCATTTCTATAAGCACAGAAAGCCGGTTGATGAATTTGTACTGAAGAATTATCATAAATACCAACTAAAAACAAATTACTTTCACTCAGGGGCCTCAGTCTAAATGGAGCTTAATATGAATCCATGAAGTTTAAGAAACTAAAAATTTTTTGAAAACCAATTATTAAAATGGGGAGGACATCTACACACGTTCCTTGGATATACAGATGTGCCAAACTTCAAGACACTCTTCAGGAAAGAAAGACCTGAGACTAGGCTGAACACAACTCCAATAATCATATTTGTTGCCACAATCAAAGCCCTGGACCAGAGTCAAAACCTTTGGATCTGAACCTGCATATCAGAAACAGAATACTCTGGACTAACGATGGCAAGAGAAAGGTGAATCCAGGGCCACCAAGAAGAGGATTAGTTTTGGGGTTATCTCCAATGTTACAAGGGCCACTGTCACACACTGCAAGAAATGATCTTCATAATCCATTCCAAGACCTAATGGAGACACAGTTATCTTCAAATAATTATCCCCTGAAAAACAAAAGGGTAAGGACTTCCCTGGTGGCGCAGTGGCTAAGACTCCGTGCTCCCAATGCAGGGGGCCCGAGTTCGATCCCTGGCCAGGGAACTAGATCCCACATGCCGTGGAGCAACTAATAGTTTGCATGCCACAACTAAGGAGCCCACATGCAGCAACTAAGACCCGGAAAAACCAAATAAGTATTTTTTAAAAAAGGGGGTATTCACTAAGTAGAACACACTGAAAAGGACATTTACCAAGTAGCATTAAGTACTTAGTGTAGGGCTTCTCTGGTGGCGCAGTGGTTGAGAATCTGCCTGCTAATGCAGGGGACATGGGTCGAGCCCTGGTCTGGAAGGATCCCACATGCTGCAGAGCAACTGGGCCCATGAGCCATGGCCGCTGAGCCTGCACGTCTGGAGCCTGTGCTCCGCAACAAGAGGGGCCGCGATAGTGAGAGTGCACTGCAATGCACCGCAATGAAGAGTGGCCCCCACTTGCCACAACTGGAGAGAGCCCTCGCACAGAAACGAAGACCCAACAGAGCAAAAATAAATAAATTAATTAATAAACTCCTACCCCCAACATCTTCAAAAAATAAATAAATAAAGTATTCAGTGTAGTCATACTAAATTGCTCTAACTTTGCCAAGCCTAAATGGCAAGTTAGAAGCCAATTCCTGGCTCCCTTATTTGATAACCTATTTGCCTCCACAGGCATGGTAAGCCAAAATATTAAAAGACCTAAGACTGACACAGACATTAGCAAATGTATCACCTTCTTTCCCTACTAACATTGTTTTTCTCCATAAGGTTCTATTCAGCATTTTAAAATACCCCTCGATAATAACACCAAGAAGTGCGTGTGAGTTTAGCCTGTGGCTCCCCAGGCTCAAAGGCTTGGGAGTGAGCGTGAGGCGAAAAAAAAAGTGGGAAACACTCTTTCTCTCTTCCTCAATGCCTTGGACTTTCAAAGCTAGGCAAAGGCAATGATTCTGCATTTAATCACCAGATGAATAAGTAACAGATTTGAATTTAGGAGAAACATAAAGGCGTGTAAGAACGTTCAGTAAAGAGTACCGCCTCCATTTCCTTGCAGAGCAGCTCTCAGGATCTGCCAATGAACCTCACTTTGACATCAAACACCCCATCCACTCTAATCCGGGCCACATCCCTCAAGAGACAGTCAACCGGAACTCTGCCAACTTCTGCTCGGGAGCTGTGTAAAGAACAGTAGCAACAAGAGCCTACTTTGAGAAGGAGATCAACAATCACACTCAAGAAGAAAAGAAGTTATTTGGCAAAGGGAAACATGTTGCCAAAATGTTAGTCACAGCTTCAAGGTCCTGGTTTGTGTTTCTGCAACTATTCTTTGCTTTGACAGAGTCCATTCTCTGGCCCAGCAAACCCAGCTCAGCTTCTGTCCACCCTCCCCATTTGAAGCAGTCAAAAATCCTTTCAATTTGGTGGTATCAAACTGTGACACAGACAAGATGTCCACCAGAGACTGAAAAGGAGGAAAAAAATGTGCAATTTGCCATTTTCCACTTCGGACTGGCTCCAGTAGAGCAATGGAAACACATGACAGGATAGGAAAAATGGAAAACCATTATGTGAAAGAAGCAGGCTATACCAAAAGTCTGCCCAGAGCTCTGAGCCTCCACAACTTATTTCAATACCTTAAAAACAAACCAAAAAGACACACTGTAGGTTGAAATGACAGCAAAATATTAAGCAAGTTTTTACCCCCAAATAAGTGTACAGATGGGTTACATCCTGATAAACCTATTGTAAGTTGAAAATACTGTTAATTCGAAAAGACATTTAATACGCCTAACCTACTGAACATCATAGCTTAGCCTAGCCTACCTTAAATGCGCTCAGAACACTTACATTAGCCTAGAGTAGGGCAAAATCATCTAACACAAAGCCTATTTTATAATAAAGTGTTGAATATCTCACGTCATTTACTGAATACTGTACTGAAAGTGAAAGACAGAATGGTTGTATGGGCACAGAAAGGTTGTAAGTGTATCAGCTGGTGTGGCTGACTGGGAGCTGCGGCTGTCTGCCTCTGCTCAGCATCACAAGAGTATGGTGCCAAATCAGGGAAAGATCAAAATTAAAAATTAGAAGTACAGCTTCCACTGAATGCATATCACTCACACACCATTATGAAGTTGAAAAATCTTTAATGGAACCACGGTAAGTCAGGGACCACCTGTATACACTTCATACCTGCAGTTCTTCCTGGGGTTGGGTTGCTGAAACAGCCTGAATCAGCAGGCCCACGGTTTTCAAAATTACTTCAAAACAATAAGAACACAGGTTCAAGTCCACCAGGTTACTCTCCCAAAGAGCCCAAGAAGTCAAGAAAGAACATCCGACAATTTTCTCTTCAAAAGAAATAGGACTTGTGCTTTCCCTTCTTAAAAGCCATCAGTAAAACCAGAAAACTGTACAGTTCTCAACACCTTCCACTTTCCTCTACATTTCACCTTTGTGCTGACATCACCTAACTAATCAGTACCAACTAAGGTAAACACTACTCTGATATCAAGTGTGAGTTAGAATCTGCCCCTTCTTAAGCAAATCCACATCAGACTTCAGAAATGCCAAGACCTTCAGGAACACTTCTAAGCTAAACAAATTCACCTAAGGGCAAAGTGTTTATAGAGTATTATGCCCAAAGAAAACGCTAGAACAGTCAAGATGCTAAAGGATTAAGAATAAAGAAGCTAAAATTGTCCACAAGCACACTGCTTCCCCAACAACTGGCAAAAAGGGCCAAAGTGACTGGACCAAAGCAAAAGGCTCAACTGTCTACAACACTATTTTCCAGTGAATTCTCAAAGACAATAAAATAGAAATAAAATATTGCATTCTTCCACATTCTCCATCAACCAACCTTATTTATTCCCAATTCTAACTTCCCCATCTCGGTCTTGATGGCAGCCAATACAATGTAACACAACAATATGAAATTTTTGGCTACTAAAAGTTGACACTGAGAAAAGTTTAAAAATTGGACATGTATCAAATCAAAACCAACTCTTCCCTGGCACAAAAAAAAAAAAAATGTGCAAGGCTGAGAGGAAGAAACTGGGAAAGACATGTCTTCTAAATATCAATATCTCAATCCAATTTTCAGGGATCACTTCTTTGCAACCACTTTAAAGATCCCATTTGGTTAACACAATCTTTTAGAAGCAGAGAGGGATCAAACCTACATTTCCAAGGGAAAAAAATGAGACAGTTTAATGATTTGCCTCAAAGTTACTTAGTAAATCCTTAGGAATCCTTGTTCCCTGAGGTTCTGTTCTGGTTTGTAAAAGGAGAAAAAAAGTCACTCAAAACATACCATAAGTCATTCAGAAACAAACATAGGGCAAAAATAACACGATGAAAAGGGAAGTGGATCCTGGAGGTGCCCAGAACTAAGACTTCACGTCACTCCAACCTGAACCTTCAATTGCAGGTTGCTCCCATGCGAACCCCAAGGTTTCTCAATCCAACCTTTAACTCAAATCTGATTCCTTCTCAACTAATGTTCTCCAGATTCCCTCTAGAGTAAGCAATTTCCTCAGTTATCCCTTCAACCATTGGTTTTCACTCATCAACTCCCAAAATGTCACGGCGGCCTCCTCACCCGGAGCATCCTGTTAATTACCTGCTCCCAACAGGTCCTCCCTCCCCATCTCCCTTTTTGCGCACGGTTACCTCGTTCCTCACCCTGAGTCGCCGTCTTACCTTACCCAACCCTTCAGGATCCCTTATTTCCCGTCTCTCAATAACCTTCCTCACCTTTTCACAGTCGGCGCTCGCCCCACACCAATTCCCGACCACTCCTCCCTACTTAGATTCCCCACGCCCCCTCTTCTCCAGGTTCTTCAGGCCCAGCCCCCACTCGCCCTCCCCTCAGGTCCCGCCCCCAGGACCCCTCTCTCCCACAGGCCCCTCCTCCAAAGTCCCCCACTCTCCTCAAGCCCCGCCCCAATCGCCCCTCCCCCGGCTCTCCCTCCCATTCAGGTCCTCAGGTCATTTCAGCGACGGACCCACCCTCCCCGGCCTCTTCCCGACCTGGGCACAGCGGCTCCGGGAGCAAATCCTCCGCCACCTCCGCTCCGGCTCCGTCCCGTCTTGCTCGCCCCCCGGCAAGCTCCCTTTCTCGCCGCCGCCCCTTTTGCCAACCCGGAAATGGATCTGCTCCCACCGTCCCCAGCGTCCGCGAACAAAATGGAGGAGGGGGAACAGGAGGAGGGAGCAGAGCGCGAAGAGAAGCTACACGCATGCGCCCCTGGAAAGCCCTCCCCCTGCCAGGGCACGTAAAGGCGGAAGTGGGCGGGTGGCCGCCATCTGGAGAAGGTCGCAGGAATTTGGTTTAGCAGCTAAAAGCTGGGATCGCAACTTTGGCTGCGATTAGAATCACCTGGTAAGACTTGACTAAATAGTGATACCTGAGTTCCATCCCCAGAGATTCTGATTTAATTGGTCTTGTGTATGGCTAGGCATCGGAACTTTTAAAATTGCGAAAGTGATTCTAACATGTTGCGGAGGTGGAGAATCACTGAGCTGAACATCTTTTTGAATATCTTTTTCATCTTTTTTGCGCGCGCGCGCGCGCACACATACACCCCATAAATATCCTTTCCTAATTTCGAGTTAACGAAGAACCCGCCCCAGTCAACCTTGCAAGGGCTCAGTAGTCAAGCTCTGGTTGTCACGGGAACAGAGGCAGGCCTTGTTAACAAGTTATCCTTAACGTCATCTTAGCTGCCTGACTCGAACACCTGTGAACGTCCGTCTCCTCTTTACCGGGCCTGGGCTTCCTCAGTTTCCAGAGCTGGGGGTTGGTGCTGTGGACTTCCAGCTGCCTGGATCAGGGAAAGGAATCCTGTGCCCTCCCTGGTGGGGCTGCTGTTAACTCGGTCCCAGCTGACTAAGGATCCCTCCCTAGCCCACCCACAAAAATGCTTTTCCGTTGCAGTCTACCCCATTGTCATATATCTTCACAATGTCCTTTGGGTCTCTCCATCATCCTTATTTACGCTGAATCCGAAGTAAGGGGATAGAGTTGGGACTTAGTTCTCACTACTTACTGCGTACCTTTGGGCCGCAGCTACCCTATCTGTAAAATGGGTCTACATAATAGTGCCTGTCCCAACTATTTCATAGGGTTGTTGGAAGGCTCAAATGAGGTGATGAATAGGAAAGCACGTGATAAAGTGCTTTCATCAGGTCCCCAGCTCTTAAATGCTTTAATGGAAAATTGAGGAATTTTCAGGGCAAACAAAGTAAGTGAAGGCAGGGGACATAAAGAGAGATAAGTGGAACACTGAAGCAGGCTTTTGCTCTGAGGACACTTGCCTAACTAGATGAATTTGAGCTTTTTCCAGGTTTTGTGGGAAAAGAAAACACTCCAGGACCTCCTCAACAGGGGAGTTTAACAGGACATTCTCCTTTGTAAAGATGGGACCCCAAAGGACTACATCCTCATGGTTAGGGTGAACCAGAAGTAAACCTGTCCCCTCCTCCCTTGGATGTAGGGTTAATAGAGATAGATTCTAGGCTAAGATGATAATAGATTTTTCACACAGAATGTTCAGTAAGACAGTGAAAGTCATGTGGATAATTCTTGGTTGTGCAGAATGGTCCCTTCCATTGCCAAAATATAGCATCCCTAACTCCTGCCTACCAAACGCCAGTAGCACGAACTTATCATTGGGATAAACAAAAAAAAACACCACAGGAAAAAACAAAAAACAAAAAACACCACAGGGAATTCCCTGACAGGCCAATGGTTAGGACTCCGTGCTCTCACTGCTGAGGGCCCAGGTTCGATCCCTGGTCAGGGAACTAAGATCCCACAAGCCTTGCAGTGGGGCAAAAAACAAAAAAAGCTACCACAAATTTCCAACATGCATCCATGAAGAACCACTGCCCCATGCTATACTGTCAAGTTGCCAGGGGCCAATTTGTGAAGGACTTTATTATCTCTCATGAAAAGTTAGATTTTTATCTCTAGGGCAAGAGGGAAACCACTAGAAAGTTTGAGCCGAGAACTGCCATGACCCACTTTGCCTTCTAGAAAGATCCCTCTGACTGACTGCAGCATAGAGGATGGATTAGAGGGGACCAGGTTAAAGGCAAAAGTGTTGTGGACATCTAAGTGAGAGATGATGGATGCCTGCACTGAGTGGCCGCTGGGTATGACTGGGCACAAAGACTTCGGAGGCAGTGCTGTTGGAAGAGCCCAAGGCCTCGAGTCTTAGTTCTCCCCACTACTGAATAGGGTGAGACTTTGGGCAAGGTACTCAACCTCTACCAGCCTCAGGCTCCCCATCTGCAAAGTGGAGAAAAGACTAAATGGAATGCACCTGAACCGTGTACACACTTGGAAAACATTCATGAGTCATAGTATATTCACTATGTCACATTTGTTGCTGTCTGCAGGCTCTCTCTAGTTTCGGTGAGTGGGGGCTACTCTTCGTTGCAGTGTGCGGGCTTCTCATTGCGGTGGCTTCTCTTGTTGCAGAGCACGGGCTCTAGGCGCGCGGGCTTCAGTAGTTGTGGCTCACAGGCTCAGTAGTTGTTGCACACAGGCTTAATTGGTCCACGGCATGTGGGATCTTCCTGGACCAGGGCTCGAACTTGTGTCGCCTGCATTGGCAGGCAGATTCTTAACCACTGCGCCACAAGGGAAGTCCCGGACTATACACACTTCAAATAGTGGTTGCAAATTATATCTCCGTAAAACTGCTACTCCCCCTGAATGCAAAACACTATATTGTTTTCAGATATATACATATGTAATGAGAGTTTACAGAAACTCATGGAAATGATACCACACTCAGGAAAGTGGTGGCCTCTGGGGAGAAAGGAAGAGCCTGTGACTGGGGGCAGGTACTAGGAGCCTCAGCTGTAAGGTAAGATTTCATTTAAGCTGAGTGGTGGAGACACGGGTGTTCATTATATTAGTCTTTAAACTTTTTGTATGATTGAAATATTACACAACACATTTAAAAATAACTTTTTAACAAGAGTGAATGGTTAGGATACACAGGATATTTGCCAGATGCAAAAATCACCACATAGTAACTGCAAAGAGAAAAAACAAAGCGTCTTTGCAAAGAGAAAAAACAAAGTGTCTTTTTAATGGAGAAATCTGGCAGTGCCTCCTTAACCACAGAGTCAAACACAGCCACCACTAATATGGGCCAGCCTGACACTGTTCGCCTCCCGGCATAATGCTATTAACAGCAGCACCTATAAAGTATTCTTCCCTAGAATATTTAAGCTCTGGAAAACTACTAGAGCTATACGGTCCAAGCTGGGAGCCGTTAGTCACTTGTAGCTATTGATCAATTAAAATGTCATTATTAAAAAAAAAAAGTCATTATTCCGCACAGACATAAAGAAAGAACAAACTTGTGGTTGCCAAGGGGGTTGGAGGTGGGGGAGGGACGGACCGGGAGTTTGGGGTTAGTAGGTGCAAACTATTGTATAGACAATAGATAAGCAACAAGGTCCTACTGTATAGCACAGGGAACTATATTCACTCTCCTAGGATAAACCAGAATGGAAAAGAATGTAAAAAAAGAACGTAGGGCTTCCCTGGTGGCGTAGTGGTTAAGAGTCCGCCTGCCAATGCAGGGGACACGGGTTCGAGCCCCGGTCCAGGAAGATCCCACATGCCGCGGAGCTACTAAGCCCGTGTGTCACAACTACTGAGCCCACGTGCCACAACTACTGAAGCCCACGCGCCTAGAGCCCGTGCTCTGCAACAAGAGAAGCCACCGCAATGAGAAGTCCGCGCACCACAACGAAGAGTAACCCCTGCTCGCCGAAACTGGAGAGAGCCCGCGCACAGCAACGAAGACCCAACGCATACAAAAAAGAAAATATATAAATTTATTTTAAAAAAAGAACATATATATGTGTATAACTGAGTTACTTTGCTGCGCAGCAGAAATTAACACAACATTGTAAACCAACTTTACTTCAATAAAAAATAAATTTTAAAAAAGGGCTTCCCTGGTAGCGCAGTGGTTGAGAGTCCGCCTGCCGATGCAGGGGACACGGGTTCGTGCCCCGGTCCGGGAAGATCCCACATGTCGCGGAGCAGCTGGGCCCGTGAGCCGTGGCCGCTGAGCCTGCGCGTCCGGACCCTGTGCTCCACAACAGGAGAAGCCGCAACAGTGAGAGGCCCGCGTACCGCAAAAAAAAAAAAGTGATTAGTCTGAATTGACATATGCTGTGGGTATAACATGCATACCAGATTTCAGTGACTTAATACAAAAAAAAAAGAATGTAAAATGTCTCAATATTTTTATATTGATTACATGTTGAAATGATATTATTTTGGATATATTGAGTTAAAGTATTAAATTAACTTACTTGTTTCTTCTTACTTCTTTAATGTGACTACTAGAAAAATTTTAATTACAGGTATGGCTCACATTATATTTGTATTGGACACTCCTCTCTAGGCAGAACTAATAGCTTATACTCTATAGAGGGGACGGGGATGCAAGTAAACAAGAGCATGGGGAAACAATCAGACAAGTCAAGAATTTACAAGACATCTGTCCTAGACTTTGAAAAGTCAATGTCATCGAAAAGAAAAGAAGCTGTTCTAGATTAAGAGGCTGAAGAGAAATAACAGCCGAATGCAACGCATGGACCTTGATTAGATCCGGATTTTTTTTTTTTTTTTTTTTTTCTCTGTACGTGGGCCTCTCACTGCTGTGGCCTCTCCCGTTGCGGAGCACAGGCTCCGGACGCACAGGCTCAGCGGACGCGCAGGCTCAGCGGCCATGGCTCACGGGCCCAGCCACTCCGCGGCATGCGGGATCCTCCCGGACCGGGGCACGAACCCGCGTCCCCTGCATTGGCAGGCGGACTCTCAACCACTGCGCCACCAGGGAAGCCCAGATCCGGATTTTTTTAAGTTTTCTTAAAGATTTTTTTGAGACAACCTGGGAAAATTAAATATAGACTGAATATTAGCAGATATCATGGAACATCTGTTGATTTTCTTAGGTGTGATAATGGTGTGGTAGACATGTAAGGGAACGTCCTTATTCTTAGGAGATTTCTGCTGAGGCTTTTAGGAATGAAATGATATTAACGTTTGCAACTTACTTTCAAGTAGGTTGGCAAAAGAAAAAGTGTGTGTGTGTGTGTGTGTGTGTACAGAGAGAAAAAAAGCAAATTTAGCAAAATGTTAATCATAGAGTCTAAAAAGATCTAAGTATTCATTGTACTAATCTTTCAACTCTTCTGTGTTTGAAATCTTTCATGTTGAAAAGTTGGGGGAACAAGGCAAAGTAAAAAAGGAATGAATGGGACATGAGGAGTTAGAGACGACCCTTTCAGGAAGTTTGGCCTAGAACTGGAAGTGAGGGGGTACAGAAGCTAGAGCGTGTATGTCAGGTGAAGGAAAGCATTTGTAGGGAGTTCCCTGGTTGCCTAGTGGTTAGGGTTCCAGGCTTTCACTGCCGTGGCCTGAGTCCAATCCCTGGTCAGGGAACTGAGATCCCACACACACAAAAAAGAGTTTGTAAAAATGGAGAGTTGAGAGGGGTTTAAACGCTTAATGGGAAAGAGCCAGTAGAAAGGCAGAGAATGAAAGATATGGGTTATTCTGGTCAAATTTCTCATGCCTGGAGATAGACCCTCTGAGAGATTCAAGATTGTACCCCGCTCTCCCCATCCCAGGCCTCCTCCCTATTCCCAAGCGTGGTGAGAAGTAATCTTGGTGGCGACACCTAGTGGATGCAAAGGGCACTGCTTAAATTCTTCACTGTGCACCAGATCCAGAGAGCATCTTATTACATCTTATTTATTACACGCTAAATTATTTCCACCATTTTTTCACTGCTAAACCAGCCTAGGAGGTGAAACATTATTAAGTAAGCTCATCCTCTCCCCATACAGCCCACAGGGCTCTCTGACCACCTCGTGTCATGAGGGGCAGCTCTCAGTGCTGAGCAACACTCCCATGTCCACACTTTGCCCATCAAACCCTTTGCCTGCTTCAAGGACTGGGTCATCTCTTCCAAGAAGTTTTCTCTCTCTGTTTTGTGTGTGTGTGTGTGTGTGTGTGTGTGTGTGTGTGTGTGTGTGTGTACTTTTTGGCCACACCCCACAGTATGTGGGATCTTAGTGCCCAGACCAGGGATTGAACCCACACCCCCTGCATTGGAAGCACGGAGTCTTCTTTTATTTTGGTTGCATTGGGTCTTCGTTGCTGTGCACGGGCTTTCTCTAGTTGTGGTGAGCGGGGGTTACTCTTCGTTGCGGTGCGCGGACTTCTCATTGTGGTGGCTTCTCTTGTTGTGGAGCACGGGCTCTAGGCACGCAGGCTTCAGTAATTGTGGCTCACGGGCTCTAGAGTGCAGGCTCAGTAGTCGTGGCGCATGGGCTTTGTTGCTTTGCGGCATGTGGGATCTTCCAGGACCAGGGCTCGAACCCATGTCCCCTGCATTGGCTGGCGGATTCTTAACCACTGCACAACCAGGGAAGTCCCTGGAAGCACGGAGTCTTAACCACTGGACCGCCAGGGAAGTCCCCCAAGGAGTTTTCTCTTATTGTCCCCCACCCCCCTATCCCCAGACGAGTAGTGAATCTCCTTGGCTTAACTCCAAGAGCATTTATCATCCTGTGTCTTGTCCCCTTCTTACAGCTCCTATTTCAAACAACCTAATTTACTCATTCAGCAAATATGTATCAAGTGTCTTCTTGGTGCCAAGTACTGTTCTAGGTTCTGAAGCGTGAACAAGAGAAACACATGGAGCTAACATTCTGGGGGCTGGAGGAGCAAATACACAAAGAAGAGTAGATGATGTCAGGTAGCGATGAGAACTTTGAAGAAAACACAGGAGGATTAGGGGAGAGAGAGTGGGGGGTGTGCGGGGGTGGGATCAGAATAGTCAGGAAAGGCTCAGGGAAGAGCAAAGGTAAAATCCCTGAGACAAGAATGAGTGTTATGTGTTTTAGGAGCAGTAAGGCAGTCAATGTGGCTGGAGTGGGATGAGTGAGAGAAGGGAGAGGAGGTGAGGTCAGAGAGAGAGCATTTTGATTTTTCACCTAAGTGTTATCAAAAACAGAGGAGCATTATAATAATCAGAATTGTTTTAGTTGAACTGTAACATTACAGTGAAATGTATAAATCTCAATGGACACACACACACACACACACACACACACACGTGTAACCACATCCAGGTCAAGATACAGAACATTATGTTCATAGCATCACTATTTGCAGTAGCCAAGACATAGAAGCAACCTAAATGTCCATGAACAGATGAATGGATAAAGAAGATGTGGTCCATATATACAATGGAATATTACTCAGCCATAAAAAAGAATGAAATATTGCCATTTGCAGCAACACGGATGGACCTGAGATTATCATACTAAGTGAAGTAAGTTAGACAGAGAAAGACAAATATCATATGATATCACTTATATGTGGAATCTAAAAAAATGTTACAAAGCAACTTATTTACAAAACAAAAATAGACTCACAGACATAGAAAACAAACTTATGGCTACCAAGGGGGAAAGTGGGGGAGAAATAAAGTAGGAGTTTGGGATTAACAGATATACACTACTATATATAAAATAGATAAACAAGGACCTACGGTATAGCACAAGGAACTATATTCAATATCTTTAATAACCTATAATGGAAAAGAATATATATATATACACATGCATATATGTATATGTACATATACATATATGTATAAATGTATGTGTATATACATAACTGAATCACTTTGCTGTACACCTGAAACTAAACACAACATTGTAAATCAACTATACTTAAATGAAAAAAAAAAGATACAGAACTTTTTTTTAAACCAGGGAATTCCCCTGGGCATATTTTTTTTAATTAATTAATTTATTTATTTGGCTGCGTCAGGTCTTAGTTGCGGCACGCGGGCTCTCTAGTTGTGGCACGAGGGCTTAGTTGCCCCACAGCATATGTGGGATCTTAGTTCCCTCACCAGGGATCGAACCCTCATCCCCTGCATTGGAAGGCGGATTCTTAACCACTGGACCACCAGGGAAGTCCCTGACACAGAACATTATTATTACCACACAGGGCTTCTTCACACCCCTTCAATACTCTCTCCCACCCCATGAGTAACCACTATTTTCACTCCAATCCCCATAATTTTGCCTGTTTTTTAACTTCTCTAAACAGAATTATATAGTGTGTAGTTTATATGTCTGGTTTGCTTACTCAGTATTATGTCTATGAGATTCATTTACACAGGTAGTAGTCATTTGTTCCTTTTATTGCTATGTAATATTCCATTATAAGAATATACTACAATTGATTTGTCCATTCACCTGTTGAAGGATACTTGGGTTTTTTCTAACTTCTTTATCATGAATATACACCTAGGAATAGAAATGCTAGGTCACAGGTACGGTGTACATTTAGTTTTAGTAGATACGACCGAACAGTTTTCCAAACTGGTTGTACCAATTTAGACTCCCGCCAGCAATGTACAGAAGTGCCAGTTGCTCCGCATTCTCACTGACACCTGGTATCGCTGCTCTTTAAGTTTAGCCATACATTATCTGATTCAGGTTTGTAAAAGAGCACCCTGGCTGCAGTGTGGAGACCCAACTGGTGGGGTTAAGAGCAGGTTGGAGAAAGGAAGCTGAGAGCCCAGGTAGGAGGCTAGTGCAGTCGTCCAGGGAAGACGTGAAAGCGTCTGGACTGGGTGGTAATAGAGAAATCGTAGAGAAGTGGACTGATCAGGTTGTGTTCTGGAGTTGTAACCGCCGGGCCGGGCCGATGAGATGAGTGAGGGATGAGGGAAAGAGGCATAGAGGGTGAGTCTTAGATTCTCGCCTGGAAGCCTGGAAAACTTGGGTGGATAAGAGGACCTTTTTGTTTGTTTGTTTGTTTGTACGCGGGCCTCTCACTGTTGTGGCGTCTCCCGTTGCAGAGCACAGGCTCCAGACGCGCAGGCTCAGTGGCCATGGCTCACGGCCCAGCCGCTCCGCGGAATGCGGGATCCTCCGGGACCGGGGAACGAACCTGTGTCCCCCTCATCGGTAGGCGGACTCTCAATCACTGCGCCACCAGGGAAGCCCGAGAGGACCATTTTCTGAGATGCAGAAGACTGAGGGAATAACTGATGCAGGATGAGGGAAGGTCAAGGGCTCACGTGTAGCTGTTTGAGTATGTGATGTCTCCTGGAGCTCAGGCTCTCATTAGAGCCTAACACGAGGCTCTAGATTCTCCGCATAGTATAACTGGTAGGTACTGGTTGTGTGCAGAGTGCATGCTGTCTGGGTAGCGGCTAGAGCAGCGGTCCCCAACCTATTTGGCACCCGGGACCGGTTTCGTGGAAGACAATTTTTCCACGGATGGCGGGGGGGATGGTTTAGGCGGTAATGCGAGCAATGGGGAGAGGCAGATGAAGCTTCGCTCGCTCACCCGCCGCTCACCTCCTGCTGTGCGGCCCGGTTCCTAACACGCCACGGACCACTACCGGTCCGCCGCCTGGGGGTTGGGGACCCCTGGGCTAGAGAACGTGCATGCTGTCTATAGCGGACACATCTGGGTTAGGGGCCCCGTTCTGCCCCCTCGCTCGCCCTGTAACTTGGACATTATGCTGGGACTGCCCAGCTTCTAGCTTCCACCTCACAGTGTTAGAATTAAACGCGATCACATATCCATGGCACCTGGAACGTGGAAGAACGAAAACATTCACGCTTGCAAGTCCCAGGCACTAGGTGGCTTTTCTCCCAAGGTTAGCGCCTTTTCCTCTCACCCACATTTTCAAAGTCACTCCAGAACAGCCTGGTTGAGGTAGCCCAGAGCCCCAAAAGGTGATTCCCTCTCCCCTCCCTCGGCCTTTCCTTCCCCAGGCTCAAAGAAACAGAATGGAGAACAGCAGACGGGTTGATTCAGAATTTTATCAGCTTTTACTCCACCGGGAGGTTTCTGCAATGACAACCGAGCCTGTACAGTACACACGTTTCACTCTGGAAAAGCTGTGGGGCACAGGAAGGCGTCCGGGAGGCCCCTGGGCGGCAGCAGGGCAGGCGTCAAGGCTAGGGGTGGGCAGCAGCAGAGACTGGACCAGCGGGCCCCAGGGTTTGGGGAGGATGATGAGAGGTGGAGTGACAAGGCTGCTAAGAGGGGTCAGGAGGAAGGGCGGCTGCAGGGAGAGAAGGGCACATCAGCAGTAGCAGGGAGGAGTAGATAGACAGAGGTCCCTGTCTGTGAGGGATGGAGGGGGTGGGACACAGCGCCTGTGAATGTGCTGGGGGTGGGGAGTCTATAGACATTTGGGGGGGGGCAGGAGCAAGACAGACCGCTGTATAAAAGGGACTGTACAACATAACCTATGATACACTGTTTACATATGATACAAGGCTCTTTCCCTCTTTGAGTTTTAAAAAATAAATTTACAATTCCCGAGCTTTTGGTAAAAAATATATACACTCTCAGAATAGGAACGGCAGCTGCTTTGGCTGCTGCCTCTTCGGAAGGGAAAGAGGTGGTGCCAGAAAGGAGGGTGAGGCTGCACCAGGAAACCTCACACCGTAGCTGCCGGGAGCCCTGCACCCCTCAGCCCTGGAGGCCCGTGATGGGAGACAGAGGGGAGACAGACAGGTAATAAAGGCATCGCCAGAGCCCAGTTTTGCCTTTCCAGTCTCTGCCGTTTCATTCCCCACCTTGGGGGGCTGCCTGCCCCAGGTACAGGGGTCCACCCCACCCCAGCTCTGATGGGAAGGACCAAGGGGGAGTCAAGACAGGGAGGAGGATGAGACCATGTGTTGGTATCCCACAGAAGAGCCAGAAGGGAGGTGACAACTCCCTGCTTAGCAGTGAGACACCCGAACAGCAGGAGTATGGACAGCGGGCACCCCAACCCGACCCTGCCACACCTCACCCCACTGCAATGCAGACGGAGGGTCCAATAGGCAGCTTAGGCCAGTGTTTCCCTGAGCATCTTTCACCCTCTCATGGGAGCCCACCCAGGGACCTTTGGGAGGCCTGAGGGGGGAAATCCTAAGGGCTGATGGGTAACCCTCCCGTCTGCTGCTTCTCCTTGCCCTCCCGAGCAGCTTCACCCACAGGCCTGGACATACAGGGCATCAGAGGAGCTGGGCAGGGAGTGGCGGGGCGGCGAAAGCACCCCACACCGTCCCAGCGGCAGAGTAGACAAGGGTAGCACCAAACAGAAGGACCCCCTCCCCGGCACACACAACACCCTCCCTCAACTACCAGATGCACTCCTGCTCCTTCAAAGGGGGCGCACATACCCACACACACACGCACGCACACACCCACACGGACACAAGGTAACTATAATATTCGGGGGTCCATCTAGGGGTCCCAGCGTGACCATGGAGAAGCCTGGCAGGCGGTGGAGAGGAAGGACGCCAATCCCTCCCGTAACTCCGCTCTGCGAGATGGGAAGGGGGGCAGCTTTCCCGCCTGCTTGGGAAGAGGAGGCTGGGAACTGCACCTCCGGAACAGACCTCTATGCGAGGGGCTGGGGAAGGAGCTCTCTACCCACTTTCCCTGGGAGGGCAGGCACCAGCAGAGTGTGGTTTGGGCTTGAAGGAGCAAGGCGGAGAGGACTTCAGCAGGACGAACAGGCTTGTGAGTCCAGGGCTAAGTCCACCCAACTCTTTCCTGCTCCCGGGGACAGAGGTCAGACGTGGGTTGGGACGTCGTGCAAAGTGCTTGAGTGCCAGGCGCCCAAGGACCCTGGTGAAGGGCCAGCCAGAAGCTCCGTTCTCACTGACTATTGGCCTCCAGCTTGTAGGAGAGCTCGAAAAGGAGGTTCTGGTTGTCGATGACCTGGAACTGGCGCACGTAGGCCTTGGTCTGCAGGTGATGTGGGGAGGCCTCCATATCAAGGCCTGGGGGTGTGAAGACAGGGAGGCAGTCAGGGTGCTGGCCACCCTTCTTCCCCTACACACATACCAGCCAGAGGAGAAGGGTGTGGATTGGGACAGATGTTGGGCAGGAGGGCCCCCCAGGCAGGCCAAGGAGAGAATGGAGAAATGACACATTTTAGGAAATAAACATTTAAGTGGGGACCTCTCCCAGGAACCCCCCTGCTCAGTCAAAGCTCTACCTGCAACGCTCTCAAAACGCCGTGGGTTACTCACAAAGGGGCCGGCTCCGGTATTTGCGGACGGTCCTCACTTTTTCAGCCACTGAATGCTGGGAGATGACAAGGAATGAGTCCTGAAAAGGGCACAGAAAGATGCCCCCCCCTTCTAATGCTCTCCCTCCTCCAATCTCCAACTCTCTTGGTTTAACTCCCTCCAGTCCCCAGCTCTGGAGGGTCTCTAAAGGACCAAAGAAGGGGTGCAATAGGGTGCCAGGTGAGGGGGAGGCAGAGTTGCCCCCCCACCCTGAGCTGCCTGTCAGTTTTGCCACCCGTGGGCAGGTTGTCACAGTGACACCTCCAGGAAGACAGGAGTCTGTCAGGCAAGCTGGGTGCCATGAGGAAGGCTGGCACCTTTAGGGGGGATGCTAGGAGAGGACGAGGATGCCAGCCCTCCCCCACTCAATGGGAGTGAGGTTGGCAGTGCCACTCACCAGCTTCTCAATGTTCACCAAACCATCTACAAGGGTCTTACTCCCCTCGTGCAGGAAAGTCAGGTCTAGGGATGGGGAGAGAAGCAAATGGGTAAGAGAGGAGGTCCAAAGGGCCCTTCCCCTCCCCCCGACCGCACTCAATCTGGGGGGAACTCCTCTCTAGGTGGGTTCAGAGAGAGCTGAACACACAGAGCTGAGTTCAGAGGGGACGGAGGGTCAGAATGGGGCATGGAGAGCGTGGAGAGAAGAATGTAGCTTGGAAGTGACTCTCACCTTTGAGGATCAGAGGCACGAAAGGAATCACAGGGGGTTTCATCTTGGAGATCACTTCTCGGTAGCTTTTGTGGTTCCTGCAGGGGTCCTACCATTCCACAGAAGAGGGATAAAGGGACAGACAGGCCCAGTGTACCCCAAAGTCATCCCCCACTCCCTCCCTCAGCCCCTGCCCTAGAAATATCTTCAGTCAGATAGGGGTGTGTTTGGGTGTCTTGCTTGGGGCTCAACTTCTCTCCCCTCTCCTCCAGGGATAACGAAGCAGCAATCCTCCCATCTTCCCTCCCAGCGTGGTGGGCAAGGGCGGGCGGGGGTGGGGGGACCCAGGCACTAAAAACCTTGAAAGGGAAGCTTGAGGTAAAAGGTTTATGGGCACAGACATTCTCTGGGGTGCCAGTCCAGGGGCAGATAATAGAGCCAAACCCACTCACTGTCAGGTTCTCAAATTTGCGGAACAAGTTCTTGAATTTCCCTGGCAGCTTCTGCAGTTTGAAGGAAGAAGAGATGTCAGAGTCTGGAGCTCCTTGGGTTTCACGGGATCTCCTGACTAATCCCCAGGTGTTAGAGGGGGAAAGGGTCTGAGTGTCTCCCAGGGGGCTGGGAAGCTGGCCGGCGGGGAAGTAGAACCAGCCCTGGGCTAGGTCTGGGGAGCTTGAAGCGGCCCAGAGGAACGAGTTATTCTGGGGAAATGGAGGCCTCTGCAGATGCACGTGCCACGTACAAGGCCTCACTGGGTGCTGTCTGAAAGCCAAGAGCTAAGGCTGCGATCTGGCCGGGACTGCCCCCTCCCACCCCACCCCCACCCCACCCCCACCCCCAGGGGAATCCGCCTCTACTAATCTGCCCTGGGACCGGGTCCCTCAGCCCTGCTGTGTGCCCCGGGGCTGTATTTGCCAGAAGAGGGCGCCTCCTTCCAATCGGCACAAAAGCTCCCCAGAGGCGAGCAGCGGTCCCGGGAGGCCGCTTTGGGGTGAGCCCGAGATGTCTAGGCTGAGGGTGGAGGCCAAGACCCCCGAGGTGGGCCAGCACAGGTGGGAGGAGAGGAAAGGAAAGAGGTCTCATCACCTCCCAGGTGAGCCTCAGGCGGCTGACCGCGGCGTTGTCCAGCCCCATGACCACGGCGAAGAAGGACAGCAGGTCCTGGTTCTGCTTGCAGCTGCGGGGGCGGGAGGCGGGGTCAGCGGGGGGGCGGCTGGCCATGGCCTCCCCCTCCGCGGCCGCCGCACTCACATGGCCGCGATCTTGATGAACTTCTTGAGCAGCTGCGCGCGCTTGCCCGGGGCCTCGCAGAGCAGCACCTCGGTGGCCACCCAGTGCGTGACCTCGCTGCAGCGCTGCAGCAGCAGCTCCAGGTTGGCCGTTTCCCGGCGGCCGCGCTCCCCGTGGAACACGTAGTCCACGAACTCCAGCTGCGCCCGCGGTGGCAGGAGGGGCCGCCAGGGCGTGGGGAGTGCGGGTGGGAAGAGGGCAGTGCGAGGCGGTGAGCAGGGTAAGGCAGGAGGACGGGGCGGGAGGGGTGGAAAATAGAAGAAAACCGGGACAGGACAGGATGCAACAGAGAGGGGGGAGAAAAGACAACCAACATTAATAATGCTCTACCATCTACTGAACACTTACCCGGTGCCAGGCGCTTGAACCGTCTGATCGACATTATTGTCCTTGCCTTATTTTCTTTAATAGTGAATATTTTACGAATTCTAACCGTGGGTCAGGCTCTGTGTAAGCAGCAATTGCATCCTGAACCACCCAGGGAGGGGGGCGGGTAAGGCGAGGTGTTTCCTCTCTCTTTGCGTTTTTTTTTTTTTTTTTTTTTTTAAGATAAAGGGAACAAAGGCTTAGAGAGGTTCTGGCGGCACACTGCCCCAGGGCACGCTGCCAGGGAGCGTCCTAACCAGAACTTTCAGCCCAGACGCTGCCTCCCTCCAGGCCCCCAGCCCAGCTCCAGCCTCAATCCCCACCTCGTGCACACAGCGGAACAGCTCCCAGTGGAAGGCAGTAAGGTGGTTGGCGACGTCCTCAGGCTCCCCTCGGTGGATCTCTGTGTCTCCAGGGGAGACCTGGATCTCCTCGGGGAGGGGCACCTGGTGGCAGGCAGGGACATGGGCTGGGCTTCTGAATTTCTGCTCCCGGTCCCTCTCAGCCTTCCCTGTCAGCCCAGGCTTGTGAAGTTCTTACCAGGGCCTCATAGCTGTCTCGGGTACAGGCAAACAGGTGACTGTTGATGCCCAGCGTGGTGAAGACACAGTCTTCGGTCGGCTGGAGAAGGACCTTCTCTGCAGGAGAACGAGCTGCCCTGCCTCAGCCCCGGCCCCTGTACCCTCACACACCCCAGCCACCACCGCCGTCCCCTCCAGAAACTCCTAATCCCGCCCAGACATGTTCTAGACTAACAGGACTCATATCATCACCAGTTTATGCCATATTTATCTGACATTTTTCAAAAAATGAGTTCTCTTGCATTTATAACCTCCTTTTGGCTCCCAACCTTCTTTATAGCTCTTCTCTTAGTCTATCATCCCTGTGACACTGGGAAAGCAGGAATTTTTTTTTCTGAATTAGAGGAAAATAAGGCTATGACTACACTGCAGGGTTTTTGCCTTCCTACCGGGATTGGAGGCCCACCCTGTGCCTTTGGCCTCAAAAACGTAGCATCCTTAGATGCTCGTGGAAGTTAAAGGACAAGATTCCAATGTAAGAGGCAAAGCACCCAGGCAGCATGCAAGTGTCCCGGACCACTGCTCCCCAACTTTAATGTGCACAAGAATCACCCGGGGATCTTGTTAAAACGCACATTCTGATTCTGCAGGTCTGGAGTGGGGTCTGAGATACTGCATTTTTAGCAAGCTCCCAGGTGATGCTCATGTGTCTGGTCCCAGGACCGCACTTGGAGTAGCAGCCAGGGCCTAGAATTCAGTCTTTACTCCTGCCCCAAGGCACTGGGCTTGTGAATTTCTTTTTTTGTGCCCCCCGCCCCCCCCCCACCCCCGCTCCCCAGCCCAGCTCCTTCTGACCCTCACCTCCTGAGGAGGCCACAGCTACCAGGATGAGGGAATCCTCACGCCCCGCAGGCTCCTCTGAGTACTGCAATTTCTCCGTCACAGAGCCCAGAATGTCCTGCACAGATGCTGAGAGGCGGCTGCGTATGGTCACGTAGGAATGGTCAGGCATATAGACCCGGCAGAAGACTGGATAGAGACCGGGAGGTGGTTTTTCACCAGTGGGCAGAACAGCAGCATCAGCACAGTTCCCCCCTGGGCACCTCTGTTCCCCACCCCACCCCAACCTGAAATTGGTTGGCCTCTGAAAAATATGCTGTGAAAAGGACTGGTTCTATGAAAAAGGGAGACTCCACAGAGGGTGCCCGAGATCCGGAGCCCCCGGAGCCACTAAGGAATCCCTGCCCCTCCTACGGTCCACACTCACTCTCATCGGAACCCCGGAAGGCCACGCGGGTCTGCAGACAGGAGTCTATCCGACGGAAGTGGCGGAAGAGTGGCTTCACCTGCTTGCTGGGCAGCTGGCTCTCGTCCGGGATCCTGCTGTGGACACAGCTGGACATCAGGAAGTCCTGCCAGGCATACTGCATGCAAGGCAGGCAACATCAATCAGGGATATCAGAACTGGTCAAGGATGCCCCGGCATCAGGTTCAGAGAGTGGTGAAGGGGGTAAGAAGAGAGGACGATGGCCAGCATGGGACAACTGTCTGAATGACCCAAATCAAATGCCACCTCTTCCGTGAATTCTTCTCTATCCATCCCACCCACCAGGAGAGGTCACCATTTTGTCTTAATAGCTGTAGGACATTGGGCTAATATTTGTTTATGTTCATGTCTTATCTCTTTTACAAGATTGAGAGCTGACTGAATTTTATTTTCATCCTACAGGTCTAGCACACTGCCTGGCACATGGTAGGTGTAGGTCATCAGCTGTCTGCTGAATTTTGCCAACAAGAACTTCACAGTCTGGGGGACTTGCCCAGTGGTGCAGTGGTTAAGAATCCGCCTGCCAGTGCAGGGGACACGGTTCAAGCCCTGGTCCGGGAAGATCTCACATGCCGCAGAGCAGCTAAGCCTGTGCTCCACAACTACTGAGGCTGCGCTCTAGAGCCTACGAGCCACAACTACTGAGCCCGTGTGCCACAACTACTGAAGCCCGCGCGCCTAGAGCTTACGCTCCACAACAAGAGAAGCCACTGCAATGAGAGGCCCGCGCACCGCAATGAAGAGCAGCCCCCGCTCACTGCAACTAGAGAAAGCCCGCACGCAGCAACGAAGACCCAACGCAGCCAAAAATAAAATAAATTAAAAAAAAAAAAAGAACTTCACAGTCTGGGAGGGAGGGAGACATGCATACAGCTACATCTAACACGAGGCAGGAGGTGTTAGGTGATATAATAAAGGTACAAGAAGAGTTACGTTGGTATGGGGGAGGGACAGCTACTACTAAAAGATGCCTTCACTGGGAGGATGGCATTTGACCTGGACCTTGAAGGACAACAGGAAGAGAAGGGGGTGGGAGGAGGGCACGCTGGGGTGAACCACATAAGTGACAGCAGGAAGTTGGGAACACAAAGGTGTTCGTGGAATGGTGGGGTGTATAGGGAGTGTCACGGGTGAAGGGGGATGTGGGAGATGAGATGGGAAGAATGACCAGAGGCAGAAAGAGAGAGTCTCGGATGTTGCAACTTTATCTTGTAGGCAATGGGGGGCCGTGGATATTCTTGGAACAGAAGCACAATGTTGTCAAGTTTGAAAGATCTCTCTGGGGTCAGCATAAGAAAGACACAAAACCATAAGCTGAAGCCCTGGATGGGAGGCTGTGGCGATAATCCAGGTGAGAGATAATGACGCCTAAATGAGGGTTATGATGGTGGGATGGAGCAGGGAGAAACTGAAAGGGCTGAAAAGATGGAGGGATGGATGCGGTAGTGTCCTGAAGCCAGCTCACATTGGTTCATGAAAGCAGATTGTTAAATTTTGGGGAGTTCTGCCAACTGGTTTTTAAACATAGCCATTCAAAAATTAATTATACATACATATGTAAACTTACATATATATAAAACATATAATTATATATAAACATATATATATATGTTTTATAAACTTACAGCCAAATTATTACCCAAAAAGTAGTTTCCTAATTGTTTCACTACCTTTTACTCTTATCTATGCTCTTCAGGTTAAGTTACGTCTGTTGGATTTATATGGTGAAGATAGTACCTAATGGCCTGCTACTGCACATCTCTTCCCAACTTCACATTCAGTAATGTCATACTGGTAGCTTGGAATCAACCACAGTGAGAGAATTTACACCATGGGAATCAGCAAAAGCTATAAACCAGGGCTCTTTTTCCTGAAGTGCTGATCGTTCAATATTTATCAGTACACCATTGGATTGACAAATAAATGGATGGGAGAATGGACCCCAAAAATGACTGGAGACAGTGCTTTGTGCTACTCTCCAGTAAGAGAAAGGGAATGAAAATAAAAGCATCTTGGAGCCCAAAGGCCACAGGCACCCAGCCCTGTAATAGAGGAACAAGGGGGATTTCTTTCCTGTCCCCTCCCCCAGCCTATTCCCCTCACTTTAGCTCCACTGTTTCCACAAGCTGGTGCAGCCTCAGTGTGTCCTCTCGCAGGTCCTGATAAAGGGACTCATCCTTCATAATCAGCAGGTACAGATCCTGCAGAGATGAGAAGAGAGAAGGTGAGGGCAGGGGTCTCAAGCATCACCCTCTGCAAGGGCGGGGCAGGGTCTCCATGCCTGCGAGCACAGAAGAACCGTACATGCTAAGGCTCACTGGCATCATTTCCTTCCAGGTACCCAGCTTGAGAAGTATGGTTCCTTCAAAGGGGTCCCCTTCCAGAGCAAACAGCCTGCTCACCCACCTTCTCATCCCAGGCCCACCTTGATGATGCGGCCAGCCCCCTCTTCCTCCTGCAGCAGCCCTTGGTAGGTGTCCAAGAAATGAAGGAGCATGGCTAGACAGGCCTGCTTCCGGCCAAGCCCCTCGGGGCCCTCCATGCCTCCTGCCCAAACAAAGCTGACCCCTAAGTTAAGAAAAAGCCCTGGGCAGGCAGACCTGAGGACACCGGGAAGGGGTATGGGAGGCAATGGGAGGCAAGGCTACCCCTAAAAATTCTCTAGGTTTGGGGCCATGGAGAAAGGGGCTCCAGGGGCCCTTGGAACCAAGACCACCTCATGCCCCAGCCCAGGTTTTTGCCAGAGTAGGTAGGGATGACACCCACTAGACCACATCCAGCTCCTGCCCCTGCCTGTTTGAATTTCACCTGAGAAAATTCACTAGAAGCTACTCTGCCTGGACCCAGCCAACCCCTGATCAGCCCACAGCCTGGAGCTTACAGCAGGCTGATAAAGGCCAATGGTGCTAACCACAAGCCTGACAAGACTTCAGTGTAAGGCCTGGTGTTTCTAAGAGAGCCTATGATATTCTACTCACTGGCCTGACGTTTATAATTAGGTCCTAGAATAACCTGGTGAGAGGCCCTGTGAATAGCCCAGCCAGTGGCTTGTCTCTAGTAGACCCCGCTGAAGCACAGCCACGACCTGATGTTTACATCAGACCCTGTAATAACTCACTGGGCAACCAGATGTTCAGAGCAATAATTCAGTGGGGAGAGAGGCACTCTTAATAGAGTAATAACCCCTTACATCTATACAGGGCTCTGCAGTCTCCAGAGCACTCCCACATCTGCTGTCAGAATGGTCTCCACAGCAGCCCCATAGAGAGGCAGGGCAGGTGCTATTTACCCCCGTTTTACAGAAGAGGAAACTGAGGCCCCAGGAGGTTAGGTGAGCTGCCCAAGGTCACACAGCTGGTGAGTGAAAAACCTGGAATTGAAACCCAGGTGTGTTTTCTAGGGAAGAGCTTAGACCCTCACATCACATGTGGGGTGAGGGGGGGTGGCTCCCGCCTGACCTCCCCTTTTGCAAGCTCCCCAAAAGGATATTACTGGTGTAGCTCCTGCAGAAACTTCTCCGTGGGAAGGAAGAGAGAATGCGTGAGGACGATGTCATCCAGCAGGATATCTGTAGAGAGCAATTGTCACCACTGATGTCGGGAGGGCACTTCCAGGACCCAATTTGACACTCACCACACCCTCTCTTGCCTCCGAGGGCAAATTCTCTTTAGCCAGGCTGGAGCCCCAGCCACCTGCCCAGTCACGCTCTGCACACACACACGCGCACACACACACATGTGAAGGTTCTGGGCAGCCGCTGCGGGGGTGGGGTTGGCAGCTGCCGAGGCGGCTGGAGAGAAGGAGGGGGCGCGCTTGCATGGCCACGCCCACTTCTCTCCAATGTGTGTGGGAAGCTGGTCAGTTAATACACCCAGCTTGAGATCTGCCTGAAAAAAAGAGGAAGAGGCAGCCCCCAGAAGTGTCTCTAGACAAAGAGAACTTTTAAGCACAGAGGTTAGGGTCAACGTGTGTGTGTGTGTGTGTGTGTGTGTGTGTCCCTCCGCCCTTCTTCACTCCCTACCTAACAAATTTGAGTTCCAACTAGGCAGGTGAGAACCAGCCCCATTCAAAGGGAGAGGGAGCGACTGCCATCTCTTTGATCCCAAAGCCTTTAAATAGAAAGCCTGTGTCCTCCGGACGCCCAGGGATTAAAGAGTTAATGATGGAAGGGTGGAGGGGAGTGGTTCCTCACACCACCCTTTCTCCCTCCACACCCCCATCTGGGCCTGGCTCAGCCCGTCAGCCAGGTACAAGGTCGCCCTGACTTGCAGCCAGACCTGGGGTGGGGCAGGGCAGCCTGGCACACACAGACAGGCAGGGTTCGGGGAGGGAGCCAGGTGTCCTCACCAGGACAGGTTAGGGCCAGGTCCTCAGGTACTGCCCCAGGGCAAAACCAAGCCTTCTGATGGCCCCCGGGTCACCGTCCCCTGGCCTCCAATTCCAGCCATGAAGGTGGAGCAGGAGAATCAACACCAGATCCTCTACTTCAACTACTTCATTTCACAAATGAGAAACTGAGGCCCAGAGCTGTGGGAGGGACTTGCGTGGAGCTGGAGTAAGAACCCAGACTCCTGCGGCCAGCAGAGCGTCAGAGTACAGTGGGCAGGTGGGGCTGCTTAGACGTTTGAGAGCCTTTGGTTAGTTTGGGGTACCTTCTGTAAGTCCCCTCCTCCCACACGCCCTGGGAGGGAACCGAGATGGCTTAAGAACATTGGTTATATTGGAGAATATCAGAGTGGCAGGTTACGCTGATTCTCATTCACTCTGGGACTGGTTTGGGGTTCCCCAAAGCAGTTACTCTGGGGATCCAGCCTGCCAGTCCAGATAATACGGTGACAGTCAGTTCAAGAGTCCTTCCCCAGGGAAGACTGAGCAGCGCCTGTGGCACCATCTCCCTTTTCCTCTCTGCCAAGTTTTTAAAGTGAGTCTGAGCCCCCCAGCCCTGACCCTCAGCTCCAGGTATGGGGACGAGGAATAGGGATGCCCAAAATCTTTCCTCTACTCTTTATCTCACAGGAGAGCTAAACAGAGCAAAGGAAGAGGAACGTGGGGGCAGAGTGGGGGAGATGCTGCTATGGGGGCTACAGTTTGGCGTCTGTCTCTTCCAAGGCAGGCTCTGGTCCAATGTACAGCCTCCCCAGGGAATGTGTCATAGAGACATAGGGTGTGTGGTGTAGGCGGGAAGTTATGGTTAAGAGAGCTGTGTGTGTCTGATATTTTTCTAATTAAATACAAAAGGTGTCAGCTCCCCAGGGCAACTACAACCTGAGCCAAGGAGAGTACCTGGGTGTTGAGAAAAAGCTAGGGGAGTGGAGCCCCATTCCACACACCTGGGTTAGGACTCCCTGCAAAGGTCTGGGAGCAAAGCATGAAACCCCATCTTTAGGCCCTCAACCAGGGCTCCCAATCCTCAGACCCCGCTGGGCTTGGTGAAATGCCGAGAGCTAGCCCTAAAGACCCTCCGGTCTTCTACCTCAGCCACTAACCAGCAATCTGAGGCCTCAGTTTCCTCAGAATCCCCTTAGTACGGGTGCTGGTGGGGAGTGGCAAAATAGCATCATCATTCAGGGAATAAGCCTCTCAGGGTGCGGTTATTTTTTAAAGAGGCCATGTGCTGAGGCCTGCCACCGGAAGGGTGGGAGTCGGAGAGGTTCAGACCCCCCGGGATGCTGCAGGGCCCTGATGTCTGCCCAGCTGCCTCTCCCCCAACAAATACCTTCTGAGTCAGCCCCCAACTAGAATACCTCCCTCCCCCCAAGTTGCTAAGGACAATACATCCCTTTGCCGGAGCCCAAAAGGCAGCTTGGGCCGCGTGCCTGTCTGGCACTGCCCCACTGAGTGGGCCAGCCCTCTGCTCTGGGTCTTCTAAACGGAATCGGGGACTCCTGGAAGGTCTTGTGGGGCTTGGCCACCTCTAGGGGGCTGCACTGACTGGTCTGGGCAGCTTCCATCTTAGTGTGTCAGGCCTTAATTTTGGGCCACAGAAGGAGGTAGTCAGCATCAGGGACGCATGAGGGTCTAGATGAAACGTCCAGGTGAGAGGAAGGGTGGCTTAAGGAGAGAAAGGGGTTCAGCTTCTTCTGCAGCCATGGGTGAGGCTGCTACAGGGAGGAAGGTGGCACTGCCACTTCTCTGCTGCAGAAAGGTCTGTTTCTCCCATAGGCCCCCAGCTGACCACTCAACCCTCCCCCGCCCCCACGCCGAGGCTCGGCATAGGGCAACCCCCACCCACCGTCCAAGGGCAAAGGAAGAGGAACCAGGTGGCAACCCCCTACTCCGGGATGGATGAGCCAGCCACCCCTTACCTGAGGCGACGCTGTCCTTGGTGGCCCCTCCGGCCAGCCGCTCCAGAACCCGGTTCAGAAGATGCTCCGGCCGCTCGGGGGCGCCCAGGGGGGCCCAGGGTGGGGAAGTCAGAGGCTCGCCCGGGGACAGCTCGTCTGAGGAGTATGAGGAAGGGGAGCGCAGGGGACCCCCTCCCCCGAGAGGCCCGGGCCCCGGCACCTCCTCCAGCTGCAGCCAACAGGGCCCCCCGCTGCCGAGATCCTCCGCGACCCCCGCCGGCTCTCCACCGTCCTCCTCTGGGGGCGGCTCCAGACCCGGCTCGGCGAGGGGCTCCCGGAGGAAAGCTGGGAGCAGCAGACGAGACACGCTCTGACGCCGCTGCAGCGGCCGCGGTCCCCCGGCTAGACCGCCGCCCCCGCCAGGTCCCCCACCCCCTCCAGGCCCGCCGCAGCTCCCCGGACCCCCGCCGGGACCTCCCGCCACCGTTCGCCCCGCCAGCTGCGACGTCTGCTTCTTCAGAAATTTCTCCAGCGGCTTCATGCTCCCCCCCGCCCCTTTGCTCGGGGCCGCCGGGGGACCCAGGTGTCCCAGGCACAGGCGGGGGTGGGGTGGGGACACGGTGCTCAGATCTGGAGGGTCACAGCGGAGGGCCGTGCCAGGCGCCGGACTGGGGGCCAGAGGTGCCCGAGGTGCGCTGGCCGGAGTCCAGTGGCCAGGGACCGGGGGAGGTGCCAGAGGGAAGGAGTGCCCGCTCTTAGTGGCCCCCCATGCCGGCTGCAGCGCACGCGGCCCGAAGGGTGGTTAGGCTGCGGGGCCGGTGCCCAAGACTCTGCGCTCCTGGGCCGGGCTGCGGCGGCAGAGCCAGCGGGCGGAGCGCAAGGCTGAGAGGACGCAGCGGCGGCGGCGGCGGCGGCGGCGGTGGCGGCTGCGCTCCCGGCCCGGAGGAAGGTGGCAGAACTGAGACCGCGCCCCCTCCTCCAGTCCCCGCCCAGTCCCCTCCCCTCCCCTAAATGGACCCGCCCCCTGGGCCGCGCCAGGCTTCAACTTGGGGCTGACCGCGAGGGAAACAGTAAGGGCTGACCGGCATTGGGTTCAGAGCAGACGCAGACATTAAGGACAAGGGTGAGGGAGTAATTTACCAATGGAGAGGGGGTTCCTGGCTCGAGGCTTACGAGGACTCTTGGTATCATTGCAAAGAACCAGGCTGAACCTTGACTCACCTACCTGTATTCAGGTGAGGCCTACAAAAATTGCTGATTGGGTGTCCATCACTCTCGATCTCGGTTGTGTGCTCTGTTGCCATACTCACTGGAATATGTGGTCTTTATCTTGCTTCTGTAAGAAGGGATGGGAAGGCCTCCGGTGCATTGGCATTGGAACTGGGGGCGGTACCCATCTGCCCTTTCTGGTAGGGCACCATAGGTGGTGAGGGCCTGGCCTGTGGGAGGCAGGTACTGGCAGGCAGGTAGGAGCCAGGTAGGGAGCAGCAGGTTGTGGCAGGTCTAATTAGGGTGAAGAGAAGAGACAGTAGGCAGGTGGAGGAGGAGACCAGGGGCACAAGGGCACCTGAGCCTACTGGCAGCAGGAGGAAGCAGAACCCTGGAGATGGGTGACAAGCTCTAGAACTGCCAACCAACACCATCAGGCATAGAGAGCCCCTCCAGAGGTGACATAACCATGGAGTGGGCAAAGTGGTACCGAATTTGCACTCCAAATAATCCTTAATCCTGATCCTATGCCCAGATCATTCTGTCCCTAAGGGTACACTGTCCCAGGAGGAGGGGTGTATAGAGACACGCGCAGTGTAAGCACATCAAGGTTAAGGTAACAAGGTGGGAGAGTAGCACCAGGCAACAGACGGGTCGAGGCTCCTTGGACAATGCCCCACCTCTGTTTACCGTGCACGGACCAGGCAGGGACAGGAATGCTAAAGGCTGGGAGTGGTGGTAGAACTGAATAGGGTGTGTATTACACATGTGTCACTGTGTGTGCTTATCTGGTCCTACGTGTACAAGAGCATGTGTTCACAGAAATAAAGCTTTGTACACCCATCTGTTTGTAGATTTGCAAAAAGGAACAGTAAAAAAAAAAAGAGAGCACAATTTTGGCTAAGAAGCTAGAATAAATATCAAAGTATCAGTTTCCTGGACCCACTTTATTGGATACCCTAATATCCCTGGGGTTAAGAGGGGAAACTGGCTGGAGTGGCTTGGAGCTCCCCAGGCATTTTATGAACCAAGTAAGAAGAGGGGAGGGCTCCACTCCCAGCACATGCCACAGTTACCAGATTAAACTGGTTGCCTTGGTAACGTCCTCTCTGGGCAGGATCTGGGATTGTCGGCTAGGAAGGGGGAAGAATTGGGCAGTGTGGAGGGTGTAGGGGCTGCAAATAAAAGGGTCAAAGAGACTTCTGGAAACGGGAGTGTGGGGAAACAGGACCTCAGCACACTCCAACTACTCAAGGATGTCAGGCATAGACTAAGTTCAAGACCTTGAATCAGAGAGGAAAACCAGCATCGAGTTATGGTCCTCCTAGAACAGCAGTGGTTCTCACACCAATTGCACACTGTAATCCAGGGAACTTTTCAAAAATACTGTTCCCCAGGCCACACCTCAAATCAATTAAATCAGATCTCTGAGGTAGGGCCAAGGTTTATGGTATTTTTTAAAAGATCCCCAAGTGATTCATATAGCCAGGGTTGAAAATCACTGCCCTAGAGGGACAACCCAACCTAAGTGGGCTGCAGATGCTGGGAGACAACTTGGGGATTCTAAATCCTTGGCTCTTCTGAGTCTCCCGTAAGGCCTGTGCGCCGACCTTGTGGGGAGGATTGTTGGCAGGGCATCTACACTCCATGAAGAAATAGAGGGAGAGAGGGTGGTATGAATAACACCTGTGAGGAGACGGAGGCAAAAAACTGTGAGAGCCCAGCCCATGGACTTCTGGAAGGGGGTAGGGCAGGGCTACCTAAGGCTGATCCGTCTGCCCCTTAACACTCTCGCCTTCTTTCTGCCCACTGAGAGGCAGGCCGGGAGGGCAGAGAACCTGGGGGCTTTGCTGAGCTTGAGTTTCTTCTTGCTGAGCTGGTTACCAGGGCAACAGAGAGAGCAATGGGATCTAACTGCAGGACTGGAGAATCAAGAGGCAGGGGTGAGGGGGAAATATCATGCTCATTCCTCCTGCCAGCAACGCACCCCCAAGGCTGGCTGGCATCCTTTGGATGACCCCAAGAGATCAGGCCCATAGTTACCCATCACTCTGCAGAGGAGAAGGTAAGTAAACTGACATGAGTCAAAGAGGAATTAGGGCTGAGGGTCAGAAGAGTCAATGGTTCTCTGGCTGTGGCAGCAGCACCAAAGGGTATAGGAGGGAGTCCCAACTGTCATTTTAAGATGCACCATGATGCCCATGCCCCCAGTGTACAAAGACTTGTGGGACCCAAGGACAGATGCTGCCAGCTCCACACTGAATTCAACTGCTTCCCCACATCAGGGATAGCCTTTGTAGTAAACTTCCATACCACCCAGGATCTGGAGGATCTGCAGGAGGAAATAGGCAACTCAAAGCTAGCTACCAAGTGGCCTAGGTAACTGGGAGTGTGAGCCAGAGCTGGTCTTTCAATTGCCCCTCTTCTTTACTTGTACTGATAGGAGCCTCTCTCTACACTGTGGTCCTTGATACTTCAGTGCCAGCTCAAATTTTCCTTTTCAAGAGGACAGCTAGCTATTTGCACCTTCCCCTCATCCAAGACCTGGTACAGTTGTATTGATATGTGGGGCATCACCCTGGGAAACTTACTTGCCAAGCACAAAGGAAGGCATGAGGGTAACTAGCTGTTCATGTAGGTAAGCAACATCTCACTAGATTTTCTGTCCCTTGCACTTCCAATCTAAGAGACTGCATATCCTGGTGTCTATGTGGCAATGGGGTTAAGAAAATTAATAGGGAGTACAGTCATTTGTGGCCTCATAGTGGGGGGTCTTCACCTCTCTGGGCTTCCATTTCACAATTCTGAGTTGGCTCAAGCTGGGACTGCGACTCTAGGGAATCAGGGGGTCCCCTTCCCTCCCTCCCAAATCAAGACCCATGCAAAACACTGGCAAAGGAGCCAAGTTTACATGTCTAAATTTTATTTTCTCCAAGTCACAATGCCAATCACATATGTGCACCCTTTAAAACAGTAACAAACAAGAACAATACACATGGAGAAACTCTTGCAACAAAACACAGTGGACCAACAGAGACAACTGTCACAGTGTCTTAAGGTCTGGGAATCTGGGCATGTGGCCCACTGGCTTGAGGAGACATCTTCAGGTTTAAGGCAAAGGGAACAGCCTACAAAAGGCACAACCATCAGCCACCCCTGGAACAATCTCTTAGTTGTTTCCTCCTTGGGGGTTACAGTTTGAGTGCCTCTTTCCCCTCCCACCCCTGTGACTCAGAGTGGTTAAGCCAGCTGCTGAAGAGAAGGAACAGAATTAGTGACATTACTTGGGGAGAGACACAGCTGCCACCTTCTCCCTCAGGTTCTGTAGAAGGACAGGGACAATGGCCAAGTTACCCCTGGCAGTCACAAGTGCTGCAATAACAGGAATCTCTTCCAAAGAGGCAGCAGGGGAGTGGTTCAGCGCCATAGATAAGAAGGAAAGGAGGGAGGAGCCCTTGCCCTGAAAAGTGACTGGCGTCCTTAGGCTTTAGGCCCAGGTGTGGTACCCTCTGTCTGCAAGGACAGGAGTAATAAAACTTAGGGAAAACAAGGTAGTAACATCTAAAACACTTGTAGCAGGAAAGACACGGAGAAGAGCAATTGCAAAGGACAGGGAAGACCGCTGGCTGGGTAATATCTGCCTCTAGAGAGATGCATTGGTCCATAGCAACTGGAAGGGGTGTGGTAGAAAGGATGTAAAGAAAAGCAGAGCCCTCTAATTCCACTTACCTCAAAGACTGAGCCCTGAGGACTGTGTGAATACACACCCCTAAGGTGCAAAGGGTCTCACTCCACCCTCCCTTTCTCACTAAAGCATCTAGTTTGCCATCTCTCTCCACTGTTGAGACTTTGCCCTTAGTAGAGAAGTGAAGTCTACCAGAGTACAGAGACTGATGAAGGCCCAGAATTCTAAAAACCGAAGTCAAGAAGAAGGACTCCTACCACACACTTTGAGATCTTCTCCACAACGGGACACTCTGTGCAGACAGCTATGTTTCCATAGAGTTAGAAGAGTTAAGAGAGTCCAAGTATACAATAACAAAGGCCAACCAAAAATGAAAGGCCAGCTCTTTGTAGACTTGGTGGGGGAAGACTGGCTGGTAAGGTCTCAATTATCTGGGATGCAGGGAAGAGCCAAAAGGGAACCCAGAGAAGCTAGCAAACCAGAGAATGAACTTGTTTCATTTAAAGGCAGAGAGAGAGAAGGGGGCGGGGTGTGTGTGTGTGTGTGTGTTAAAGGAATATTAATTTAAGAATAGCAAGCCAGGCTTTAAAAACGAACATCTTAGAAAACAAAACAGGATGGAGCTTCCCTGGGAGCAGCAGATGCTTGAATTTCCCAGGAGAAAGTGAAGAAGAGCAAAAGATGTGGGCTCCTAGATGTAGACTCAGAAGCCTGGGCTGTCTGGATCTCTGCTCCTCTGAGCACAGCCAAGTCAAAGAAAGACTGAAAACGGGAGGAAGTCCACTTGCTTCTCCCTTTCTCCAACAGAGCCTACCCTCAGAGGAAGGCAGGGGTTCCCCCCATTCAGCTGCTTGCTGGTAGGAGCCATCCTATATCTTCGAAGCCCTCCTGGTAGTAGACAGCCAGTTGTTTTCTATCCTGGGTTCTCACCTCTGCTGTCCTGACAGGGGTGAGAAAAAGGGAAGAACCACCAAAGTGTTAGTGGACCTTTTGGGTATTTATAAGCTATTTCCAAAAAGCCACATTTCTAAATAATGTATATTAAAGTAATATCCCTAAAACAAAACAAAACAATAAAACCCCCATGGTCTTTCTCCTCCATGACCTTTAGAATTAGCTCTGCTGTAACACCTCAAATTTAGATTTCCCCTTTCCTTAATAAGGAATGCCCTCCTGCATTTTTTCCTTCCAGCTTCCCAAATAAAATGCTACCAAATTAACAGTGGTTTTTACTCAACCCTGCTCAGTGCATTCATAAAACAAAGAAACTGGCAAATTCTGGGACTCCTCTAAGCCTCCCCCTGAGATATCCCATGATTACAATTTGGAGCACTAATTAGGTGACTGTTCAGCAAGTAAGCATAAGCATTAGTTTTAAGAATGTTCTGAGTCATATTAAGTTGTACACTTACTTTTATACGATGTTAGATTTAAAATATTCAGAAATTCATATTAACTGGAACCCCTGCTTACAACCTGAAATAAAGTTGGAATTTGTTATCAGGTCATTATTATTAAAAAAAAAAAAAGAAAGAAAAGACCATTTTCCATAGAAACACACCCAGAAAAGGAGAGAAATCTGAAGAAAAGGAAAGCCCACTGAGGTCGGATGTGCCCTAAACATCCCTTGTTTAGAGCTGCTTCCCTAGGAGCTCTCATACCTCAGGTGGTGGGGGCTTGATGGTGACTGGCTGGGGAGTCCTCCGGGGTGGGGAGGGCTTTGGCTGCACCTGCTGCTGGGCGGGGTTATAGTAGGTCACTCCTCCATATACCTGTGATGGGGCCTGGGACCCCAATAAGCAAGGAGAAGAAAAAGGAATTAATTCATCCAAACTATGATAAACAGGAAACATTATTCAGGCACAAAAATAAGAGCACTGAGGAATTTATAATTTTTTAAATCTCTAAGCTGCCCCCCTTTAAAATAATTATTCATTTCTGCCTTAATATGTCCTAATAGGGTTCTTACTTCTTCAAAGTACTACCCAGCTTTCTCTAATTCCTACCATCAGCTGACAAATGGAAGAAACTGAGCTCAGTGGTGACACTCCAGATGCCACATGGTGTCAACCTTCTGGGAGTTAAACAGTACAGGGAGGGGTAGGGCTGGTAAGTAGAATACAACTTCATTATGCAGTTGAATAAACAGCAGACATGCGCACCTAAGACATACTAAAATACTTGAATGAAACACCATTAAAGAAACGGAAGAGAATAAACAGATGATGGGCATCACATAAGCTGCATTTCTAGCTCCTGACCACCAAGAGGCGTCCTGACACCACATGCAAATCAGTGGCATTGAAATGTTCTCTCCAATTCCTTGAGCATTCTCCTCATACTATATTCCTGTCTGATTTAAAGGATGTGTACTTAGGAAAATCTCATTAGCCATCTCACCTGTGTGTTAGGATATAGATGAGGCGGTGGCGGGGGAGGCAGTGCCCCTGGAGCATAAGGGTAACTGGGATTACCAAAGTTCATGACGCCTGGAGCAGAAAAGTAGGTAGGAGCAAGCAACTGCTGAGGTGGTGGCTGTCCTGGAGCCATGGACACTGGTGGGGGATAGAGGCCTGGATTGGGCAGAGGTGCCGGTGTCTGGTGGGGATGTAAACCTGGACAATAAGAAAACAAAAACTGAAATAAAAGGTAACACCATTTCCATGGGATGGCCTGGCTGAACTGCTCACCACAAACTGCTCAGGATGGAAGTCCTCAGGATGGACCCAAGAGGAGTTTGTTGCCCAAGCAGCCGAAGTGGCCAGCTTCATTAGCAAGCAGCACAGAGCTCAAGAGGATGGGGTTTGTGAAGCCCCCAACACATATCCTCACGTACTGGAAGCATACAAGCAGAGGCGCAAAGCTTACCTGGGTGGGGAAGGTGCATTTCTGGCTGCACAATCATGCCCTGAGGAGGCAGTGGGGCAGGGCTGTCACCATGGGTATAGATTGGTCCCTGGAACTGCACTGTAAGATATCACATTGGGACTCTCATAAACCCTCACTCTTCACATCACATGGACAAGTCTCCTTGACCCCCAAGCCCTTTGAAAAGATGTTCTCATTTCCATGTGAAGAAAACAGCAACCAGAGAATGTTTGTTAACCACAAGGAGAGGTCAGAAGGGAAATTCAGGAGGCAGGAGGCTGGTCTCTTAGTTCACTTCACCCTGCCAAGAAAGATACTCCAACAATAAAAATAAACTCACATGGATCATAGTAATGTCCCTCCATGATACTGATGTGCACAGGAGGGGCAGGGGGCTCCGGCACAGGTCTTTGCCGTTGAGATGAATAGCGTTTGGCTCGCCCACCCTGGACACCCTGAAATAAAGAAAGAGGTTTGAGCAAGAAGACTTCCAAAAGGCTGACTCTTGTATCATGTCCCACCCTCCTTTAGGTACTGCAAAACACTTACTTGGTACATGGCAGTGTTAAAAAAAAGTATTTGCAAAAAGAATTGAAAAACCAATAAAAAAGCATCAAGATCTAAACCCAAACCCTGTACCCTACATTTAGGGAGACCCAAATTAAAAGGGAAACATGCGAAAACTGACTTAGTTTAAACAGTGAATGAGCTGTGACATGCAACCCCCTGCATGTGCCCCTTTCCCCCTTCTGTACCATTTCTTCCATCCGGTTAAACTGAGGTGGAGGTCCTGCTCCCATGTGTATGTGGTTGGGCATACCTGTAATACACCAAAAAAGTCACTGCTGCAGAGCAGACAGATGTGAATGGGACTCAAGATACCATCAAGAAAGTGACAGGCTGAAGAATCCCAACATGGGGAATGGCTTTCTTCCTTTAAACTAACAAAATTCCTTTTAAACTATCTCTGCTTCCTGTCAACTCCAGCATTTGGAAATTTGCCCCCATTGCCTGCCACCTTAATACAGCAATAAAACCTCTGAACATGAAAAAAAAATTACTTCAGTAATGCAATTCAGAAAATGCAAGTTCAAAATTTTCCCATCAAGTATTTCCCTGAACAGAATCCCTGGGAGGTTATAATTAGCATATTACATTATCAAACATCTTGAAAAATCTCAGCCCTGAAGTCTCCGAGTAACAACTAGAGAGGTGAGGATGTTCTAAATCTACCTGATTATTCCTGGCCACAGAGGTCTGGGCTAGAAGTATAGGAAGAGATTCCCCTCTGGCTGAAGATGACTCAAGACAAGAGGGAATGTTCTAGAGACTGTCTTCCAATGGTAATAAGGCATTGGTAGGAGAGTGTACTCCTCTATCCAAAGATCAACTCCAGGTCCAGTTTAGGCTACCCTGGTTTTCGGTGTTCAAAAATTACGCACACCAGATAAGAATGCAGAAATTGCCAGTCCAAATGAGGATTTCCAATCTTTGAGTTCGATTTAGATTTCAGAAACGAAGGAAAAGATCCTCTAATCTATCTGACTGGAGGAAGAAAAAAAGGATAGGGGAGAGGGGTGGTAGATAGGTCCTAGTCACTAGCACTATGTTGTCCAACAGGATATCCACTAGCCACATGTGGTTATTTAAATTTCAATTAATTAAAATTAAAACTTCAGTTTCTCAGTCACTCTGGCCATATTACAAGTATTCAAAAGCACCATCAGTACAGAAAGTTCTACTGGGCAGCCTGGCTCTAGAAGACTGAGGAAATTAGAGAGGCTTTCCTTTCAAAAAGATTAGGAGATACTCATCCAAATTCAAATGCAGTTTCTGCCTTGAAACATTTAACCATTAGTTCAAATAATAAGAACTGCCTTCTTCCACTTTTTCTACAGCGACTGGTAACGGATTCTGTACTCAGGAGCTCAGTACTGATGACTGATCAGTTAATAGTAAGCAAAGTAGTGGGGTAGTCTTGTGCAATAGATAAAACTGCTCTGAGGTTTTTGAATGAATATACCTATGAATCCATCTGTTTCTTGCAGTTAATGAAGATATTGTCAGACACCACACCTCTGAGAGACATAAGTCCCATGCCCCTAAGTCCAATGATACAAAGGGGAAAAAGCGAGTCACTATCCCTAAGGTACCTACTCCGAAGCTCACGTGATTGCAGGAATGAAGGCTGCCCTGGGCTCCAATTCTGTTCTGTTATATTTAGTTGTGCCACATCTTGTTCAAGTCCACCTGTAGTAGAATCCACTGGAGCCTCCCAGTTCCCAGTCTTAGCAGGTGGAGGAGGCGTAGTTTCTGGGACTGGAGGTGCTGGGGTCAGCCCTTCAGGTGGAGGGGGCACCTCCTCTGCAACCTTGACTGCATCTCCAGCTTTGACCCTGGTTCTTCTTGCCCGGGAATAGGATTTCTTCTCAATAGGCCTGTCAGGAGCTGGTGGTGCAGTGTCAGGAGCAGGATTTGGTATCTCTGGGGCTGCCTCTTCCTTCTCAGGACTACCAAGCACTTGAGCATCTGCTTCTGGAGATGGATCCCTTACTGGAGTCTGCTCCAGGCGCCGTGACCGGTAACTAGTCTCATGTTTAACAGTCTCACCAGACCTGCCAGCATGCTGCCCGCCAGCTTCCATAGGCCTAAAACCAGCACAACCTTCCTTGAAGCCTCCAGATCGAGAGTAATTCCTGGCAGCAGACATGCGGCCAGTACCTACAGCATTCCTGTTGATAAATGTCCTTGGTGGTAAGGTGCCCCCAGGACCCTGGTGGCGATGGGACTTATTTGGCCGCTCCCCAATCCAGTTTGGATCTCTTTGTGGAGGACTCCCAAACCTGAACAAATGGAACAGAGAAATAACAAAAGGGACCACTAGAGACATAAACTGAGGGTCAGGGAGACTTCCTATATTCCTCACCCAATTACGGGCCAGAATAGCATTTTTTTTTTTTTTTTTAATAATAGTGTTTATTTATTTTTACTTGTTGACAGTTTGCTTTATTTATGGCTGTGTCGGGTCCTCGTTTCTGTGCGAGGGCTTTCTCTAGTTGTGGCAAGCGGGGGCCACTCTTCATCGCGGTGCGCGGGCCTCTCACTATCGTGGCCCCTCTTATTGCAGAGCACAGGCTCAGTAACTGTGGCTCATGGGCCCAGTTGCTCCGCGGCATGTGGGATCTTCCCAGACCAGGGCTGCGAACCCGTGTCCCCTGCATTGGCAGGCAGATTCTCAACCACTGCGCCACCAGAGAAGCCCCCAGAATAGCATTTTAAAAAGCAGAGACCTGGGCTTCCCTGGTGGCGCAGTGGTTGAGAGTCCGCCTGCCGATGCAGGGGACACAAGTTCGTGCCCCAGTCCGGGAAGATCCCACATGCCGCGAAACGGCTGGGCCTGTGAGCCATGGCCGCTGAGCCTGCGCTTCCGGAGCGTGTGCTCCGCAATGGGAGAGGCCACAACAGTGAGAGGCCCGCGTACCGCAAAAAAAAAAAAGCAAGAAAAAAAAGCAGAGATTTTCTCCTGTAAATATCAATAGTGTAGGCTCCAAAATTTCCTCACCTGGGTTTCCGAATTCTTCGGGGTTTGATGTCATCAGGATTGTGAGCTGAGCGGATATCATAGCCATAAAGAGCAATGAGCTCCTGTCGGGACTTTGGAGCCTGTTCATCTTCCCGAAACTTGTCATGCTCCCAGCGACCCTCATCCTTCCACAGCTTTCGTTGACGTCCCTTGGGTCTGGTTGAAACCAGGGATAAGTGTCTTAGGTTGGCAGATTCTGCCAAGTAAAGATGTTCATGGGGCTTCCCTGGTGGCACAGTGGGTGAGAGTCTGCCTGCCGATGCAGGGGACACGGGTTCGTGCCCCGGTCCAGGAAGATCCCACATGCCGCGGAGCGGCTGGGCCCGTGAGCCATGGCCGCTGAGCCTCACGTCTGGAGCCTGCGCTCCGCAACGGGAGAGGCCACAACAGTGACAGGCCCGCATACCGCAAAAAAAAAAAAAAAAAGATGTTCATGAAATAAACAGGGTTGGGCAGGGAAACAGTAGGAACTCAGGTATTCTCTCCATCTTTCCCAACAGGCTATACAAAACAGGCCTTCCAAAAGCAAGAGTGAATCACAGCACCTCAGGGCCTGCTGGGCTCAAATGTAACAGGAATAGAAATGAGGAGAGACTTCACTTCAAACTACTCAGCACTCTGGAAACATCTCTCTCCTATAAGGCCACCTATGCAAGTATTTCAGATCCCAGAGGTTTTGAGCCTCAGATTAAAGAAGGCAGTGGAAGTGTGGCTCTGGATCCCAGCTCCTCCACCAAGAGTTACTAAATATTCTAAGCCTTACTTTCCTCATTTGTACAAGAGGGATAATCACAGTACTTACCTTAAAATGTTGTGAACAGTAAATGAGATAATACAATTAAAATACTCAGCAAAGTGCCTGGCATATATTTCAATAGTAAGCACTAAATACATACTAACATACTACAGAGCAGTGGCAAGTGGCTGTTACCTGACTTCCTCCTCCTGAGTCTGCCCTCGAAGATCATGCTCAAAAAAGAGCCCTTTCCGGGGTATGTATGCTGGGTTCTTCCGATCTTCATCATCATCCAAATGCTTAGGGCCATTTTTACCAACTTTGTTCTCCACAGGCTCTGTGCTCTCCTATCGGACAGATAAAGGACTCCTTACTCACTCCAAAGTTAAGAGCTCCTATTCCAGAACCCAAATGGAGGCCTTTGGTGGGTACTAACCTGTCCATCCCCACTTTGCCTCTCTCCAGTCACAGTGCCTTTGGTATCAGGCTTTTCTTCCCCCTTCTCGTCTTTTGCTGAAGAATTAGCAGCATCATTGGCTTCTGATTTCAGCTCCACTTTGGAGTTTTCCTCTTCACTGTACTCCCCTTCATCACCCTGAAAAAAGTTTCCCTGTCAGCTGTGGAGATAAGATCTGAATGGTGTATTTTAAAATTTTCCATTTTTTAAAAAAATTTTCCATTCTTTAGGAAAACATTTTCTAACGAATTAAAAGCAAACACATCAATATTCTTACTAAAATTTCTAGAGAACAGAAACATTGTTAAAAAAATTAAAAGCACATTAAAAATATATATATACAGGGAATTCCCCGGCGGTCCAGTGGTTAGGACTCCATGCTCATGCTTTCACTGCCAAGGGCCTGGGTTCAATCCCTGGTCAGGGAACTGAGATCCCACAAGCCGTGCAGTGTGGCCAATATATATATGTATGTTTATATAGATTCCTGTAAGTTTTCCAGGAAGAAATGCAAGGGTCTGTTAACAGCAGCAGCCTCTTTCATTCACTAAGCTTATTATGATAATCATTCATGATGTCAAATCGTGCTGTACACCTTCAACTTACACAGTGCTGTATGTCAATTATACCTTAATAAAACTGGGAGAAAAAAAACCCAAAAACCAAAAACAGTGGCAGCCTCTGGGGAAGAAGCCCAGGGGATATGGATGGGAGGCTTTAAGTGTCTAGCATACAGAAGGAGCTTTATCTTTGTTGATAATTTCTCTCCCTCTCAATGAATCGTCTCTTTAAACATGCAGTGCCTGATAACTACACTCTAACTCAAGCTGTTAATTCTCTCATCTCAAAATGGCTTAGAACAGAGATTCCCAACCTTTTAGATTATATGAACCCCTTTTTAGGATCTAAAATTTTCATGGATCCCCATGAGACAATAGCTCAGTATAGTATCCACAAATTGAGAAAACATGTAATGACAAACAACTGCTATACATTCAATAATACTTTTAAATACATTTATATTTTATTAATTCATATATATATTCAATAATAGTAGTACATAAAGGTGGGAGATGTCGATTTGGTCTACAGATAATGAGAACACAGCTAGTGAATTTGCAACCCTTTATAATAACTCCATGATTTCCCAAGGCACTATTACTCTCAAGTTGGGAAATAGTGGCTTACATTTTTTATGTCTATGATATAAATACTAAATTTTCTGTAGCGTGAGAGCCCCTTAGCAACAACTCTGTCCAGAATAAAATTATAAAATTATGACTTGGAAAACATTAGAAGGACTTGTACAATCACTGCACCTGAGAAATGAAAAAAATTAAAGCCCAAATGCTCTCTCTCCTCTCCACTTTCTTCCCTCTCTTAGCACAGCAAGATTGGATAATCCAATCAATTATACTTCAATTAAAAAAACAAACAAACAAACAGGGGCTTCCCTGGTGGCGCAGTGGTTGAGAGTCCGCCTGCCGATGCAGGGGACACGGGTTCGTGCCCCGGTCCGGGAAGATCCCACATGCTGCGGAGCGGCTGGGCCCATGAGCCATGGCCGCTGAGCCATGTGGCTGGGAGAGGCCGCAACAGTGAGAGGCCCGCATACCGCAAAAAACAAAAAAACAAAAAAACAACTGGATAATCCTGCTTGTGACATAGAAGTGTTAGGTCTGCCCATACAAAGAAGGGTCCCTTAGGCCATCCTTTAAATAGGGGCCACTAGAAAGGGTTAGGCGATAGAGGTGTATCTAGTTCTAGGTAGGGAAAGGGAGCAGCTAAGGCTCCTGCTAAGGGGGCTGGCTTTAGACTAAAGTTACTCTCATATCCTTGTCATTCCAAGATTTGGACCTAAGGAGGCAGGGCTATAGGCCAGGGGAGGTAGGTTTAGAGACCTATGAGGACACAAAGAAATGGATTCAAGGGAAGGTAGTTTAGTCCCCACTGCTGGGTTAACATGTAAGGGTATCAATATACCTCTGCCCCTCTGGTATATTCATGTACACTGGTCTCTTATTCTCCTACTGGGTCTGACACTCAATCTGTACCAGACCCTCTCCTGACTCCAGGTCCAGGATGGCCTCAGGAATCTGATCAAAGATACTCACTGAGACTCCTGATGAAACAAGAAGCTCTCAAGTTCTAAGTTTTTGACCTTTTTTCAAATAGGGCTAAGACTGCTGACTGGCCCAGACTAGTCAGTTAATTCCCCTTCCCCTTTATTCCCTGCTCAGCATCAGGGCGTTTCTGCCTCTAAGTGTTTTGGGTTAGGAGTCCCAGGAAGGTGACACTGCTATGAAACCACAGAGTTCAGGGAGACTGCTTGACCACACCCACACTATGAGAACCACACCTTTACCTACAGCTTTTTAACAACCGAGTACCCTTGATTCTTCCCATTTCTCCTCAATCACAAGAAGTTTTCTCTCCTCTTGAGCTGGGAATAGGTGGGTGGTAATCATTCAGTTCTTTCCTTGGTCCTATGTTCCCTGCAGGTTCTGTAGCAGAAATTGCAAGAATCTTGCTTGGGGGACCTCCCTGGTGGTCTAGTGGCTAAGACTCCACATTCCCAATGCAGGGGGCCCAGGTTCGAATCCTGGTCAGGGAACTAGATCCCACATGCCACAACTAAGACCTGGTGCAGCAAATAAATAAATATTAAAATAATAATAATAATAAAGATTTCATCTTTAAAAAAAAAATGTCTTCCTTGGTGTGTATGTGACCTTAATTCACTACTCCCCCCCCCCGCCCCAACACTGACTAAATTCAAACACCTTAAAATAGTATCAGCATGATTAATGAGAGAACTTTGTTTTACGCTCTATCCCCTCTTAGTCTGTGGTGGAATGCCAAATGAGGCAACTCTTTTATTCCAAATGAGAAACTAATTTCGTTTCCAGGGCAGGACAGAAAGATACAAATAGCACAGTGCTGAGGAGACTCCAAATTAGCATCAAAGTCTGGTGTAATGGAAGCCAAGGTGCTACCCTAGAGTCAAGCTTCTTCAGCTATGGGCTGACATCAAAACCCTTTACCCTACTGCTGACTCTCCCATTCAGTGAACACCCTTCCCAACCCTAAAGCCTAGCTTTCTACTGAAGCAAATGCTTCCCTGGCAGAATTCTCATGCAAAGGTTTTAGCTCATTTTTTCATTCCCCACATATTTCAGAGTAAGAGGTCGACCTGATATCTTCCTCATTCTCAATGTCTCTTCCAGATCTAACTCCTCTGCCTCATTTAAAAATTTTTAAAATTTTTATTGTTTTTAATTTATTACTTATTGAAGAATAGTTGAATTATAACATGCTAATTACTGCTGCACAGCAAAGTGACTCAGTTATACATATATAAACATTCTTTTTCCTATCCTTTTCCATTGTGGTTTATCACAGGATACTGAATATAGTTCCCTGTGCTATACAGTAAGATCTTGTTGTTTATCCATTCTATATATACCAGTTTGTATGTGCTAATCCCAACTCCACCTCATTTTAAACTGCTGTTTCTCTGAGGCTTCTATCACCTAGCTATACCCTGCTTCTCGAAGGTTAGGATTACACCACTTCACTTTTATGAAAGACCTACAGTAGCACTTGTTTTCACAAACTGAAAGAAACTTGAAGATAATTTTTGTTTTAAGAAAAAAGGCAAAAGTGAAAATTGTACTCAGTGTTTTGTTTTGCAGTGAGCTGTCATACTGGCAGCTCCACACCCCAAGCAGAAATAGTGGCACCACCAAGCTCCTGCCCTGGGAACTACACTCAGCCTCTCAGCATCAAGCTACCACAGCTTTGAACTGTGTCTGTGAGCATCCGTGCTTTATGTCGATTTATTCTGTGCATCCCTTGGCAAGATGTGTCCTAAGGTAATTGCTTCTTTGCTTTAAGCCATTTCAGCTCACAGGGACACTCTATCAGACCAAGGGGGAAACCTGTACCTCTATGCCTCTGCCTGGGTCCACCTTGTCATTAATTTGAAGACTATGGCAAGGAGCTCACAGTTTTCACCTCCACTTTGGTCATCCACTTCCACGTACACACTTCAGTCTTACCTGGAACTGCTATATACATTTTCTTTTTTTTTAAGTAAACCTGATCTACTTTTAAAAATCTTAAATTTAAACACCTCAGACTTTGATCAAAACTGCCACATGGGGGACTTCCTTGGTGGCGCGGTGGTTAAGCATCTGCCTGTCAATGCAGGGGGCACGGGTTCGAGCCCTGGTCTGGGAAGATCCCACATGCCCTGGAGCAACTAAGCCCGTGTGCCACAACTACTGAGCCTGCACTCTAGAGCCCACAAGCCACAACCACTGAGCCCACGAGCCACAACTACTGAAGCCCATGCGCCTAGAGCCCGTGCTCCGCAACAAGAGAAGCCACCACAATGAGAAGCCCGCGCACCGCAACAAAGAGCAGCCTGCACTCCCCGCAACTAGAGAAAGCCCGCGGGCAGCAACAAACACCCAACGCAGCCAAATATATATATATATAAATAAATAAATTTATTAAAAAAAAAGCCACATGGAAAAGAATGAAGTTAGACTCTTACCTCACCCCTTATACAAAAATTAATTCAAAATGGATCAAAGAGCAAAAATATAAGAGCCAAAACTATAAAATTCTTAGAAGAAATCATGACTTTGCATTTGGCATGGATTCAGCAAAAGCTTCTTTGATATGACACCAAACACACAAGCAACAAAAGAAAAAACAGATATATTGGACTTCTTCAACATTGAAACCTTACACCATCAAGAAAGTGAAAAGACAACACACAGAATGGGAAAAAGTATTTGTAAATCATATATCTGATAAGAAACTTATATCTAGAATATATAAAGAACTCTTACAACTCAATGATAAAAAAAACACCCAATTAAAAAAAGGACAAGGTATCTGAATAGCCACTTCTTCTAGGAAGATACACGAATAGCCAATAAACACAAGAAAAAATGCTCAACATCATTACTCATCAGGGAAATACAAATCAAAATGAGATACCGTTTCATACCTACTAGGATGGCTGGAATCAAAAAATCAAGACAATAATAAGTGCTGTTGAGAATGTGGAGAAACTGGAATTCCCATACATTGCTGCTGAGAATGTAAAATGGTGCAGCTGCTTTCGAAAACAGTTTTGACAATTCCTCAAACAATTAAACAGTTACCACATGACTCAGCAACTCCACTCCTAGGTACACAACCAAGAGAAATGCAAACATACAACCACACAAAAACTTGTACACTAATATTTACAGCAGCATTATTCATAATAACAAAAAAACAGAAACTCAAGTGTCCATCAATGGATGAATGGATAAACAAAATGTGGTATATGCATACAACGTAGTATTATTCAGCCATAAAAAGAAATGAAGTACAGGGGACTTCCCTGGTGGTCCAGTGGTAAAAAATCTGCCTTCTAATGCAGGGGGCACGGGTTTGATTCCTGGTCAGGGAACTAAGATCCCACATACCACAGGGCAACTAAGCCGGCGCGCCACAACTACTGAGCTCACGCGCCTCAACAAGAGTGCCTGTGTGCCACAAACTACGGAGCCCACATGCCCCAACTAGAGAGAAAATCTGCACACCACAACTAGAGAGAAGCCCGCACACTGCAAAGAAAAATCCCACATGCCTCAACGGAGACCCTGCATGCCGCAACTAACAGCTTGGATGAAAACCTTGGAAACATTATGCTAAGTGAAAGAAGCCAGTATATTATATTATGTTGCCATATAATATATGATTCCATTCATATAGAAGGCCAGAATAGGGAAATCTCTAGACACAGAAAGTATATTTGTGGTTGCTTAGGGCTGGAGCGAACAAGGATGGAGGAACTGTGGGGGGCAAGTGACAGCTAAAGGGTACAGAATTTCTTTTTTTCTTTTTAAGATTTTTTTGATGTGGACCATATATGTATATTTTAAATTAATTTATTTTTTGGCTGCATTGGGTCTTTGTTGCTGCACGTGGGCTTTCTCTGTGGCAAGCAGGGGCTACTCTTCATTGCAGTGCGCAGGCTTCTCATTGTGGTGGCTTCTCTTGGTCAGCACAGGCTCTAAGTGCATGGGCTTCAGTAGTTGAGGCACGCAGGCTCAGTAGTTGTGGCTCGCAGGCTCTAGAGCGCAGGCTCAGTAGTTGTGGCACATGGGCTTAGCTGGTCCGTGGCATGTGGGATCTTCCCGGACCAGGGATCAAACCCACGTCCCCTGCATTGGTAGACGGATTCTTAACCACTGCACCACTAGGGAAGTCCCCAGAATTTCCTTTTGAAGTGATGAAAATGTTCTGAAACTGACGGCGGTGATGGTCACGCATACCTGTATATACTAAAAACTGTAGAACCGTACACTTTAAAGGGGTAAGTTGAATGGCACATAAATTATATTTCAATAAAGCTGTTAAAAAAAAAAACGAAAACCCGCCTGTTATTCCTGTTCTTCCCCAATTACTCCTTTACTCTCTAGTCTCCAATTTCTTACGTCATCCACTCCCTTGACATTTCTACCTTTTCCCTACCGATCAGTCCTTTCCCACATTCACTTTCCTCTCTCAACTCTGTGACCCCTTCATTTCAATCACTACTAGTAATTCCCTCAAGTCCCCTACTCCCATGTGCCCAAGACTGGATCAACTATCTTTTTCTAAGCTTACAACCAGACTTCTGATCATCACTAAAGGGAGTTAAAAAAAAAAAAAATCATACAACTTCACCCATCAGTGCCACCTCCAACCTCAACTACTCAAACTTCCTTTAGTCTCACAATTCCTACACTGCCCTTCCACCAACAACCATTCTTTACGTTTTTCCTTCTACTTCACAAGGAAAACAAAACAAAGGGCACACCAGCTTCCTCCCCATATACCTTTGCTTCCCACTTCTCTATAATTACAATGGAAGATGTTTCCTATTTCTTCTCATGTACTCAGTCAAGGACACCAATACACGCATTACCTATCCCCTCCCTTTTCTCTCCCTTTCTACTGATTTCTTCAACCTTTAGCCATACTTTATTCTCCAACTTAAAAAATAACACCAAACCCTCTCTTGACGTTACAGCCTTCTTTCCAGCTACCAGCTCTCTAGCCTCCCCTTCATAGGCTAATTTCTTTAAAAAATTTTCTTGGAAAAAAAAAAAAAATTTTCTTGGAGGATTCTGCGAAAATGGCAGCAGCATAGTTTTTGATCTCTTCAAATCTCCACATGAAATGGGAGCAAGATCAAAACCCTCTGGATAACATTTACAACAAAACTAGGTTACAAGCTATCCCCCAGGACCCAAAATATAAGCACATAAGAGCAAAGCATCAACAGCCACAAGACATGCATCAGATTGGTATCAGTGCTGGAAAAAGCAGAGAGCACTAAATGGACCTGAAAACAGAAGAACCCTGAACTAGTCAATAGAAAGCAAAACTGAGAATAACAGTTGAAACCAGAAGGGGTTTTACTGTCTCCAATAGAATGTGTGTTTAAGGGTCCTGCAGTAAGAAGGTCTGAAAGGGTTAGAGCAGTCTAACCCTTCTGAAATCTTAAAACCAATCTAGTTGCCAGGGCTCCCCTCTAGGAGAGTAACACACTGAAGATAAAACTGTTGAAAAGGGAATCAAATTCAGCAGAAGAGGGATAAAAGGAATGAAGGAAAGAGAAGGTCCAAAACAAGTTAGAGAAGGGAACAAAAGCAGAAAATCTCAGAAAGTAAGCCATCATATATATATTTTTTAACACTACAGAAAAACAACTGAAGAGGGAGCTCTATGAAGTTAGAAAAAGTTACTCTGAGCCGTACTTCCTTCGAAAAGATCAGGAAAACTAATTTTTAAAATCAACAAAGGAAAAATACAGAGATCAAATCCCACATAAACTTGCTATGAGAAAAAAAAAAAACGTAGAATAGCATTCCTACAATGAAAGCATGCCAAAAAGACATGCATATCATATCAAAATTGTAACTTCTATTTCAAAATGAGCAAAAAAGACATTAATATTATATAAGGCATGAAAGAACATCAGTCAGAATTAGAAAAATCCAAAAATGAAATGAAAGAACTCATTCATTCAAAGGGAGATATTAGAAATTAAAAAAAAAAATTCATTTCAAATACAAAGTCTAAAACTAGAAGGAACACAAACAACACAAACACAACAATAATGCCTTATGAGAAATTAAAAGTGAAAAGGAAGAAAATATTTAAAAATCAACAGAAAATGAAGAAACAGATATAAAGGATTACAGAAGAAGGGTCAAACACTGAAGACAGGAAAAGAATATTGGGATAGAAGTTCCATGACATACTGTAGAGCACATCTCATACCTATGAACACTGATCCAGAATGACCAACTCCAGGACAAATTCTAATAAATTTATTGGACTTAAAGAAAACATACTGGGAATATCTAGACAAAAATAGCAAGTGACTTATAAGGGAAAGAAAATCAGGTGTTCACCAGTCAGTCCGGTGCAAGATAAAAGCTCTGGGTCACACTGGTATTTTTCCAAGGGTATCATGGAAAGACAATTTGCAAGAAATACAAAGGACAGAGAGAGCATGCTGAGTTGTACTATGAATGAGTGACCACCAAAATCTTTTCAATGGATACACTGTAAAGAAAAGAAAGGGATGAAAAACTAAACTGCAGACTAAGAGATAGATCAAAATTTTAAAAATAGGCAAGACTAAAGTGTAGCATCTAGGTATATACAGTTAGTAATCAACAAGAAATTCAAGCAAGTAACATTACAAGGAAAGGCAAGATATCAAGTCTACTTCTCTAATCTAGACAAGTGCTGTCCAACAGATCTTTCTGGGATGATGGAAATGTTTTTATTTATGCACATGTGGCTACTTAAAATGTAGCTACTGCAACTGAGGAGCTGAACTTTTCAGTTTAATTAATTTAAATAGCCACATTTGGCTGGTGACTACCCTATCAGACAGAACAGAACTACACCTCTCTCTTAAATTTCAGACAATATATACTAGATATTGCCACATCAAAGTCCTACATGTTCCTCAATCTCAAAACAACCAAAACTTAACCCAACACTGTCCTTCCTGAAATCTCCTCCCACTGTGGTCTGTTTCTTAGTGAATAACACCATTCATCAACCTGGGAATCCCTTTGAGTCCTCCTTAATTCAGGCTCCACATTCAATCAATCAAGAAGTTCTGTTAGTATCACCAAAATATCTCTCAAATCTATGTCTTGCTAGTGCCACTGCCATGTCCCTTCTTTAGGGCACCATCATGCTCCTTGGACTATCCTAATAACCTTTTAACAGCTCTGTCTCCAGTCTTGCCTCATCCACAATGCATCCTCCACACTTAAGCCTCCAACAGCCTTTCTTTCTTTGCTGTTAGAGTAACATCCAAACTCATTTATAAACAGAATGGTAAACTCCTATAAAGTCACAAGCACCAAACCTCACTGAACACTCCATACTGCCTGGCAGTCTTTCTGATGTTTCTGTTCTCTAGTGACAACTGCAAACATTCCTCACTCCAAAACCTCTTATCTCCTTTTTACTCTTTGCAGATAACTTTACCATTGACTTCAAAGAAAATAAATCATCTCATCAATCACCACATTCTGTCAATTCCATAGCCTAAATAACTGTCAGTGCTGTCCACTTCTATTTTCACTGCCACCACTCCACTCCATGCCACACTTACTACTTTCCTAGACTTCCACAGTAGCTTTCTTAACTAGCTTTGCTGTCTCTAGTCTTGCTCCCTTCAGATCAACTCTCCCCACTGCACACAAAATAATGGTTATAAAAATAATAATTCTAAAATATTACTGTGCCTCAACCTGGGATCTTGTTAACATACAAATGTCTGAGTCTTCCCTCCCTCTGCAAGATTGTTTCAGTAGGATTTTTTCATGTAGGTGTTCCCTGGATCTGACAAACACTGCTTTAAAATTTAAGTCTAATTCATAACCTGTATCACACTCTTGTTTAAAACCCTGGTACACTTTTTTACTTCCTTAGAATAAAATCCAAATAGTTTTCAACCTGGCTTATAAAGTACTTTAAAATTTGGACTGAGATTCATCCTTACCACCAGTCATACTAAACCTTTCATATCCTCCAACTCACCATGGAGTCCATCCCTTCTAGACCTTCTTTCCACACTGTTCCCTCTGCTTAGAAAATTCTACCTGGCTAACTCCTACTCACCCTTCAGGTCTCTATTTGAACATTCGCTCCTGTAAACATTTCCAAACACCCTAAACCCAGTTAGTTGTTCCTGCTATGTGCTCCCAAAGCACCATATGCTTCCAATAACATGGCATTTACCAAACATTATTGTAATTACTTAGTTAACTGTCTATATTTTCCCCCTCTGACCTGGAATGTACTGCTAAGTTCCATGAGGGCAGAACCATGCCTGTCTTTTATTCCAGTGCCTAGTACAGCTCCTGGCTCTGAGCAGGCACTTAATAAAGAGAAGGAACAAGTAATCCCTGCATGATCTGGCCCCTACTCACTAATATGCCCTTATTTCTTGTATCCATCCTGTCCCGACAATGTTCCAGCCACACCAAACTACTTTCAAGTTTCCAAATATTTAATCTTCTCTCCCGTCTCTGGGCTTTTGTAGCGGTTGTTCCCTCCGCCTAGAACATGGCTTGCTTGGCTAACTCCATTCATTCTCCTCTGACAGCCTAAGATGGACTCAGTACCCGGCCATTAACACCCTACTTAACCCTATCCCCTAGCAGTTGTCACCAAGTCCTACGATTGCCTCACTGTTTGTCTGACTTCCTTATTAAGTTGTAGGATTCCTAAAGATAGGAACTTTGTTATATCTGTTGCATCTCCCGGGCTTAATGGAAAGTCTAATATGTAGCAACAGTTCTATAAAATTTATAGAATAAACCTTTGATCCACAATCCAATTCCTCCTTATATCTCAGGGCTCTGTTCAACAACTCCAGTAAACAAATAGCCATTCTGATAGCGTCTCTAGTAGTTTATCCAATCAAAACAAGTAAGTTCACAAACATTTGGCTTAGGGAAGCTTTCTGCTAAAGACAGAAAACCTTATCCATAAACTGAGAAATGTTTCTGACACAAACCACTCAGAATCCTACCCTTTTAAGGTCTTCAGATATACTCAGAAAAAATATCCAACTGGCTGGCTTCACTACCTAGGCATCATGAAATGGAGTGTCAAACAACCTGTAAAAGGCTTCAAAATGTTCTCATTCTCTCATTTAGAACCTTATTTCCTTTAGATAGGGTGAAAAGCCAGCTATTAACAGTATAACACATGTGGCCTGAAGAAGCTTACACCAAGCTTCCCTCCCTATAACTGAACAAGACCCTTTATAATAGTTTTCAGAAGCACAAATGAAGAATGCACGAGAGGAGTAACAAGTAGGTGATGGTACTTTTGAACCACAGGTGCGTACAGTTTTTAAAATACACTTTCCAACCTACACCATAGGAAAAAGAAACTATCACACTCACTTCTGAGTCTTCTGCACTTTCATAATCCGAGAGAACAGCTGAAAGGAAACAGAAACATGTAAAGAAAAAAAATTCAACACAAGTTATTATAATTACATCTCCCGACTGCCTGTTGCGGATCAAGCTAAAGCTCTCATTTAATTCTGACTTCAACCTATGAGGGAGATAAAATTACAGTCCCCATATCCAGACTGAAAACAGGTTCAAAGAATGACTTTGACTTTCCCAAGATCATACTGCTAAAACGTACGCTTTTAAGCTCTATGCTACAAAGAGCCACTTTGCGGCACCCTCCCCCAAATCCTTACAGTCTGAGAGGATGTCAATTGCTGGAAACAGCTGACCTGAGTTTATGGGCAAACAACTCTGTCAGGATGCTACTCACCATCGCCCTCGATGCCATCTTCACTCTCCTAAAAGAAAGGAAAAGACATGGGTTAGTTCTGTGATTTCCAGAGGATGAGAGCTGAAAACCGAACACAAAATGGTTGGAAAGGGGCACGAGGAAAGGTACATCTTTAACAAGCAGCATCCGAGGGAGGTCCCGTCTATTCACCTCCAGTCCCAATTTCTGAATAAACATCCACTACCCATCCGCAGAAGCTCTGCCCTCCCCCCACAAACCGCTCCTCCTCGCTTGGGGCTCCGGAGGCAAACCGCACTGGGATAGCTCTCTTCTCGAACACGTTACGCCTCAGCATCTACCGTCAACTCCCAGCCTCCCATCTTCACCTACACCCCGCCCGCCCCCCGGCCCGCCCCGCCCGCGCGCACTCACACACTCCGACTCCTCAGCGCTCTTGGCGCCCCCGCTCTCCAACCGCCGCAGATGAAGGGCCCCGGCTCGGCCTCCGCGCTGGGAAAGGAGAGAGCCACTGCCGCCGCCTCCAGCGCTACCACTACAGCTCCCGCCGCCCCGCGCCGGGGAACCGCCGCTGTCTGAGCCGGAAGCACCAGATTCTTCGTCCTCGGTGTCCTGCGAAGCGCGCTGCCGCCGCCGGTCCGCCATCTTACGGAGAACAGCCGCCGCCGGCCAGCTCCTGACGTACCCCGCCCGTCGCAGGGGCTGCCGGGAAGCTCGAGACCTGGTCCCAGCATGCTTCACTTGCGGCGCTGATCGCCTGGCTCTTCAGAGGGAGGGGCTGGGGGCGGAGCTGGCGCGCTGCGACAAGTTTGCCGGCGAGCGGGATTGCGTAAGTCGGTGACGTGAGGGGGCGTGACGCGGCCCCTGACTTCCCCCGGTAGGGCACCGGGCAAGGGGGGAGTTGCACTCGGGCAGCCTCCTTCGGCTCCACGCCCGGCCATCTTGGGCTTTCTGAGTGGATATCGTTGACCTGTCACAGCTTCACTGCGGCATTGGAGTTGTTTCATGATTTTCTTTTTCGTTTCTACCTACGTTTGAAGCAGATCGTTTGACTGAATTCGTTTGCTTGGTAAAATCACGAATCAAGGGAAACCTCTGAAGCCGTTGTGCTGCATCAGATTTGTTACACCAGCCCATTTTAAGCTAAAGGGCGGAGGAGAAACCAGTTGTCCGTAGTGAAGCCCGAGGATTTAGTGTTGCAGCACTACAGTGTTTTCCCTTGTATTCTCATTTACTCTTCCCTCTTCAAGTGTCTTCCCACCCCAGCCATCACCTCTCCCAAAGCGCAGGCTGGTATGATGGTAATCTTACCAAGATTTTAGAACCGATTTTAAAAAAGAGAATCATAGGAATGGGCATTTGGTTCAATATCCTGACATGATTTCCTTCTTGTTAAGGGCATGCCAGACGGGTAGATGAGGGAATGCTGAGATTTTGGCAACACATTTTTCAGCAATGAAAAAAATCGGTATATTTGTTTTGTACCATAATAAAAACATATAAGAAGCGTAAGCTATTAGTGCACCTACGGGAGTACACATTTTAATAATACACACCAGAGAAAGGTCACTATCATAGCACAGGATTCTGTCCTGTGTAATGCTTTTACAAATGCTATGGTTAAGGATACTGATGTTTATCAAATTTATAGACAATATGAAACCAGAAGGTATTCTGAATGCCTTCAGAGATATAATCAGGATCCAAACAGATCTCAGCTGGTTAAACAAGTGGTCAAATGTGACAACTTGTAAATACAGCTCCAGAAACCAACTGCCTGAGTTCAAAATGGAGGATGTGTGATCTAATAAGTGTTAACAGAAAGAAAAAAAAAAAAAAGACCCAGAGGATCCTATCTATCTCAAAGTAAATTGATATAGTAAAGCTGCCAAGTTTAGTGTCTAAATAAGGAAAGTGATAGTCTGCCACTTTGCCTTTCAGTTGTTTGGTCTGGATTCAATTTTTTTTTTAAATAAATTTATTTATTTATTTTTGGCTGCATTGGGTCTTTGTTGCTGCACGTGGGCTTTCTCTAGTTGTGGCGAGCAGGGGCTACTCTCCATTGTGGTTTGCGGGCCTCTCATTGCGGTGGCTTCTCTTGTTGTGGAGCACGGGCTCTAGGGCACAGGCTCAGTAGTTGTGGTGCACGGGGCTTAGTTGCTCCGCAGCATGTGGGATCTTCCCGGACCAGGGCTCAAACCCAAGTCCCCTGCGTTGGCAGGCTGATTCTTAACCACTGCACCACCAGGGAAGCCCCTGGATTCAATTTTTAAATGGACATGAGCAAATCATCCAGAGAACTGAAACATTCAAGATCCTTTCTTTTGAGAAACAATTGTAAAATCTCTGAATGTTAACCATGAAGATTGGGATTGCCACAGCAAACTTTAACTATTTGAGGGACTATGAGGAAAGGAGGAATTGATATTTTTTCATCACCCTAGAAGGCAAAGCAAGAACCAGTGGGCTCGAGTTACAAGAAGTTAGATTTTGTCAACGAGGAAGAATTTTCTAACATTTAGAAAAAAACGTATAAGAGAAAACAAAGTGTTAAAGGAGAAGCTGGACTTCATTTGTCTGGAATGTTGTCAAAGGGAAATCATGTATTGAAGTCAGACTAGATGACCTCTAAGGTCTTTGCAACTGAGGTTTTACTAATTTAGACACCAGGCACCAAGTATCCTATCATCTCTTGTTTTTAAAGTTGCCAATTATGTGTAAGGAAGAACACAGGACAAAGAGGGATGAAACATACATTGTGTTCATACACCAATGGAAGTTAATATCTCATATAAAAGGGAAAATAGTGTTTTTCTATTTTGTGAAAATGGATTTCTTTTTCTAGTCTTTTAAAATATACAAGCAGAATTGTTTAATGCTTCCCAATAAATCTAATAAATTGAAGCAGAAGTTCAAAATTAACAGCCACAATAGTTTATTTACAATTGAACTCTTTATAAGATATTTACAAGACAACCAATTTTACACATCAGAAATGGTATCAAAAGTATGAATTACAACACAGACAACAATATGAAACGGGCATAAAACAAAGCTGAAGTGGACAGACAAGCAATTTCTCTTTTTAATTTATTAACACTAGCTTAAACTTTGTTAAGGAAAGAAACAAAGAACTGTGTTTTAGGAGAACTGCAGGTCCTTCAGTTGAAGATTGAATTTCAGTGTTGTATCCCATGTAGGGAAAAAATAAGACTAATTTTCCCCCCACACTTCAACACACTGTAATTTTGCTCTTGGAACTTTGCTAATCTACTCTCCAACCTCCTTCTCAACAAAACTTCAACATATCCAAATCAAAGGAGAATTGATCTAGAAGAGGGGACAATAAAATAAGAGGTCCTAGGTAGAGGGAGAACCAAGGAAATAGAATCCACTTAAGACTGGCCAGATAGCACCCATGGATTCCTCTTAGTCTAACTCAAGTTCAAAATCTGGGGAGTCTGCTGGATAGGCACAAACATAAAGGCTAAGTTTGCTAATGCATACCCAAATTAGGAGTCTGACAAATGCTGAAAATCAAGAAGAAACTGAGAGGAATCAAGGAATAAAAGAGACACTGACTGGTCTTTTTCTTCTTGGGCACATTATAAAGGAACATAACATAGGTCAGAGTAGGAAAGCCAAACAGCTTGCCATATTAAAATGATGGAGAACAAAGAAAATCTGGCCCAGTTTTTCTAGAAATCTCCTTCCTCTCCTTAAGGTGTGAGATGAGAGCCCCTAGTGGAATAAGTCCTATTTCTCTCTACATTCTTGCTGCAATGAAGTTCACAGCAGGTTCCCTTGTGGAGAGCCCACTCTCCTAAGCAGATGGAGTTACAAATGAAAACCCATAGCCACACACACACACACACACACACACAAAGGAGAAATAAGAGCAGCAAGATCATCCAAGAATACTACATGTGCTGCCAGAGTAATTCCTTTAAAAGTCAAACTCAGGGAGCACAGATCAACATCTCACAAAAAGCTTTAGCAGTGGGAGGCCCCTGAGGAACTTTTTTCTTCCCTTCCCACAATGGTATCCCATTCTCTCATGCTCCACTGATGGGCCGGCCACACATCCTACATACCTTGGCTTCTCCTCTAAAAGTGCTAATAATCTGGGGACATATTCTCTTCAAGGATAAAAGCCCCTACCTTCTAGGAGATTAGACCCCTACTTGTTTTCATACAATAGTCCTGAAGACTAAAGAAAGGCAATTCCTATATATTTAAGACCAGAGGTCTTGGCTCTATTTTCCTTCCAGATAGTTACAGGGATCTTACACTGAGACCAAAGTGGCCTGGAGCGCTGTCCTGAAATTCTTTTAACAAAATGGGGGTGGGGTGGGAGGTGGGTGGGAGGGGGGAACTAAGATGGTACACATACAAATCTATTTTTACAAAATGAACGGAGAAGCTCATTAGGTACATCTGTTTGTTTCAAGATGTAGACATTTGCCAGCCAAAGGAAGCACATATTTCCACACACACCCCCACCCTCCCTAAATCTCTATCCCACCACCAAGAGCTCAGCTAAAAGGATAAAACCCAACTAAGGAATACTGGAGAAGTGATGTGACACAAAGACATCTATACAGGATCTGGCATGCCATCCCCAAACACCAACGGCTTTTGTTTAGAGCCATGACTGGTCCCAAACTTACCATCCTCATTCTCTTTTCAGAAGATTTTATTCTTTGAGGGGTGGGGGAAGAAATTCAGTTACCCATTAACTAAGAAAATAATCACAGCCAAACATCCCTTCCCACATGGCTATATCACAGGATAGTTTTAAGAGAACTGTCTTTTCAGATATTTATCTACCAACTCCAACCTCTTTTCTACCCTGTGAAGATGACTTGCTTTATCACGTCACTTGTTATTCCTCATCTGGTCCTTAAGCTCATGGTGAGGTTTTTTGTTTTGTTTTGTTTTAGGGTAAAAACCACTATGCTCACACTATAAGGAAGGGTATACCAGGGCAAGAACAGTGCCATGCAGGCACAGCTCTAAAGGCAGGGGTTGCTTCATCTTCCAAAAGTCTAATGAAGAGAGCCCTTTCACCCTTTTAACATAGGCAAATGTAGAGAAGCAGACCCCTGAAGCTTCCAAATCTGCCATCCTATAGATTTAGCTTGAGAGTTCATTTCCCCAAAAGGGGAAAAGAAATCCCAATCACCCTCCATAATTCACAATTAGCCCAGTGAAAGAGTATTTGTGAAATCAGAGTGATGAAAACAAAACCAAGATCAGGGGAGTATGGAAGGGCATTACCAGCGAATGATAACATACATGAGGACATTGGTCACATATACAGGTCTCTGCCACTCTCTGGGAATGGCATGCTACAACTATCTGAAGACAGAAGGTTCTTGCCAGCACAGCTATTTCCTACATGTCCGATGAGGTGTTTGCTTCTTCTGGATCTCCAACCTGCATCGGCTACGCTCATCCAACCAGGGCAGCTCAAAATTCCTGGCAAAAAAGGATACAGAAATCAACCTGCAAGACTAGAAGAAACTCAGTATGGACATGAGACTAACTCAGAAAAAGACACTATGCCCTTTACCACTCCTAGCCCTGACTCCCAAGTCCCAGGTTTAGATTGTCTTTCCTGCCTCAAAGCCAGAGCAATGGTGTGCTATTAAAGTGATTGAATAATCTATTTCTAATTCAAAAAGGAATCCTCCTAATTCCTGGCTTGGGAATCTTATCACTGCAAAAACTAGTGGCCCAGGCAGCCTCACTTCTGTCAAAGAGCCATGGCTATCCCTAAGCCAGCTATTCCACCTTATATCTAGGCTTTCATGAAGTCTGGAAGGGAGGTGAAGCACAGACTACCTGAGAGAGGAGGGGAAAAAAACTTTATACTTACTGTGGAGTTAGTTTTGGTAATGGTCGTCCAAATGCTACAACAGGCAAGAAGGGGGTAATCATCAAACTTTCAACTACGGAAGAAAGCCAAACGGGACCTTGTTAGTGACACAGATGGAAAATGTCTAGCAACTATACCTGTTCCAAAATACTGCATTCATTCAGAGCAAGTTGTATCCTGGAGCCCTGTACTCTTTTAGATAAACAAAACTTACCATCATCTGGCTCAGGGAAAAATGAGGTAACCTCGGGCTCAGATTCCTGAATTCCTTTCTTTTTATACATTCTGAGCTGCAGTCGCTGTAAAATTCTTTGTTCCCTGATCCTCTGAATATCCCATCTGGGAAAAACAAACCAGACAAACAAAACAAACAAACCCAACATTACTGAAAACCAGCTCTATAAAGGCAACTCACACAATCCAGATGCTAGGGAGATCTCTGCTGAGTCTTCTAGATGGGGGATGGGGGGTGGGGAGGGGTACGGGGGTAAAGAGAACCGCCTGCTTGGTTAGGGAAGAGCTGTATAGGTCTGGCAGTCTAGATCATGTGTTGGTGTTCCCCAGAAGAAAAAGAGGCCAAACGTGTATAACAACAACCACTTCACACTCTGATACTCAACCAATTGAGTAATTGAAAAGTATTAAGAGCTCCAGGGCTCCCCTCAGCATAGATAAGAGAGGTTAGGGTCCTATAGGGCTCAGTTGTCCCCAGAATGGACATCTCCAGCCTCACCTTTTCCTTCTCTTCTCATCCAGCTCCAGTTTTGCATGCCGCTTCGAAAACACACTGTCATCCAGGTTCTGTGTAAAGAATAGCAGCTGATAAGCTACTTATCACCGTGTGACACATTTCCATCATTTCCAGTTTCCAGGAATGTAAAATCTTTCACCTTCAGGTCCCACCTGAGTCTGTGAGTTCTATGGATATCATAGGAACCTCCTGGTAACAAAATCAACAAAACACATACTCCTTTCCCCACCCCTACCCTGTAGAATCTCCATATTCCAAAATCATTTCTATAATTTTCCAAGGTGAAAGTCACATCAAACTGAAACAACCCTTGAGACTGCCACAAACCCTCCCTACCTCTATACTTTATAAGAGTCTGAGTTTAAAGTAAGTATCAAACTTATAAGAGTCAAATGAGGTTGGAATATATAATTCTGTTGCTGAGTGGTACACGCTAACTTTTCTACATAGCATGGAATCTAGCTTTGTTTTGAACATTCCCTAGTTATTTATTTTTTAATAAATCACTTAGCCACTCTGGACCTCAGTTTTCTCATCTATACAACAAAGGAGTTGGACTAGATAATCTCTCAAGTTACCTTCTTGCTTCAAAGTTCTATTTAACCCATCCATACAGTTACAATGACATATTCAAGTAACAGGCCCATTTCTCTCTCTCACTCCCTTCTACTGACAGGTCTTAGGTACCTACCTCCAAAAGGTCTGAAGGATTTGGGTCCCTTAGAGGCTCTACTGAGTGGTCCCTCCAAGAAGGAACTGGAAAGAAAAAAGAAAGAGAGAAAGAAAGGGAGGAGGGGTGGAACCACCCTTAAATCCAAGGTCACACAACCTACTATTCACTAGGACAAGAGATCTCTCCCAGATAAGACAAAGTTACCAAGTGATAGGAATCCATTCTATGGCCTCACCTGAAGCCATATTCAGTGTCCTTGCTACGGTATTAAAAGAACCTAAAATGCCATTGCAGTCTGCCAAACACAGGATCACAAAAAACCCTAAACCAATACCTGACAATTCACATAATGGATGCTATTGCAGTTCCTGAAAAACAACTGAAATTTGTAGTCATTTTGAAGTCTATAGTGTAATCATACACCAAGGAATCTCACTCTCCCCCATCCAACTGATGGGGAATGCAGCTCCCAACCATCCACCATCCCACCACCCCCACCCCAGACCCAGCCAGCACAGTTCCTATTCTACTCACCAGCCAAGACTGAAGTTTCTCCTGCAACACTTGATGGCATCAGACACCCTAAATAATGCAGGAAAGAAGAATCACCTCAGTGTAAAAAGAAAAAAAGCCCATACCCAAAATGGAGGAAAGGATCATCACTGAAGTTCTCACTAGGAAGCCATTTTGGTTTTTTGAGTTGTTCTTTTGAGAATTTCTCTCTGGGGGAGGGGAAGAGGGAACAACAGACAAAAGAAAAGAAAATAAGCCCACCACTTTTTTTTTTACACTGAGACGACTTCTTTTCTTCATTATTTAGGGTGGTTTCCCTGCAACAGTTGATGGCCAAGGATATCAAACCTTAAACTCAGAACATGGCAGGTGAGTAAAAGTTGACCCTATTTTTCAAATAAAAGATCAGTGTTCTCAAAACTTACATATGTAGTCTTCTTAAACAGCTCCCTCCTCCCTCCAAACAAACTACCTTGCTGGTCCAGCCTGAACAACATGCACAAAGACTTTGGCTTCCTTAGAACAAGCCATTGAGACTTCCTCTTGAGATAGGGGCGTCAAGAATAAGGATTCACACGTTTATTCACAACTCAGGGTCCTCAAAGGACTGGGATTCCCCCCAATCAGACTCTTTCTGTACTGCTAGGCCCACAATATTAGACGTGTTTGGAATTTTCTGTACTAGGGCAGAAAGGGTTTTCAAAAATAGCCAGTCACACAGAACAGCTCCGGACTAAGCCATTTCCCAATCCCGGATGGGAAATTGCTTCACGGTTTCTCTTGTTACACAGCATTGCCATGGCAGCAAGAAGGTTAACCATTAAGGATGAACCTGTTCAACTAACTGAACCAACAAAAAACCTGAGCCTAGATCAGGGTCCTGGTCTATCGCATGTACTCAAGTGTAAGGCCTAATGAATTTTAGATAATTAAGAAGAGTAATCTATCTTCCCCACTTAATTTTGTCACCAGAACAGCCAAACAAAGCCTGGAGAATGCTCTTGTCTTACTGGAATGGATTCCCATCCCCATCCCTACTAGGGCAAGACACAGCATCAGAAACTCAGGGCTGTGACTCTATCCAAGGCTTCCCCACCGTCACCCCGGAGCACCCGCTGTGACTGTCACAGACTAACATTACACGATTGAAGGCACATTCCAGTTACTGGTTGATGTAGGAGATAGGGGAGCATCTCTGTGTGGAAGCCATGAAGAAAAAAAAGGGAATGAAGACCAAGGTCCCATACCCCACACCCATCCCAAGCAGCTCAGATATCCCAAGATAGTCCTTATTGTTTGAAAAATAGTTTGTAGACCATTTTATTTAAATATATGAACAACCAATGGGCTACTGCAATCCAAGTAAACTCTTCACATTTAGAACCTTTGTGAAGTATCGTAAGATAAAGTAAGACTGTTGGTCTTTGGCAGATTCCTCCTGCCCCCCAGACCGGGACATAGAGATACAGATAAATGTTTATATAGTTAAAGAGCGGAGGCCCAGGTGAAATTCCCCACCCCAAACTGGCTCCCCAACCCAAAAATTACCATTGGCCCCTGAGAACACCCAAAGACCACCCTCCCAGGTTTCACACAATATCAATTGCAGGAACAGTCGTGCATGGCAAAGTATAAGTTCTATGCATTTCACAGCACAGAAAACCCTTCTTTCAGAGGGCATGCAAGTTGCCGGAGATTACACCCCCAAGTCTGGTGCTCTTGTGATGAGCAACTTACTGGCAAACACATCTCCCAGTGTTGTAAGCAGGCAAATACATTGAGCACATTTTGCTGTAATTCCATCTATTTGCAATGCCTGCACAGTGTCTGTCTCTGGCTGTTAACTTACTCATTCTTGACAGAACTCTGCTTTATTGATTGCACTTTTTTAAAAATGCCAAAGGCATTTTCACACTTGTTAGCTTGACCGCCACCACTAGGGTATAAGAGCAAGTGTTCTCTATGCCTTACTTGCTACAGTCTCCTCCTTCTTTGGAGAGGATTCCCGTAATGGTAACGGTGATGGGGGAGGCTGGTGCCAACGACACAAATACATTTCTGTGGTGGAAAGGTACGGCAAATCTTCTATCTCACTTGAGAAGGCTTTCTCCTTGGGATGGGTGCTGGGTCCCTTCTGGGGAGTCGAGAGTCTTGGCGGGGTGTCCACTGAAGACCGGGGCTTTTCTGGAGTTTCCTGGCTCCTCAATTCACGTTTACAAACAGTTTCAGATAAGGAACCACAGGGTTCCTCTTTAACAGGAGAGTGCTTAGGAGTTTTTGTTTTGACTTTTGAAAATTCAGGAGCCAGCTTTTTAACAGGAATCTTTCTTTCTGTACTTCCAAATGGGGATTTCCTATTAGATAGGGAAGAAAACATTATAGAATTTATTGACTCTTGAATAAAATCTAATTTGATTACATTTTGGGGCAAGAGAACTAGCTTGCTTCAAAATAACCAGTATTCAAGTATCTAAATATCTGCGTTCATTTGGCTGTCATGAGCAGGAACAGCTTCATGCTTAACAGTATATATAATAGGCCCTTAGTAAATGTTTGTTGAACAAGTGAGTTTCCATGCTTAAGAACCTCTACTAGTATCCTACTGCCTACTAAATCTAAAAAGGTCCCTATTTTATTCAAGATCCTTTAGCTGGGGCTTCCCTGGTGGCGCAGTGGTTGAGAGTCTGCCTGCTGATGCAGGGGACACGGGTTCGTGCCCCGGTCCAGGAAGATCCCACATGCCGCGAAGCGGCTGGGCCCGTGAGCCATGGCCACTGAGCTTGTGCGTCCGGAGCCTGTGCTCCGCAACGGGAGAGGCCACAACAGTGAGAGGCCCGCGTACGGCAAAAAAAAAAAAAAAAAAAAAAAAAGAAGACCCTTTAGCTAACATTAGAGGCCTCTACTTTGTGGCCTGTTTCATTCCTGTCAGCCAGAGACCAGTCTCTTATTCTACCCCTCCAAACCTACACCATGTTAATTACAATCTCTGTTTCTTTTTTCTTGCTATCTTCTGGCTCTCTTTCTCCCACCAGTCTACACACACACACACACACACACACACACTTCTAGGATGCCATCTCCTCTCCTTTTTACCAATCTAAATTCTATACTTCTTTTTCAAGATCCATCTCCTCCTTAAAGTTTCACTATTTTAACGCACAATAATCTTTAATCTCTGAATAGTTTGTATCACTGTTGTCTATCTGCATATTTTATTGCAGTTGAATTCTGAGTTTTCAAAACTTATGCCATCCTTATAGCTAGACTAATCTCTTCGAGTCCAAGGACACTTAGAGCTTACATTTTAATGTCTACCAGTGCCTGATGCAATGAAGGAATTTAACACTTCCTAACTTGAAGTGAAGGGCTATAGTTTTCTTTAAGAAACTCAGCTGTCACATTTGTTGCCCATTCTCTTTATGATGTACTCTGCATTCTGTAGTTACTACAGTGACCAAAATGTTCCTAACAGACGTACATAGTCTGCGCAAGAATGTTCCAAGACAGTTTCTCAGCACAGAAGACCTCATGATTCAAGATATAGTTCTATTAAAACAAATTCATAAGTCCTAATCCCTTACTCTCAGTCACTGGAAACAGGTGACCTCATGTCCAGACAGTGTAACAAAGTTATCAGCACACCTTTTGTGTCCCTTTCCACTCCGCCCACAGGAGAAAGGCTTGGGAGGCAGAGTCTGGGATGTCTCGGAAAGCTCCGGCTGGCACTCCAGTTTAATTTTCTCGGATATCTCCGTTTCCTCTCTCTCTTCAGTTTCATAGCCCTGAAACAGCTTGTGCCTTTCCTTCTCGTTATCCTTCTTTACCAGCTGCATCCGCCTTTCCATACGTTCAATCCGAGCAAGGAGCTAAAAGAGAGAATGGCAAAATGCAGACTTAAAAAACAAAAAAATTAAACACAGGTGCTTAGCCCTATTTGCGAATCAGTATGGTCTTCTGCCTCTTTCCATGAACCATAGCAATTCAACTTATTTTTAACAGGCAGACATTAATCTGAATAGATTTTCTTAAACACAATAGAGAAGACAAGGTACACTGCTTGATTTTAGGGGCTAAACTAGTTGGGGAGGGGCATGGGGGAATTTGTACTTCATTCTTCTGAAAGAAAATCCTCTTCACTGGGAGGGGCCACAACATGCCTTTTAAATGGCATGGTCTCTGCTACTGCTAACCATGTGGCTCCAAGTCAGTTTGGGAGTTTCCAGAATTAACCTTAATGTTCTTTTAGGAGGCCCTAAGGTTCTCCAAACCCTATCCTCTCTACTTCCACTCCAAAACACTATACACAAGGACAAAGTCCAGACAGTACATTGAGAAGGAATTAAAAGCTCACACAATCACAGTGCCACTAGGGATTGCAGTGTTATTTGAAGGCGGGTGGGGTGGGGGTGGGGAAGTGCCACCTAAATAATGAACACTCAATTTGGAAGAATTATAAAAGAACCAGTACCCATAAATCCCATCAATCATCAAATATACATATTGCTTTGCATTTGAGATAACAAAAAAATTATACCTATTTGTCTGAATATTGAAAACAAAGTCTTTTAATTCTAGTTAAAGGGAGGACCACATAATCAAACAGAAAATGGAAGTCTATTATCATTGAAAAGTTCACATTAAAATGTTCTGAGAAAAGATGCCAAATGTGCTACTTACACCCTATAATAAGAATTTTATTTGGGTTAGACTGTGATATTAATGTTGACTTCATTACATCCACTTAGCTGCACAGATTTCACGAGAGGCCAAACAACAACTGGAATAAGAGAAACAAGCTTAAGCATCGCTAAGACTGCAATACACAACAGAGGCAATGAATGCCAAGTTCAGACTGACACTCTATCCTTAACTCACCCCGCTTTTCCTGCCTAGGAAAGTCTGCAAAGGGGCCATTACCTCAGGTACTGAACAGAAACCTCCACAATCAGCAGAGAGCCCCCCTGTCAGCCACATTCTCATTTCATCTTCTGTTTTGATTCACAGCCTTAACATTACTTAAACACGGTTTATGGGTGACATTTCCTTGATTTCTTCTCCTTCACTGGTCGTTCTCTTCCCGCCTCCCCCCCCCAAATAAGGACACGATGTGTTGTAATTACAGTACCATCACACCCCTAGACTGCAGTACAGTAGCTGAGCAGTGCCACCTCCATGTTGAGTAACTTCCACAAATCAACACCATGAGATATTTTAATGAGACCGGCCCCAGCTCCCATTCCACCTTGCAGAATGCATTCTCCAATAAAACAGTCGCTGCCTGGAGAGATTCATTTGGAAAGCAAACAAAATGAACAGCCCTCTGCTCTCCTGCTCAGCCCTTGGCGCACACAACGCCAGAGAGGGAGAGGGAGGGAGAGAAGGAGAGAGGGAGAGAGGGAGAGAGGGAGAGAGGGAGAGAGGGAGAGAGAGAGAGAGAGAGAGAGAGAGAGAGAGGGAGAGGGAGAGGGAGAGGGAGAGGGAGAGGGAGAGGGAGGAAGAGAGAGAGACTGCTGCAGCCTGAACACAACAATTGTAGAAACCATGTTTATTTTTAGGCAGCTGTAAGGTATGCTAGCACAGTAATATCCCACCACCACAGCTTTCCTGATATCTGGAGGAATATGTTTTAACACATAAGGTGCCCTTAACTACTGCTGCAGTAAAAATAACCCTATATAGTCGTGCTCCTCAGAAGTACAAAGAAATAATAAATGACTTCCCTACTACCCTAAGATTCTAATATAGGGGAAAAAATTTTGGTCTACTTAATACATTTAATAAGCTTAATTTCCCCTGATGCCTTAAAAACCTTCCAGCCTCTAAACACCATGCTCATACAAGGGAGCTGGTTAGCAGGTCATGTTTTATAACTCAGATTCCTATGAAAAACTGTCTGAAATCAAAGGTGATGATTCTCTTAATATCATTTTAAAAAGCTGTAATAGGGTTCCACTGTGAATCACCTCGACCCCTCTGCCAATTAAAAGGCTTACTACTCTGTCTAAAGATGCTACAGCAGTGCTTAGAGCAACAGCTGCTATGGCCCTCTCCTCCAGAATACATTTATAACGCAAAGCTCTTTAAGTTAACCCCTTCCATAAAGCCACCACATATGTATCCCACCTTTTCATTTTTCAACCCCTCACAAATCAGGTCTTTTCCCACTCTAAACGTCTTTCCCACACGTCTGGGGCTGTCATTTTAAATTAACCCTTTGGCACCTGAAACTTCCCCTCCCCCTCCCCCTGGGAGGTTGCCCTTTAACCCCTCCCTCCAACCCAACGTGTGTCTGTGGGCCTGGCTCCCAAGGACCCGTTAACTAAGAAGACTCCTACGTTGGTGGCCAACCTCCTTACCCCTAACCTAGGGATACCTTAACCTCCTACAGCCCCCTTCCCCCGAGCATGCGCACAACTCGCTCCTAGTCCCGAACGCAGATTAACCCCTCCCGTACCGTGTCTCTCTCTGACTTCAGCTCCTCGATCTCCTTCTCCTTGGCCTGCAGCTGCTGCTGCTGCTGTTCGATGAGGTCCAATTGCAGCAGAAGGATCTGTTTGAGGCAGGCGGCCTGACTGGAGGCTCCCGAGCCGCCGCCACCCCCGAGAGGGCTCTTCCTCGTACTCTTCCATCGGCCCTCGCTGGCCGCCAGGGTTCCGGCGGCGGCGGTGGGCGCGAGGGGTGGCGGCCCGGGCAGAGGTAGTGGTGGGGGTCCCGCCGGGTCCGAGGCGGTGGCACCTGGGGGAGCCGCCCCACCCTTGTCCCCAGCCCAGGGCGTAGGCTCTTTGGCCGCCGCCACGAGAGAGCCCGTCTGAATGGGCAGCACCGCCTGATACTTGGGTCGGGGACTGCAGCCGGCTCCGGCTGCCGCTGGCTCCCCCCCAATGCCAGCTTGTTTGGTGGCCGGGGGCGGACAGGGCAAGGGCACCGAGCCGCCCCAGCTCTCTTCCTGCTGCCCGGGGGCCGCCCCGGCCGGGAGTAACAAGCCCCGGCCCTTGCCGCCGCAGCCGGCCGGGGAGGGCGCAGGGCTCCCGCCCTGGGAGGAGGCCAGCGGAGGCCCCGGCTCCTTGAGCTTACGGTGCCGGGGGAGGAAGTGGGCTTCGGCCGCCCCGGGCTCGTCCTCGGGCCCGCCCAGCGCCGCAGCTCGCTCGTAGTCCAGTCGCTGCTCAGGGTTGCCGCCGGCAGGGGCCGCGGCCGCCTTGAACACTGCGGATCTCATGGTCATAGTGGTCCGGAGCAGCGCCGGGGACCGAAACGGAGGAGGGGGTGGGGAAGGGGTGAGGTGCGGGGGGTCGAGGACGGAGGAGGGGGAGGGGAGTTTGGCGGGCTCGCCTCAGCAGCGCGGCAGCAGGCCTTGGCTAGCGCGGCTCCTCCGGGGCCCGGGCGCCATCCCGCCGGCGTGCGGAGAAGTGGAGGCCGCGGCTGAGGCCCGCCGCCGGCCCATGGGGGCCTCGCCGCCGCCTCTGCTGCCGCCGCCGCCGCCTTCGCCTCAGAGGCAGGAGCTCGCACCCAGCCGCCCCCGAGCTCATCCCCGGAGCTCGCTTCGGCCCCCCCTGGCCCGGCCGGGCCCGCCTCGTCTCCCCACCCCACACACCCCCTTCCCCGCCCCGGCCCCCCGCCCCGGAGCTCGCCTCAGCCGCCCCGAGCCTCCATTTTCCCCCCCCTCCTCCTCAGGAGGGGGTGGGAGGGATGGGTCCGCCCAAAGCCCTCCTACTCCGGGAGGGGGTCTGTCGCCTCCCCCGCGGGTCTCCGGGCTCGGGGTCCCCCTCCCCCACAGTCACCCCCGGCGCCTCAGCGTTTCCCTTTAAAAAAAACGGAGCCGCTCGGAGCCGCCACAACCGCAGCCGCCGCCGACCGGAGGGCGCATGCGCCGGGAGGGAAGCGGGCGGGAGCGAACCGGGAGCGGAGAGGAGGGAGGCGGGCCGCGCTATTGTGAAAGGGGCCGCAGCCGCCTCGAGGAAGGCGGGCAAGGGGCCACGGGGGCCCCGGGCGAGGGGAGGCCGGGGATGAGGGGCGAGGACCGAGGAGCCCGCGGAGCGGCGGGGTGAAGGTGGGCTGCCGGGGGAGGGGCAAGCCGGGGGAGGGTCAGGAGGAGTGAAGAAAGGGCTGGGGCTAGGACGGGTAGAAGGCGAATGCGGAGGCTCCTCGGAAGAGAGGAGCGTGAGAGAATGGAGTTGAGAGGAAGGAAGGGGTCTTCGGGAGGCAGATGCGCCCTCCGTGGAAGTGTACCGAGCGGTCCACGTACCCGGCCTGCGCTGGATTACCCCTTCCCCGGGCACCTTGGCAACCGGCCTGGCCCTCGCTGGAGGGGCCCAGCGGCCCTGCACGCCTCCTGGACCAGTCAGGATGCAGGCTCCTGTTTGAGCCTATGGGTGTTTCCTGGGCATAGAATTCTAACCCTCCACCCCCAGCACTCCCCAGCAGCCCCACACTGGTATGGGAGAGAATGAAGTTCTTTGTCTCTAAGGGATCCAGGCCAGAAACGGAGGGGACCTCTGGTTCCCCGAGGGAGGAAAATCCATGATGTCTGCTGCCTAGGGAGTTGTTGCCACCACCTCCCTGGAATGAAGTATTGCCAACTACCGACAGTTCTTTCCCAACGGCCATCTCCCCAGCCTTCTTAAGTCACTTCTAGCATCTTCTGGGGGTTCATGAAGGATTGAGGCAAAGGAAGTCTCGGAAGGGACCTTTACCTTTACCGGGAATAGGAATACTTTAGGGTATCCTCCTATGCTGAGCACTTTGTCCTCTCTCTTCAGTGTTCATTTTGTGTGTCTGTCTGTCTGTCTTAACTTACAGGCAACTTTAGCCAACAAGTCCTCACAGAATTTCTCCTGGAAAAACTTTTAAATAGTTTTAATTGATTGTTTTTCTTTTGTGTTGAGGTGGGATTTTTTTTTTTTTCCAGTCTATATGGAGATGGAGATGACTTAACATTCTTTGGTCTAATGTGAAAACCTCCCCAAAACACAGAGCACTGGAAATTTTAAATAGATGAGTGCGAATATGCTAAGCCAAGGGAGCCCCAGCGCTCTTCTACCAGACTGTATGGCCTCAGATCTGCAAGGGGAGTCCTGGAGTTAGGGATACCAGTGAAGGAGGTGTGTGGCAGGAGGCATATAGAGTAGTGGTGATCTTTTTCAGTGTCGAGACTTTCAATACCATCTCTACACTGGCAACTCCTAAATTTATATCTTCTTCTGGGATCATCCTCTCACTCCAAAATCATATATTCAGCTGCCTAGGAGACATATCCACTTGGATGTGTAACAGGCATTTCAAATGTACGTCTAAAATCACACTCCTGAATTTCCCTCACCCAAATCCTGCTTCTTCTACAGCCTTCCTCTCTTTCTCTCTCACTCCACATCCAATCAGTCTTCAATCCCATTGCCCTTCAATATATATATATCCAGAATCACACACCTTTGCAGCATCTCCACAACTTGCACCTTGAGTCATAATCTGTGCCATAATCGTATCTCACTTTTTTATTGCAGTAACCTTGTAATTAGTCCCTCAGTTTCAAGCTTTGCCTTCCCCCACTTAAGTCTGTTCTCAACACAGCAGCCATCGTGATTCTGATAAGATATGAGGCAGAGCATGTTCTTTCTCTGCTCAGAACCCTCTCATGACTTACCATCTTACTTGAAGTAAAAACAAAATCATCATTGTGGCTTGTGGGATCTAGTCCCCGGGACTGCTCTCTGACTTTGGCTCCTACTACTCTCCCCCTTACTCACCCCCCTCCTGCCACACTTGCCTCTTTGCTGTCCTTCAGACACACCCAACATGTGTCTGCTCAGGTTCTTTCACTTGCTGTTCCCTCCACTTGGGTCACTCTTTCTTCAGATAGTCACATACCTTCCTCTCTCATCTCCTTCAGCTCTTTACTAAATATCATCTTTTCATCATGCCTTCCTCTCTGGTTACCCTGTGTAAACGCACAACCTCTTCCAAATACCCTCCCTTGCCTTTTCTGCTTTATATTTTTCATATACTTATTACCATCTAAGACGTAATCGACCTTGTTTATTGTCCTCACACTAGAATGTGAGCTTTGTGTTTTGTTCACTGCTGTATCCTTAGCCCCTAGAACCATACCTGGCACAAAGTAGGCAGTTAATAAATATTCATTGAATGAGTAAATGAGCTGTTGATATTAAGAGAAAGCATGTACCCTTGACCTTTAGCTTGGTTGAGAGTGACAGTCTTGTAACATTAATAGAGTGTAAAAATTAGTGAAACCTAGGGAAGAATAAAGGTGTCTAGAAGCACAGAGAAGATAGAACATATTATCTGGAGGGAATTGAGGAAGTGACAACTGAAGTGGGTCTTAAAGCTTGAGGCCATAGGAGGACATTTCAGACAGAGGTGAGAACATTGCCTAGGCATGGGATAAAAGGATGTGTTGGAGTAAATAGGAGAAGTTGACTGGACTTTAGCTTGGATACTGGGGAGTACAGGGGGTAAAGCAAGCAAGGTGTGTTGAGACCAGATTGTTAAGGTCTGAAGGCCCAGTTAAGAAATGGATACAGCCGACCCTCCATATGCGCAGGTTCCACATCTGCAGATGCAAACAACTGCAAATTGAAAATATTCAGGAAGGGACTTCGCTGGTGGTGCGGTGGTTAAGAATCCGCCCGCCAATGCAGGGGACACAGGTTCGAGCCCTGGTCTGGGAAGATCCCACACGCCGGGGAGCAACTAAGCCCACGAGCCACAACTACTGAGCCCGTGTGCCACAACTACTGAAGCCCGTGCGCCTAGAGCCCATGCTCTGCCACGAGAGAAGCCACCGCAATGAGAAGACTGCACACTGCAACAAAGAGTAGCCCCTGCTTGCCGCAACTAGAGAAAGCCTGCACGCAGCAACGAAAACCCAATGCAGCCAAAAATAAATAAGTAAATAAATTTAATTTAAAAAGCTGACCATTAAAAAAACAAGAAAATATTCAGGAAAAAAAATTCCAGAAAGTTCCAAGAAGGAAAACTTGAATTTGCCGCAAGCCCGACAACGATTTACATAGCATTTACATTGTGTTAGTTACTGTAAGTAACCTAGAGATGATTTAGAGGATGTGCGTCAGCTATATGCAAATATACGCCATTTTATATAAGGAACTTGAGCATTCGAGGACTTTGGTATCCTGAGCAGGGTCTTGGAACCAATCTCCCTCGGATGCTGAGGGACAACTAATTTATCAGCCAAGGTGAAACATCGAAGGATTTCCACCAGAGTGTGGAATGATCAGATTTGTGTTTGAAAGCTAACTTCAGTATACCTTTGCATGGAAGGCAGGAGGCCAGCTTGCAGGCTGTTAGTCCAGGTGAGAGATGAGGAATCGTTAATCTAAGGCTTGAGAGTATAGTTATCACATTATTAGTAATTTGCAGAATTTCTTGATCGATAGAAAGTGTGAGGAGGGGGTGAGGGAGAAGGAGGACTTTGTGGTCAAGATTTCTAAGGTCAGGCAGATGCAATTCCATGAACAAATTGCATATGTTTTCTTCCTCACTAGACAAAGTGTGGTCCTGGACTGGCATCATCAGCATCAGCTGGGAACTTGTTAGAAATGCAAATTCTCAGGCCCCACTCTAGACCTAATGAATCAGAAACTCTGCAGTGGGACTCAAGCAGTCTTGTGTTTTAACAAGCCCTCCAGGTGATTCTGATGCACCTCAAATTTGAAAAACACTGCTTTGGAGTCTATACCAGGACCTATTCTTCAGGAGCCACATGGTAAGTATTTCAGGCTTTGACAGCTGTGGAGTCTCTTGCACTATTCAACTCTGCCACCGTAGCACAAAAGACAATGTGTAAATGAATGAGCGGTGGCTGATGATGAGTGGTTAATCTAAGGTACCAGTGGTACGGGGATTTAGAGGGAATGACAGGTGGCAGACTCATTGTTTGAAAGCAAAGGCTCTGGGGTGAGGCTGCAACCAGCGATTACATTCCCACCATTTTATAAAATTTTATTTAGGAACACTGAAGTTTAAATTTCATATGTTTTCACGTTTCATGAAATATTATTTTAGATTTTCAACTATTTAAAAATACTTAGTGGGACTTCCCTGGCGGTCCAATGGTTAAGACTCCATGCTTCCAATGCAGAGGGAGAAGGATTCAATCCCTGGTCAGGGAACTAAGATCCCTCATGCCTCTGGGTGTGGCCAAAAATAAACAACAACACACACACACACACACACACACACACACACACACACACACACACA